>NC_090794.1:17421666-17753333 GCF_040054535.1 Antennarius striatus | reverse complement strand
CACTGCGTGAAGCAGTCGAGCCGTTGTGAGTGAGGCTGAGGCCAAACCCTCGTTTATAATCAGCTGGAGGTGTGGTTTAGAGGAACACGCTCGTCTGACTGAGCAGCGCTGATGCTGCCTAATTTTTTTTTTTTTTTTGATGCTAAAGGATTTATCAGAGTGCTGATGGAATATCTAATGATACATACAGAGAAGTCAGTGGGAACTAGTGGGTCACGGTGTTTTCCCAGCAGAAATGATGACAATGTTCAGGTGAAGTCATCATGTCGACACACGTCTGGCCCCATGATGCAAGACCATGACCAGTCACCTGTTAAAACAGATCATACATGACTTTAAATAGCTAGAGAAGTGCAATTATATATATATGTATATATATATATATGTATATATATATATATATATGTATATATATATATATATATATATATATATATGTGTGTGTGTGTGTGTGTGTGTGTGTGTGTGTGTGTGTGTGTATGTGTGTATGTATATATATACACACACACACACACACACACACACACACACACACACACATATATATATATATATATATAAAATATTGTAAATGTAGAATTATATTCCTGCTCCTAATATAAGGAAGACTTCACCGGAAACTTCATGTATGTAAAAACATACATGTTTTTCATCTTTCCACAGCTACATTACATGCGTTGAGTTTTAGACTGTGATCAATATCTATGACCGTACATCAGAGCTGCAGTGGGGTGGGACACAAACATGAGCCCGTGAGTTTGTTAATGGAGGTCACTGCTGAAGGAAGTACTTTCTGCATCAGTGGACGTGTGTTTCCTTCAAAGTGTTCCTGGGATTAACTCTTATTCCCCTGTGGACTGAGTAGAATGTGCCGGTGTGCAGGTCGGCCCAGTGTCGGCGTCACACTCCACTGGTTTCACATGTTAACTCAAACCTGTGTTTCTTCATCTCTGTTGTCCTTTAAAACCTGACAAGCTGCACACTCCTGGTTAAACTGTGACATCAACTTGAATGACTTTGTTTTTAGACTTTGTCTCTGGTGAAGCCGACTAGCATGACAAGCTTTTACCATTTATGCACACATTGTCAACACTGTTCTTGGAAGTACGTTGTGCAAAAGAATAACGCCGTATTATTTCTGCAACAGAACGTGTCAAAACACGGCAAATGCATGTATAGACTCGAGGTCTGTTGCAAATCTGACCACAGCGGTGCATATAGTACAGCCGAGCCGTTGCAACAGGACTTTTGTTCTCTTTAAACACATATGTCTTTTTTGCCGTCTTTGACACAACCACAAGATGGTGATGAAGAGTCAAACGTTTTCAAAACACAACACTAGTGCCAGAAGAATTAAGCACGGATTATCTATTGTGTATGAAAACATGATTATAAGAATAAAGTCAACATTCTTAAAATAGATTCAGACGTCTCTTCTTTTCTTTTTCTGTCACAAGAGAACTTCCTGTGCCTCCAGGCTCAGCTGTCCACCCTTCTTGAAGGATTTGAAGTTAAAAAAAAAGTCTCAACTATGCTAAAAATATCAGAGGCTGATGTGCCAGGCCGGAGATGGAGCCCAGTTTACACGCCAGTGTCATCATTTGTATGCAAGTTATTTGCTCGTCTGGATGGAAACTACATGGAGCTCATTATCTTTTATGTTTCCTCTAGCAAATTTGTGTGAAAGATAGTTTGTCCACAGTCAAAGGAGAACTGTGAAGACGGAGATGTTGTCAGGAATGAGGACATACGTGTTGCATAACACGTCTCCATAACGTGCAGGAAGCCGTCAGTGCCTTATCTGTGTTCAGATAAGATCAGATGAGATTTCATCTGTTTTTCCTTTCGAGAAGCAAAATCCCAGCAAACCCTGATGCCTTTCGATTTCATTTATCTTTTATTTGTGGTGCATCAGGTCTCAGAAGTCGGTGGAGACCTGAAGCTCTATGTAGGATGTGCATGGAAATAAACACAAGAGTTGTTTGACAGTTGTTCACCTTGCTCTAGGAGACGCTTAAATATAGTAGAATTGGTTTCCATGGAAACAACAAGGAGAATTTCTGGGCTAAAGTTTGCGTTGAACATCCTGTTTCAGAATGTCATTGGTTCCTCTCTCCTCCTCCGTCTCAGGTGTCCCACCTGTGGGCCCTGGCGTTACGTTGGTGTGTTGCCTGTTCCAGCATCAGGTCTGAGAAGGACATTTACTGGAAATACGTTGGAAATCACAGGATCGAAGTGACAATCACCGAGTTCCTGTAATCCTGGATCTAACAGGTTTGAGCATGAACAGGTTTTAAGTGAGTTGGTGTCTAAACCAGGGGCTCCGCTGAAAATGGGGTTTGAAAGGTTTGTTTCTCAGGAAGTCAGTGCGTTTCTCCTCTACCGATGAGGAAAAAATGAAACGAAAAAGGGATTTTCCTCTGTTGTCATCAGAGAATATTATTCATAGTAAGTTACGGTGAGTAAATCAGAACGTCATCATTACGCTCCAGGGGATGACATGGGTCTGTTGGTGGTTGTGAATCATCATCGTCATCATCATCATCATAGATGAGATAAGTCGTACGGAATCTTTTCTATGTTTGGACCTCCTCTGATACGTTCCATTAAAGGAGTCTCTCTCTTTCCAGTTCTTGTCTTTGTGGCTCCACAGCTCCCAGTTTTCCCAGTGGCTCCTTCATCAAAGTGAAGGAGGCCAGATGATCCTCTTGTTTCAGCACCTACATCAGTGGGACTTCTGCTGTCACACAGACAACCAACCGTCTTATCTGACCTAGATTTTATTCTAACAAGTGAAGCCATGTCTTCTTTAAAATCTTGATTTTTTTGAGACCTTGAAAGACTTTTAAGGCCTCAAATTGATGTAAATGAGATGAAAGCAGTGAGGCTGGACCACAGACTGTCTCAAACTGTCTGTTCAGTTCCACATATTAGAGCATCAGCAGAAGTTTTATCATCAACATGAAGTATTTCATTCGTTAGAACTGATTAGATCTGTGTATACTCAATACACACCATGATGCGGGTGTGTGATGCGATGTTGGGCTGCTGTAAGCGAGGACATTTGTTAAACTTTGCAATCTGGTTAAGTTACTTTAACACTTGCATACTGTCCTACTTTACGTAGGTAAATTAGGTTAATAACATGCAAAGGAGTCAGACGTACACTTGTTCTTTACAGAAGTAGAAGTACAGTTGATTGAGCTAAAGGAACATTTTACACCACTGTACAAACGTAAAGGCACATTATAACGACCATCTAATGCCTTAGCAGCTCTAAGGCTCCTGTGATTCACAGCCTGAGGGTCGTCACAGGACGCGATAGAGGAATCACAGACGGAGCTCTAACAAACCCTCTGGAATCGAAGCGTTAGTGGTTCGGTCTGTTTGGTGCCGGTCGTGTTTGAAATGCAGCCATGGATTCACCAAGGTTCACCTCGTCTGTGTTGTTGCTGATTCAGTGAAAAACTGTCTGGATGTTGGGTGATGTGACCAGGAAAAGCAAAAATGATCTAAAAATGCATTAAAATGACAGATAGAAGTAGGGAATAAAAATAAAAAGGTGTCTGAAAAATATATGCCACGTATCTGAGTATTTATGAAGTATTTGTACCCTGTGGTTTCCCCTCTGGTTTACTTGGTGACTTATTGGGTGTTACATCACTGCAGTCTGGCTGCTGGGAGCTTAAATGCAGCACAACCGAGACCAACTGTTGACAGTAATACAGTGTGTGTGTGTGTGTGTGTGTGTGTGTGTGTGTGTGTGTGTGTGTGTGTGTGTGTGTGTGTGTGTGTGTGTGTGTGTGTGTGTGTGTGTGTGTGTGTGTGTGTGTGTGTGTCCGGAGATGGTTTCATTGTTTCCTGTCATTAAGATCCAGTGACAGATAGATGGAGACGGGCTGGGTATGAATGAACTGAGATTTTAACGTAACTGAAACAAGGCAGTCAGAGACTGCAACATCCTGCGACACCCCTGAATTCAAAAATTTACCCTGACCTACTTTCCTAATGGTCGTAGCAATGAATTCTATATTGTACTATCGAGTATTTGGTTTTTCATTTCATATCTGTAAGTTGACCACTGCTAGAGGGACTCTGTAGCAGACAGACTCAGGACAACCCATAATACTGTTCTGGGCATTAAAAAGGTATAAAAGTGAAAATTTGACCTTGACCTAGTTTTTCAAGGTCAAGGTTGTCATCTAATTTTCCTCCACTTGCCTCCCTGAATATAACGGCTTTTGTTTAGTCTTTCTATCTTATCCAGTTCCTGACATATGTGCAAAAAATGTACAAAAGTTGAAATTTGACCTTGACCTAATTTCCTCAAGGTCATCATCTCATTTTTATCCCCTTTGCTGCCTGAGTCATGTGCTTTTTTAATCATCTTTCTATCCATTGTAGCCACAAGAGGACACAAGCCAGTGTCTTATTGTGCCGGTCCCAAACCCGGATAAATACAGAGGGTTGCGTCAGGAAGGGCATCCAGCGTAAAACTTTCGCCAAATCAAATATGTAAATCCAACCTATGACTTCCATACCGGATAGGTCGAGGTCCAACTGCCATCTGTGCTGTTGACCTACAGGGTACCGGTGGAAATTGGACTACTCTATCTGCAACGGTTGTGAAGATATTTGGTGGACTAATGGACGAACACACGAACATTGCAATTACATTACGATTACAATACATCGCCGCTTCACGGGATGTAATGATGTCAGAGTGAGATTCCTATCTCTGTGTACCGTAAGCTATGTAACTACATATTTCTACTGAAATCATTGACCTAGACTACAAGTTCATATGTAGTATCTGCTGTAAGTCCACTGTGGGTCTGGACTTCAGACCTTACTTTGTTTTTAGCCTGCCTGCTGCCGGTTGTTCACTGTGATGTGATTTTATAGAAGCGTCTTTTGGAGCCACACATGTCCAAACCGGACCGCTGCAGCTCTCTTCAGGGCTGAAGTCAGCCACAAGTCTTTGTTCACTCACCTTAGAAGCAGTTACCAGAACCACACCCACGTGTTTCTGAGAAAATATGTTAGCGGGGCGTGGGCGTTCAGGTATGTTTTTGAATGGCCAGCTTGAAACGAGTTCAGACCACTTATCAACAAGTTGAGGTGTCTCATCTGAGTTTTACACCTGACAAGAAGGAAGAATCATAGAAACAAATCTAATTATATGTGACAGCTGCAGTAAAACAAACACACAAAGGTCAGAGCATGTGTGTAATACCATTACAGACCTGTAATGATTATCAGAAGCTGGGTGATTTATATCCAACACACTGATAAGGAGACTTCCACTAAAATAAAATAAAGTAATATCATATGTTTGATCAATAATTCAGATTTCTCATACGTGAATATAAGAACTCAGGTGATGAAAACCATAATTCCTCCCATTACAGGAAACACTTTTTATTAATAATCCTTTGATTCATCATAAAATATTGTGTATAACAAACCACAATACATCAGCACTTGATTGTAATAAAAACAATATCATTTAGCGCGTAGTATTTCTCTCAGTAACACCTCAGCATCGACCAAACACCAGGAGATGTTGATTGGAAATTTAAGAAATTGTTTCCAGAATTTTGTAAAACTCTGTGTTTTAGGACATTTTTGGTAAATTGCAGTGAAACGAGCTGCAGCTGCTGGACCGCTGTCCTGAGTCATTCATATTTTTATAAGTCAACGGTGAGTCCGTCCAGGTGAGTCACACGAGGACGATGGACTTCCTGTCGACACGTCTGGGAGGAGTGCTGCTCAGTCTGGTTAAATGAATGGTTAAATAAATGCTCTTTTTGTTCAGTTGGTTTTACATTTTAAGGTTTGTCATTTTGTCTGCTGTGATAATGATTGATTCTCAAAGGGTTTTCCAGCATAATGAGGGTCACAAGACTGAAATGTTATTATAGTCGTTCAAGAAATGATCCTAGGCACAAAGTATGTAAATACTAACAGTAAAAAATGAATAGTAATGGGTTTGTACTGGCTTTAAGTGACAGGGGACGGCCTGGGGCTTTATAGGAGTCTATTTTTAGGATCAGTCACAGTTGACAGCCCTGACAAAGGAATCCACGTCCGTTAAACTTCTAGACGGTCACGTGTTCCTCTGCAGCTCCGCTAGTCCATCATCTCTGATGAGCTACAGCTTCCCATGAAGTGAATTTGACACTTCCTGGCGACGATGAGACATTTTCTGAGCCTAACTTGGAGACGTTTGTCTGGCTTGTTTGTCTGTTTGACGGTGTCGTTGGAGACAATGTGAGAGTTGACAGATAAATTCTTGTTCCGTGGCCTTTAACACTTGTTTTTATGGTCGTAACTCAACTCTCCACGCAAAAGACAAAACCAGATGTGCATGGACTGACTAACATCCACCACTAGATGATATATTAATATATATTACTATTGGTACTGAACAGCATTTAGATAGGACCCTAGAAATCCCCACTATTTACATATGCACCACGAAAAATAGATTTATGTTCATTAATAAGAAATAGACATTTAAACAGTCCGTGGTGTCTTCACTGCATAGTCTTCATCCAGAGGAGGAGGAGTGTTCAGGGTGGACATCGACTCTCTGTGTCCCTCAGCAGCATCCGGTCTGTGCTTTCCTTCGTCTCAAATGACCTTATTGCGCACAGGATTGGTCGTGTTTCCTGTTGAGCTGTCTAACGGTATCTGAGTGTCTTTAACTAAGAATGGGAAGTAATTGGAGAGGTAAAGAGCCTTGAACTTGGTGCTGCAGAAGCAGTAGACCAGAGGGTCCAGCAGACAGTCCATGTAGGACAGGACCATGAGGCCGTCGAAGGCCAGGGCGGCTTTATCCTGGCTCTTCTCGCTGGCCTCTTGGACACGGGTGATCAGCAGAACCATTCTGGCGATGGTGCAGGGGATGAAGCAGATGGAGAAGACCACCATGACCGCGGTCACCAGGAACACAGCTCTCCTCAGCTTGGTCTTATCTCCAACCGTCTTCTTCCTGAGCCGGTTGACGATGCGCGCCGTGCAGTAGACCAGGATGATGAAGGGTATGACGATCTGGGTGAAGAAGACCACTTCTCGCAAACTGTCCACCACGTCCTAAAACAGAAAGGAGCAACTTAATGGTCCCATGAATCTACGTCAATCTACTGTTTGTTGTCGTCCTCGTCTTTTTTATGTTTTACGAACCCATTTTAATGTAAATCTTATTTTTCCAGTGTAGTTATTATCACGCTGTTATTTCTCACACATGTAGAGATACACACAGTAACTAAACAGCACGTTTCTGGACAATAGAGGCGGTTTTGCTTTAAACCTGCAGGATCTTGTTATTTTTGGTGCACTTTGACCCAGTCCAGGTTTAACGTGTTAGCAATGCATCCTGGGAGTCGAAGCAAAAATAGCTCTGGAAACGGGCTCTATCTGATAGCTGCTCTCTGTGGGAGGGCTCTCCCTTGTCTTCAGCTCCCTCACAGTGATCTTCTATTGTCTGTCGTCTTTGTTGCTGTAGCTGCAGAATGAGCAGCGATAATAAAGTCATAAATTAGTGTGTGTGAACTGTTGAGTTACGCAAAAGGAAATAATTCCAGCATTTCAAAACTTGTGTTTTCTCAGACGACGTCAACGCAAACATGTTTGCTGATGATTCATTTTTCTGCTTGACTGCTTTGTCATTTCTTCCTGCGTTAACTGACAGACGTTCCTAGATTTTTTGGGGACGGATCCCTGAGAACCTACCTGTGTAGAGTGAAACCAGAAGAGGTGTGCATGATGTGAGTCCACACACGCACACACACACGCACGCACACACACACACACACACACACACACACACATACTCAGCGTGTGCAGCTTACCTTAATCAAGGTGTCATCCCTGCTGGTCTTGTGACTGTTGCAGCAATCAAAGTTCTTGAGCATGGTGGGAACAGTGAGAGGCAGGAGAAGCAGCCAGATGAGAATCGAGATCTGAGGAGATTTCTTCAGAGCTTTCAGGAGATTTTTTCTCCCAGGATGCACCACATTAAAATAGCGATCAATAGAAGTGACTGTCAGGAAGGCGATGCTGGCTCCTCGGTTTAAGAACAACATGAAGAGCATGGCTTTGCACACCGTGTCGTTGTCACTCCTCCTCTCCCCGTTGATGAAGTTGTGCGCCTTTATGGGCAAACAGAAGAGCAGCAGGATGTCAGCCAGCACCAGGTTGAACAGGAAGATATTGTTGGTGTTGGATTTCCAAAATTTCAACTTGAATATGAAGAGGTGGAGGACAGAAGCATTCAGAGGCAAAGCCAAGATGAAAATCACAATCATGACAGCTGCATAGAATTTATACAGAGCCCTGTTGGAAGCTTTGCAGTCCTCAATCAGCTGATAAGTAGAGTTTGCCATTTGAATGTTCAGGCTGTTTTCTGTTTCAACCAAAAATCCTGCCAAACACGTTCCTCTGGTTGTTGTCCTTCTGTAGGTTTTAATTCCACCTTTGCTTCTCAGTCTTGTTTCTGGATTCCAAAGTCATTCAGATTTAATGTTAGTCCTTCAGTTTGGGAGAGTCAGAACCAGGTCTGGAACTGGTTATCTCTCTGAGCAGAACAAATGGCTGAGACTTCTTTGGGTTTGCTGTTCAGCCCTGCTCCCGTTGCTCCGCCTCATAGCCTGAGGAGGTGAGTCACCCGTTGTGTTTCTGTTGTGGGACCAGTGGGGTTTACCATGTACGACCAGCCTGGAGCTTTTATGACACAAAGAGAAGCAGCTCTATTATCAAAACCAAACTGAGACTAGTTAAACATTAAAATCAACACCAATTCGAAAAGTTTTTGTCGTCGTGAAATCTGACAAAGCGAATTCCACGTTAAGCCGTGACAAGCCCTGTGTGACATGTTAAAACAGTCACCCACTGACAGCTCCGGCTGACAAACAGCCAACCAGATGAGAGAAGTCTGATCTCCTTATGGAGCTAAATGCTATTTCCTGACTCAATCTGTGAGAATTGACTGTTTTCTATTCTGAGGGTTTGCTGTCTCCCAGAAGCTACTGTAAAACGTACACTTTCTCATGAATGACAGCTGTGAGTGTCTCAGTTTATAGCTTCCTGGCACAGTTTCAGTGCACATCACTGTCGCAGATATAAAAAGAGATATTTAGGGAAAATGTTCCAGCTGTAGACTCATGGGAATTGGTGACAGATTTACATATCGGCCATAGTGCTGCTGTCAATGATTTATTCTATGTCCAGCATGTGTGTTAGATGAGGTTGTGTGGAATGTGGTGTCCTAAGGGAGGAGGGTATCTGTGGGTGAGGAGGAGAGGGGGTTAACCTCACACTCAACCCCACATGCTTCAGCTGCGTGTCTGGACAACCATGAAGCTTCTCCTGCAGATCAGACGTCCTGTTCCGACACGTTTCTGAGGCTCGGCAGGAAGGAGACCTCTCTGCACGTCTCGTTCATCACTTAGAAGATGATTTATGAGCCCTGATAACAACAACGCTTGCCACAATTACTATTTATAATAATTATAGTAAATCAAAACCTGTGCTTTCATTGCTTAAAAATGATTAATGAATGAACCCAGCAGTGAGATCTGATCAGCGTCCTGTCTCTGTTTTTGGAGCCCTCCTCCTGTTTGACAGTGATCCTTAAATGCCCTCCCCTGTGTTTATGGCTCTGTCCTCAAACAATGGGTTAATTGTATGTTGAGTTACTCAGTCAACTTTGACAGGAATCAAATAACAGTCTTGATGTAACTGAAGCCGCTAGCTGTCCGCTAGCTGACGTAAAGCAACACGACAAACCACAGCGTCACGCGTCCCCCTGTCTGACAAAACACCAAAAAACACACAAAATAAAGCAAACCTGAAGTCGTCCAGCGTGTTTTCAGAGGTGTTGATGTGTGTCAGCGTACCTGACACCCCACGTCCCGTCACCACAAGCACACACACACACACACACACACACACACACACACACACACACACACACACACACACACACACACACACACACACACACACACACACACACACACACATTCTGTAAAAGGGGAGGTTGGAGCATCATCATTATGAAGACGTGTTGCATTAGTTGGTGTCTAGTCTGCACACAAAATTCAGATTAAATTACTGGGATTATTAGAGGAATGTCTGTGAATATAGATTACTGCATGAACACCACTGTTGGTATTAAAGTTAAGAACATTTTGTTTGACACATTTACTTAAATCGTAGTTTGTAAAGGGAGTACTCGGAGGTAGATGGTGTTTGCAGGCAGTCAGTCATGGCCGGGTCTCTCAGTGGTGTTACTCTGCAGCCTGTCGGGGGGGGGGGGGACAATCACTCTATTGTACTCAGAATGTCCAGCCGGCCTGTGAGTGCAGTAACACTCGGTGTAAAGTTGTACTAGTAGCTATAAATCACACTGGTGTTGAGTTTGTCACTCTCATCGGTACCGTCTCACAGGAGGCTGACGTTTGACCTCTGACCTTTTGCCAGCAGAGAAGCAGAGCAGCCCCCGCGCCGCCCCCATCTATTTTACAGCAGTTTCCCTCCTTTAAGATCCGTCTGCTTTATATCATAAAAAATGTGATCCCGACAGCAGGTCGGGTTGTCAGTAAGGGAACGGGATCAGGGTCATCAATGAACAAGTTATCAGAACCACTAGAGATAGAAAATCATTTAAATTGGTGAATACTTTTAATATGTATTGTAGATTTACAGAATAGTAAGACCCTTGACTCAATTGACTCAACCCATTAACAATTCGTTTGATAATTTGTTTGGAAAATTTGTTTGAGTTTGAAAATTCCTGCTGGAACACAAACTTTTAGTGGAGTTTTAACCTTTGAACTGAAACGTACACATTGTTGTGTTGGGTGTCGTGTTGTTCATGTAAACATGTTGTGATAATGGTGTTGTTTTAGTTATGAAACCAAAAAAAATGAGGTTATTTCTTCCTGCAGAGACATTCAGATTAGAAACTATTTCCTGTTGGAGGCGTTTCATCGTGAAAACCAGTTTTTTCATGCTGACATCCAAACAGATACCATTCTAAACACTGACTTTTCTTTCATCTGTGTTCCTCAGAACCTGACTGGTATGAGCGTGTGTGAAGGTGGGGCCTCTCCAGGCGGTGACACCTGACCCTGCTGGCCCATCTACGTCTGGAAGGAAACTTTACCAGCGTCTGCTCTGATTGTCAGACGTCCCGGCGCAGCCAGAGGAGCAGACGGATCCAGGCTGCAGGAGGAGGTCTTTTCTCTGGTCTGCAGCCAGGAACAAACTGGAATAAAATAAATCTCTGCTTCTCCATACAACACAGATGACGAATATTCCTGCAACAAAAAGAGAACAGAAAGTTAAGCCAATTACAAGAGAAAAGCAGGTCTTGGGAAGAATCCAATTTGGAAGACAGAACAGTGAAAACCCTCCTTCAAGAAAAACAAATTGAAGAATGAATTTAAATATCTAGCCAGAGAGAAGTAGAGAAAAAGAGCAGAACATCTGGAAGATGAAGAAGAAGAAGAATTCCTTACGGTCTCATCTGGTGCCACCTCCGAGGAACGTTGAGGAACATTGAGCAGAACCAAAAATGTTGACCAGAACCAAACACCTGTAAAAACCAGCATCCAGCTCTGCGTTCCAACCAAGCGAAATATTTCAACATTTCCTCTCCAGGGGTGGGGGGACATAGTGTTTCCCTTCACACGTGAGAGAATCAGGAAGTAGTTGTTGGTTTTAGGACAGTGAATGACCACATGGAGACATTCTCCAGCCTCAATGAGGAAACTCTATCCGCAGAATGTGATGAAACCAAACATGTTTTCGTCACCACCAGTGCAGCATGTGAGGACCAGGAAACAACTCCGACTCAGCTCAGGTCAAAGGTTAGAAACCAGCCTTAACAAAAATAGCTTCTTATATTTTTACACCAAATTACAGGTCAAATCTCAACACTTCTTAAACACAGCTTATTTCCCATGCATTCCAATAAAGCAGCACTAGTAATAGCATCAGTGTGGATGAAGACAACCCATCCTCCTGGTGTCACCAGTTTCCCAAGCTCTCATCCACCCCCCACCCCCCGCTTTGGCCTCCAGTATTGAATCAGTGGACTGGAGGAGGATATTCCCGAGCATTCAGAGATAAAAATCAGAAACACTCCTATTCCAGCAGTGATGATTGGAAAATAATGTTGATTTGGACAGAAACTCACACCTACGGACAGTTTGGAAACCTGAAGCTTCACTCTGGAAACACGCAGAATGAAGCTCACGATCTCTCGGGTTTTCCCTTCACTCTCATCCTGTGAATGATATTGATATTGTTATTTTTCATTAATGTCACACATGTAAATGTATATACAAATTAAAATTATAAGACCTACATACCTTTGTACCATGGTGCTTATTTAGAATAACAGCATGCAAAATGAGTATTCAGGTCAGCAGAAACTGTTAGAATACATAAAACACCCTATTTATCATCGGTTTAAACTGATATTTCTGTCTTCTTCGTAGTTCAACAGTTTGTGTTTTGAGACAATCTGACTCCTCAGTGCGAGCAGCACAGCAGGGATTCAGATAAAGGCCTCCAAACGCAAACAGGAAGACAACATGCGTTTCAGAGAATGAATGATAAGAGCTCATGCTGACCACATGCTGACTGGTGCCAGTCATGAAACCCATGTTTTAGATTAACCTCATGGAAATGTCAGCTTGCACCAGCATACTGTATCAGCCACATCTATGCTTCGTTAGAAGAAAAGTTGGTCAGGTTATCTTATCATCGATGTCGGTAGGTCCTTTCACACCTCGAACAAGACTGGCAGGGGGATCCCAAAAGCACGACAGACAAGCAGACGTGTCAAGAGTCTCAAAAGGTTTAATTTGGCAAGCAGGTTTAAGATACCAAATAAATAAATCCAACATGCAGATGAATCAGACGAGTGGATCAGGCAGTCAGACACAGGAGTAATCAAACCAGGCAGACAGATCCAATGAGGGGCAGGCAAAAGGAAGGCAAATCCATTAGTTGGGCAAATGGGACATCTGAAAAACTGCTTTCAGCTGTCCGAGCAATCATTTCTGATTGATTTGCACTTTCAAATAACATATCTATGCAGAACATTCAAACAGAAAAGAATGATTCACCCAAAACAAAACAAAAAATCAGTATTTACTCACGGCATCCCAAAAGAAAGTATGTGAATTTTTCATTTCAAGGGACCTTTTTTAAATAGGTTCCTATCTCATTTAGAGAATACTCTATTGCTCTGTTTCACAGTGGAGCTGCAGACATGGAATAAAAAACTTCCCCTGACTTTACATTGACATGATGAACAATAGCTAATGACCCAATTTTCATTTTTGGGTGAACTGCTCCTTGAAGTAAAGACAGTAATTTTCTCACTACAAAATCCAATGCAATGAACTACATGTATTCTCTTTCACTAGACTTCTTCAAGTCTTCAATGCATGTATTATGAGCTTGCAAATTGATTTGTGACATGTGAAACTGTGAAATTTGTGACTAGGACTATGAATGCGGTTTTATCAATGCTGCTGTTGAAGGTGAATTATTACTGTGATTTGGTGATGTTTCCTTTTCCTCTACCTTTTAATCAGGCTGATCTGGATTCAGTTTTAAACATCAGGTTTACAGTTAAACCCAGCTGCAGAGCGGTCCTGGAAAACACTGACATCTGTTGGTGACCAATGGTTACTACATTTGATCACACGTATGATTGATGAGAGAGGGTGGGTGGAAGTAGGGATTTTATAACCAGGAGTCTGTATATGGATTACATATGCAATAGTGTAGTTGTTTTGAGACAGATATCACATGAGAATGTTTTCAGATAAACCTTATATCATTTTATTCAGGTATCCGTCATTGGTTTTGTCCCTCCCAAAGCTCCGCGCTCGTCCCCGAGGCATACGACCCGTACCCCTAGCTGCCCCCCTGCTAGAACCTCCAAACAAACTCAGGTTTGTGAGCATCGTATTTTCACATAAGCTGAAGTTACTGCATTTCCAGGTGTTGAGATCTCACCTGTAAAATCTAAACACATCGATAATCCTCCAGAAAGGCTGCCTTTTCAGCCGGGCCTCCTCCTCTGGGCTGTATTTTACTCATTCTTAGTGATCATAAAGTTGGCTTTCTGGTTGCTCTCCTGTCTCAGCCATGCACTCAATCATGTCATCATTTTATAAACATTATAACTACTAGTAGGACCCATGTATATATGGGGATGTCTCCCCACACCACTCCTTGCAACTGACCTCATTGGGCTGTTGGGGCCCAACTGTCGTCCCTCCTACAGCTCCTTGAGGGCCTTTCTGGAGTTGGATTGGGCCAGTTCTGCAGTACCACCCAAGGTCAGTTAGGTCGATGACCTAACTGACCTCGACGCTCCACCCTCCCTCTTCCTGATGCTCTCATTGTAACCTCTGATGGCACGGGGCACAAAGGAGGTCCTCAGTCTCTCTTTGGAGGAGCATGGAGACAGCGGTCTGTCACTGAAGGAGCTCCTCTGCTGAAGGTGGTGTGCAGGGGGTGGCTGGTATTCCCCAGGATTTCTCTGAACTTAGGGAGGGTCCACCTCTCCAGAACTGCCTCCACACAGATGACAGAAATCTGTGGATGAGTCTGTTCAGGCAATCTGTATCCCTCTTTCGGGCACCATCACTCCAACACACAATAGCATAAGACAGCACACTTAACCAGTAGAATATCTGAAGGAGTTTGGAGCAGATGTTGAAGGAGACCATCCTCCTCAGGAAGTACATCCTACTCTGCCCCTTCTTGTACACACAGTCCATGTTAGTGGACCAGTCTGTTGTCCAGCTGCAGTCCCAGGTACTTGTACGTCACTACCGATCCACGTCTTTGCCCTCAATAACCCCTGGCTGTGGAGAGGGGGGTGACCGTCGGAAATCCAGGACTATCTCCTTGGTCTTGGAGATGTTCAGCTAGAGCTCATTTCACTGACACCACTCCACAAAGTCCGCCACCACTCTCCTGTACTCCCTCTCATCACCTTTTCTGATACATTACACAATCGCGGTGTCATCCGCGAATTTCTGCATGTGGCATGTATGTGGCATGAGTTGTGCTGTAAGTTCGTCATGTAGAGGGTAAAGAGAAGGGGAGAGAGCACGGTACCTTGAGGAGCCCATGTGCTGCAGGTCACCACAGAAGACAAACAATCCCCAATCCGGACATACTGGGGTCTGTCGGTCAGGTAGTCGGTCACCCAGCTGGGGTCCTCAGCCATAGAGGCCAGTTTGTCCTGCAAAAGCTGGTGCTGGATGGTGTTGAAGGCGCTCGAGAAGTCAAACAAGAGCACCCTGATAGGACAGCCCCCGACATCCTGGTAGGAAGGCACATGGTGGAGGAGGTACAGGACAACGTCCTCAACCCCAACCTGAGGCCTGTAGGCAAACTGGAGAGGGTCTATTGCACCTTGCACCTGGGGACGCATGAGGTCCATGACCAGTCGCGACTGGTTGATAGTGGTTGAGCTCCGTCAGACACCTCTTCTTCGGCACAGGGACGATGCAGGAGGTCTTCCACAGTGACGGGACCCTCCCCAGCTGCAGACTGAGGTTGAAAATCTGTTGAAGAGGGTCTTGCAGTTCAGCAGCACAGGTACGAAGGAGTCTCGGGGAGACCTGGTCTGGTGCGGCTGCCTTCCTAGAACGAAGCCTCCTCAGCCTAGATGTCACCTGGTCAGGAGAAATCGCTGTGTATGTTGTGGACGTAACTGTTGGAGATGCCATCCATCTTGTGGGCATAACAGATGGAATTTTGGCTTCCAGCAGCCACTCTGATGTGGCCTCTGAATCTTCAGTGTGAGATGGTAACACCCCATCCTGGGAAGTTGACTTTTGCCAATCCTTGTAACTCCTCTGCTGTTTCTGACCCTAACTCCCTCCTGAGGCTTTGGACGGGCTGCTCTGCCAGAAGTGGTATCTTCTCTCCTCCAGCTTTAAACATCATCCTGTCATCCCTCACCCCTCTTCTGATCGACAAGCTCTTGAATTTACCGCGCTTGATCGTCATCCCTGTCCTTTTGTCAATTTGTTGAGTCGCTTCAGGAGTTGTGCTGCGCCTGTCACATCATTCACGTACCCTCTAGAACATTTCTGGAAAAGTTGGACATGTAAACTTTTAACAGAGCTAGCTCTGCGTGTTAGCTGTACACACCTGGGGTTCGTCTACTTTCCCCACACAGCGAACAACCGAGTGTGTCTGGAGAAGCTGCTGCTGTGGATCATCAGAACATCCACCGCTTTCCTTCAGCAGCGATGAACCACGCTTACAGACAAATTGTTTGAGCAATTTGGAAGCACAATGGAAATGTGTTTAAAAAAGTATTTGACACTCAGGTACCTCAGTCCAGAACAGTCCTAGGAACAGCTTAGATACTGACAGAACCCTCAGACTCGCAGGCCTCTGGTAGAGGACCTGAGCTGGAGGATGACACAGATACCACCCCACAAGGGTGAGAGGGACACACACACACACACACACACACACACACACACACACACACACACACACACACACACACACACACACACACACACACACACACACACACACACACACACACACACACACACACACATATATATATATATGTAACATAGTTGAATAAGTTGTAGTTAAAATCCCGCTAAAATGGGGAAACTACGCCATCTACTGTTGTACATGTCTGCATCATGCCTGCTTCATGTTAGCGAAGCCTGATGGGAAATCCTCAGTACGCCGGAGGATTTTCATGAGACAGGTAATGTCCGTGCGTCTGTGGACAAAATAAATTATAATTTTGAAAAGCACTTAACAGTTAATCTGGGATACATGCCTGAAAGCAAACAGCATTAGACTAACTCTGTTTCATTTTGTGTCAGGTCAAACATGAACTTTGTGTTCATTGTTTCACTGGTAAAGAACGTGTCCAGTACAGTTAGCTGACAGGTGGTGTCGCTGTTTCCCCAGACAGGACATGTGCTTTGGTCCACAAATTGACACCTTGTACACTGTCTCCTGTTTCCATTTGTTGTTGAACGCAGGTATGTTGCAAGTGTTATAATTTAATGTGTATTTTTTATTGCAAGTTCATGTGATTTGGTTAAATAAGCTAAAATAATATAAAAAGATGGTAACAGTTAATGGTGGAAAAATATGCTACGTTTATTTTGTATTTTATTTTTTTAAGAGGAAATGAGATTTGCTTTGTTCATCTGGCTGTATAAAAATCACTTTACGATCACTAAATCATATACGTATGGTATAGTAGCCTATATGGGAAATCCTCAGCTTGTACACTGTCTCCTGTGTCCATTTGTTGTTGAACGCAGAATAAACCCCCACCTGAGCTATTGCCACCACATGAGTTCCAGAGTGTGATTAATGCAGAGAAGACATACATCGGTCACATTGGTGCCGTGACTCGTCGAAGAGTGTCGGACCGGGCTGGTGTCTTCTCATGACTGCATCACTGGAGCTGTATTCCTTCGTGGTGGACTCTCAGCTTAATTGTTAATATTATATGAGTGGGAACTTTGTTATCACAAAACAAACCATGAGCTCTGGTCAGTCTGGTAAGTATGATGGAACCCCTGTTAGTTGGGGTAAGGATATCACATGTGGGTTAAATCTCACACCTGTCCCATTTTCATTACGTGAGGATCAAAGGAGGGATGAAACATGTATAGTTATTGATCCTGTGGACAGTCCTGTTGAATATGACAATGTATCCTCACCACATGATCAGTCTATGCATGGGTTACATCCACCTCAGTGCGCTAGCACCTCCGCCCAAAACCCTATCCCTGATGAAGTGAGATTTGCTGAACAAATGAACACTGTTGTACAACAGATAGGACAGCAGATAGCAAATAGTATTATGACACACTTCACATCGACCCCTGCATCACACCTCACATCAACCCCTGCAGTTACGGTGCACACGGCCCATGGAGATGCATGCAGGAAGGAAAGCTCTCTGCCCAGCCAGACACTAGACCTCTCCCAGGTCCAACTGGTCACTCAGAGGCAAGTCAAAGAGCCACCTCCATTCAGAGGGGAAAGTTCAGATACAATAGCTGTTGATGAATGGGAGGACTTAATGAGAACCTACATTAGGAAGAGCGATATTCGGGTTGAACATCAGGCTGAGGAGATTCTCATCCATCTGAGGGGCAGAGCAAAGGATGTTGTGCGATTTGGAATAAGGAATGGTGAGATTGATGTGCAGCAGAACCCACAGGCCACCTATTTACTCCTGCGTAGACATTTCAGTTCTAGCCACTGCTCCTCTGTTCCCCTAGCTGACTTTTATTCCACCCTGCCAAAAGACCAGGAGGATCCATACGAGTATTGGCTTAGGTTGAACAGAGCTGCTGATGTTGCTGCCAGTTGTCTGAATGCACAGGGAAAGTTGTTCGACAACCCTTCTGTTGAAGTCACACGTATGTTCATCAGGCACTGCCCCAGCAGGGACTTGGCCCTTACCTTTAGGTCCAAGACAGTTGATAAGTGGTCAACTCGTGAGGTTCAGGAAGTGTTAGATGAATATCGTCTGGAAGGTGGACTTAGGTCCTCGCCTCAGTTGTATAACAGAGTCAACTTGAATAAAATTGAGGTGAGCCCTAATGCTACTTTCGACGTAGGCATACCTGAACAGAAAACAACTGTGAGTCAAGATAACCCTACCCTTGAGAAATTGATAGGCATGCTAGAGAAAGTGCTACTTCAGGGCCCGGTTCGTGCACGGGCAAATAGAAGGCCGAATAGCAGCAACAGATATCCGAGGATTGAGGGCTTGAATGACATACCTTGTTCTATATGTAAAGACAGCTCTCTGCCTTCACGCACTGTCGAGAAGGAGGGCTGTGCTTCCTGTGTCACCTGCCTGGCCATTCAAGACTTAACTGCCCAGAGGGCAGGCGTCCACATCCCCGTGGCCAGCAGGGAAACTGAATGATCTGCGTGCAGGGGAGGACAACGCAGATCAAGTGAGTGAGCCTCCCACCTTAACAGACACGGATTATGAGACATTGTGCACGGCCTTCAGCAGTGCAGGACCATCAAAGAAAACTGTGATTTTCCAAGATCTGCAGAGACTCTCAAATACTGATAGCCTCTTCTACTACTGTGACTACAGATGATGGACATGTCCTCAGGGCATTAGTGGACAGTGGTTCAATGGCATGCACTATAAGTGTGACTGCAGACACAGAGCTCTCACAGTCGACCCCTAACACTGAGAAGAAGTCAGCTGAGGGTTTCGTCATTGTTGGCTGTGGGGGTAACCTGGTCACACCTACTTCAATGTATGACCTCACTGTATCCGTTTATGGCCACAAGATGATAATCCCAGTTCTTGTTGTGCCAGGCCAACGTGATGATATGATTCTGGGCAGCAACGTCATCAGGTGGCTCATTACACAGACAAAGATGATTGTGAGCAGCCAGAGCATAGCATCTCCTGCGAAGAGTACTTTGAGTGATGGTTTGCCCCATCTAATGTCCCTGTTGTCCTTCTCGGGTGAATGTAATGGCACGGCGATGCCGCTCAGAGTTGGAACTGCTAAGCTCAAAAGGTGTGTAACTCTGAAGCCACTGTCTGAACATTTAGTGTGGGCTAAACTACCAGCGTTTGACGTCTCAGCGGTAGGTAGCACAGTCATGATTGAACCCACCCAGTCTAAGACCAGGCCTGCACAAATTCTGGTGGGCAGAGTTGTCACTCCCTTATGGGGGGATGGCTATGTCCCAGTTAAGATAGTAAACCCTACTGATAAGCCACTGACACTTAGGAGAAATGCAAAGGTTGCGGATGTGTCCCATTGTCTTTCTGTGCAGGACATGCCAGAACCAGATCGTGTCCAGTCCAGTACACAGTACACACAAATCTCGTCACCTGCACCACGGTCAGAAGCTGAAATGTCAGCTGTTCTGTGTGACATGGGCCTGCAGGAGTTGGACCTCTCAACCTGTGAGATCTCCCTTGAGTGGAAGGAGAAACTGTTGCAGATCATTGAGCGGTATGAGTCAATCTTTTCAAGGCACAAAATGGATTGTGGTGAAGCAAAAGATTTCGTGCACAGAATCCGCTTGTTAGATGATAAGCCTTTTAGACTTCCATACAGGCGGGTCCCACCGTGCCATTATGACAAGCTGCGGACTGCGCTGAATGAGATGGAGGAGCTGGGGATAATACGCAAGTCTCAGAGTGAGTACGCATCTCCCCTTGTCTTAGTTACCAAACCCAATGGTGACCT
This sequence comes from Antennarius striatus, assembly GCF_040054535.1. Taxonomy (NCBI): domain Eukaryota; kingdom Metazoa; phylum Chordata; class Actinopteri; order Lophiiformes; family Antennariidae; genus Antennarius; species Antennarius striatus. The sequence goes on along the minus strand of NC_090794.1, from coordinate 17,733,045 downwards.
TCGCATTTGCAATGACTTTCGGTGGCTGAATGCGAGGACAGTAAAAGATGCTCATCCCCTCCCTCATCAAACTGACGCCCTCGCTGCGCTTGGTGGCAATGTGCTGTTCTCCACCATGGACCTCACATCAGGGTTCTACAATGTCAGGCTGCATGAGGATGACAAGAAATTTACGGCTTTCTCCTCCCCATTCGGTCTTCATGAATATAACCGAATGCCCCAGGGCCTGACGAATAGTCCAGCTACCTTTATGAGAATGATGATGTCTATCTTTGGCGATGAGAACTTCACAAGCCTGCTTTGTTACTTAGATGACCTCATGGTGTACGCCCCATCTGAACAGGTGGCACTAGAGCGTCTGCTGATGGTCTTCTCACGTCTGGCTGCAAACAACTTGAAGCTCTCGCCTAAGAAATGTCACTTTCTCCGCAGGTCTGTTAAGTTTCTAGGACACATCATATGTGCAGATGGTATTAAGACAGACCCAAGTAAAGTTGAGGCCATAAATAATGTGCAGGAGACAGACTTGATGGAGTCCGATGGGATGACTCCATGTGCAAAGAAAATCAGATCCTATTTGGGGATGGTTCTTTACTATCACCATTTCATTAAGGGATGTTCTGCTGAAGCCAGGCCACTGTTCAACCTCATCGCTGAGCCTACAGCACCGCACAAGAGAAGGGGCGGCCATACACCCAAGTTCAAAAAGGGCCATGTGAAACTGTCTCCGGCAGACTGGACAGATGAGTGCAGAGACGCATTCAGAGCTTTGAAACATGAGCTTGTGCAGAGTGTGACGTTGGCCCATCCAGACTTCAATACACCGTTCATCCTTGCAGTTGATGCTAGCTTTGATGGCCTTGGAGCTGTCCTATCACAGTTACCCCCTGATGGGAAGATTGCTAGACCAGTGGCGTTCGCCAGTAAGAAGCTCTCACAGTCTCAACTGAACTATCCAGCACACCGGCTGGAGTTTCTGGCTCTAAAATGGGCAGTGTGTGACAAGTTCAGCCACTGGCTGAAAGGTCGGAGCTTCTCTGTCTGGACAGATAATAATCCGTTAACATACATCTTAACTAAACCGAAGTTGGATGCATGTGAACAGAGATGGGTATCGAAGCTTGCAGCATACAGTTTTGACCTGAACTATGTCCCTGGCACAAAGAATGTAGTCGCCGATGCACTGAGTAGAGAACCATTTGTCAGGTCATGCATGAGCCACCGTCTGGTGACTGAACCCTACTCTTTGCTGCTGAACCAAGTGAATGGTATGGTGGATAGTACAGTTCAAGATGCTTTCAGATGTACTAATAACTGCCAGCTGGTTGTTGATCAGTCTGGGGAAGGAACCGACATCACCCCACCTGCATCTCAGGGTTCCCTCTCTTCGCGAGAAATGTCAGCCGTGCTTGATGCACATGAGTCTGGTGGTGTTTGCCAAGTGAGGGGTACAGGTCCGACAATCCCTCAGCTTGCCAGAATTGATCAGTCTACCTCTTTACCTAAGAGTGAACTAGCTAATTTGCAGGAGCAGGATGCTGTCTTGGGTAGGGCTTTCTTTTATGTCCAGCGTCACAGGAGGCCAACTAGGCGTGAGCGTGCTGATGAGTCTCGCAGTGTGTTGAAACTGTTCAGGCATTGGCCCAAACTCTCTATTTTGAACGACATGTTGTACAGAGTTAAGAAGGACAGGCAGATGAACATGTCAATACACCAGTTTGTTGTTCCAGATTCCATGAAGGTTCAGGTCCTCCAAGGATTACATGACTCAGCTGGTCATCAGGGGCAAGCTCGAACACTTTCTCTCGCGAGGCAGAGGTTCTTTTGGGTGGGGATGGAACAGGACATCATCAACCATGTGAGAAACTGCTTCCGCTGCATTGTCGGGAAGACCCCAGAGCCTCGCGACCGTGCTCCCCTGGAGAGCATTTACACAATGGAACCTATGGAACTAGTCTGCATTGATTTTTGGACTGCTGAACAGACTGATAAAAAGTGCGCGGATGTCCTAGTGGTCACAGATCACTTCTCCAAGTTGTCCCACGCGTTCCCCTGTAGGAATCAGTCAGCGAAGCAGGCTCCTCCTTGTTGTCTTGATTTTTGTCCAGACCAGAGCGGTGACGTATTTCCTGTATCTCTGTATCTGTTTTTCACACGCTGTTCTGCTCTCGCTCTGTCTTTCTGTTAAACATTGTTCTTTTTATTGCTGTTCAATTACTATTATGGCTTGTTCTAGTTGCTCAGAAGTTCTAGTCAGGATGTCTCTGCTAGAGAGATGTGTCCGTGAGCTAGAGCAGCTCTTAGCAGGTAATGATAGCATAGTTAGCACGGACACTGCAGCTAGCGTTAGCTGCCGGGACGTTAGCACGCCCGTTAGGCCCAGTGAGAGTTTATCCTCGTCGGCAGTGGCTCCGCAGTTTGTCACTGTGGATCGGTGGGTGGGGAGCCGCCGGGGCCGGCGGTCTGGTAAGCGGACCGGTCTGCGCTCGTCTCCCCCGGCGGCTGGCCGGTCTGCGGTCCCGGCTCGCCCGGTTTCCTCGGCCCCGGCCTCCCCCTCTTCCGCCCGCGGGGCTAAACCCGGTCAGCCTAGACAGAGTAGCACGTTAGTCATAGGCGACTCCATTACCCGCAATATTAGACTAGTGACGCCAGCAACAGTACGTTGTCTACCAGGGGCCAGAGCTTCCGACATAGAAGCTAACCTCAGGGTGCTGGCATCAGCTAGGGAGAAGAAGGGCAGTCAGAAACACTTCACCAACACACCTAGGAACATTATTATTCATGTTTGCACCAATGACATTAGGCTCCGGCAGTCAGAGGTGACAAAGAATAGCTTGGTTAGGGCTCTGGACTGCGCTAGGAAGATGTGTCGGCATCGAGTAATAGTCTCTGGCCTCTTGCCTGTGCGGGGGAATGATGAGACTTATAGCAGACTAACAGCTTTGAACCGCTGGCTGGCGCGCTACTGTAGGGAACAGGGTTTAGGCTTCGTAGATAACTGGCCTTCCTTCTGGGGCCGCCCCGAGCTGCTGAGAGCTGACGGCCTGCATCCTACTGGGGCAGGGGCAGCTCTTTTGTCCAGGAATATAGACAGGGCCTTACAGCGTCTTTAACAATAGCCATACAGCGCTCGGGCTGCAGGTGATTAGAGAGCCTGCTAGGGTAGTTGTTGATGCGGTTGTGGAGTCTAGACTAGGAAACCATCAGACTGATGGAATAGTTAGTGACGTTGAGACTGTCTCCTTCCCTCAGATTTTTAATAAAATGGCCCGGGATATTACCCATGTGAATCTTACTTCTGCTCTTATCACCATTGACAAGGTACTTTTCAGTGAAGCACCTGATCAGGTTATCCAAGACTCTATACCTGAAAGCATCCCAGTTATTTTATCACATCGTGTTTATAGGTCTTTACCTCCCAGATTTATTGAGACGCGGCATCTGATTAAGATTAATACATCCTCAGCTGTTAAACCGTCTAACAATCATGTTAGTGACACTACCACATTTCAATTTGGCCTTTTAAATGTTAGATCAATGTCATCGAAGGCCTTGCTTGTGAACGATTTAATTCTTCAGCATGGCCTGGATATGATTGCTCTATGTGAAACATGGCTAAAACCAAATGTCTTCTTACCGTTAAATGAAGCTTCACCACCTGATTTTACATATGCTCATGCCGCAAGGGCTGATAAACAGGGTGGAGGTGTTGCTTTAGTCTACAAATCTATTCTGAACCTGACTTCTAATCTAGATATTCATTTTACATCTTTTGAGGCTCTTGTTCTAAAACCATCGCCTACAGCTGTAAACAGCAGGCTTTATCTTGTAGTAGTCTATAGACCGCCTGGTCCCTATTCTTTATTCTTAGAAGAATTTGGTGAATTCATTTCGGATCTAATTACTCAATCTGATGAGGTTATGGTGACAGGTGATTTTAACATTCATTTAAATAACCCTAGTGATCCGTTGTGTAAAGCTTTCCTAACCCTCCTGGACATGTTAGGTTTCACTCAGTGGGTTCATGAAGCAACTCATTCCAATGGTAATACCCTAGATCTGATTCTATCGCGTGGTATAAATGTTACTGCTGTGACTGTCTCTCCTCTTACGTCAGTGATATCTGACCATTTTCTTATTACTTTTAAAGCTGCCTTTACTTGTCAAAATAGCATTACTCCTGATTTAGTCACTACTCGCCATATCGGCTTGTCAACGGTATCTAAACTTAGTGAGCTTCTACCTGAGGTATTGACTCCTTTTACTGTAGCAACAGGATCAATCGAAAATTACACTAGTGATCTAAACTCAGCTCTTTCTAGTCTGTTGAACTCAGTTGCACCTCTAAAAACTAAAACCATAGGGGTGCGCAGGTCTACACCATGGTTTAACGAGGAGACACGCGCTCTCAGACGGGCCTGTAGGAGTTTAGAGCGCAGGTGGCGTAAATCTAAATCTAAATCATGCTACATCTCTTGGCACGAATGTGTCTTAAACTACAAATGTGCTCTGTCCACCGCTAAAGCTGCCTATTTCTCCAGATTAATAAGTAAAAATAAACACAACCCTCGATTTCTGTTTAATACTGTAGCCAGATTGACCCAGAAACAGTCAACGGCAAGCAGCTTGTTATTGGCGGCTGATGATTTCCAAGATTTTTTCTGCCGTAAAATTGATAACATTAGACATGAAATTACTTCTTCAGCTTCACCTGGATCAAAATTTGATGTGGTTCCTTCTCTGGGTGTTAAAACCCAACTTCTCTCTTTAACACACTTGGAGAATGTCTCTCTGGTAGAATTATCGAAGTTGGTTTCATTCTCCAAACCTACTACATGCCTCTTAGACCCTCTCCCTGCTAAACTAGTTAAAGAATTATGGCCATTGCTGGGCCCTACTATGTTAAATGTAGTTAATCTTTCTCTTGCAACTGGTGTTGTTCCCACTAGCTTTAAAGCGGCCGTGGTTAAACCTCTGCTTAAAAAGCCACATCTCGACCAAGAGTCTTTAAATAATTATAGACCAGTTTCTAACCTTCCATTCTTATCTAAAATACTAGAAAGGGTAGTATCTCAACAGCTCTTAGATTATTTATCATTAAGCGGTCTTTTCGAACCATTCCAATCAGCTTTTCGGGCCCGCCATTCCACTGAAACAGCACTTACCAAAGTTGTGAATGATCTCCTATTAAATCTGGACTCTGATACCACTTCTGTTCTCCTTCTTTTGGATCTTAGTGCAGCATTTGATACCATAGATCACTGTATACTCCTTGACCGACTGGAGAGACAGTTTGGTGTCTGTGAGTTAGCTCTGGCTTGGTTAAAATCTTATCTATCTGATAGGACACAATGTGTCTCCTACAATAATAAAACTTCTGCCTTCTCCGACGTCAAATATGGCGTACCTCAGGGGTCTGTCCTTGGTCCTCTACTATTCTCCCTGTATGTTGCACCTCTTGGTCAAATTATACGCAGCTTTGGAATAGGTTTCCACTGTTATGCGGATGACACACAACTTTATATGCCTATAAAAGCAGATGATCGATCTGAATTGAGTAAACTAGAGGCCTGTCTTTCTGCTGTGAATAGTTGGATGTCCAGTAATTTCCTGCTCCTAAACCCAGACAAAACTGAAATGTTAATTATTGGCCCTGCACGACATAGAAACCAATTTCAAAACCTAACAATATCTGTAGATAACTGTCTTATAACCCATAGTTCAACAGTCAAGAACCTAGGAGTAACGTTAGATTCGACTCTTGCCTTTGACAAGCATATTAAAGAGGTGACAAAGATCGCCTTCTTTCATCTACGTAATATTTCCAAAATTAGGTCCTCTTTAGCCATGGCTGATGCAGAAATTTTGATTCATGCCTTTGTGTCCTCTAGACTTGACTATTGTAATGTTCTGTTATCAGGGTTGCCTCGGTCTAGAACTAGGGGCCTTCAGATGGTTCAGAACACAGCAGCAAGAATATTAACTAAAACTAGGAAATTTGACCATATCACCCCAGTTTTGGCTGCATTACACTGGCTCCCGATTCATGTTAGATCCGATTTTAAGGTACTCTTACTAACATACAAAAGCCTTAATGGGCTTGCACCAACCTATCTGTCTGATCTTGTTAAACCTTATACGCCGACTAGGGCTCTCCGCTCTCAGAATACTGGTCTCTTGTGTGTTCCTAGATTTAAAAAGAAGTCAGCTGGCCAGAGGGCCTTCTCCTATCGTGCCCCTTTCTTGTGGAATAACCTCCCTATAAATATTAGACAGTCTGAATCTGTAAACGTCTTTAAATCTAGACTCAAAACATATCTGTTCGACCTAACATATAAGTAATATCGGGGATGGCGGTCTCAATGTTTAGGTTTAGCATAGTCCTGCCAACGAGTCATAGGATTTCTTAGTTAGGCCCCTGCCTCCCATTAATTCTCTGCTATTCTGGTCCCTCTAGCACCACTCTCGCCCCTGCTATCTCTGCTATCTCTGTCTCTCTTCCTTCTTCTGCTGTTCTCTCTCACAGGCCTCTGTGTGGTGGATCATCGGCAATCGGCTACCTCTGTCTGCTTCCATGGCTGGCGATAGCACAAGCTGTACAGTGGTCCTGTTTCACCATCCACTAGGGGAGTGCTGGTTCTGCCTCATTTGGTTCTGCTGTGGTTTTGGGGTTTTGCCAGAGTAACCTTGACTTTAACTTTTTTGAGCTGAATGACTTAGGCACTGTCTGGTCTGTCCTCAGAGTGGTGGATCCTCTGATCGGTGACCTCTGTGTGCTTCATCGGCTGGTGGTGACTCGCTCTACTGGATGGATCGGCGTGCCTTTGTTATACATTTATTGTTACTGTTATTGTTACTGTTATTATTATTGTGTTGTTAATCTGTACATGCGGTATCTATTGCTTCGTCTGTCCACTCCTGGAAGAGAGGTCCCTCCTCTGCAGTCTTCCTGAGGTTTCTCCCATCCATTTTTTCCCCTGTTAAAAGGGTTTTTGGGGGGAGTTGTTCCTTATCCGATGCGAGGGTCGCACTGCTTGCAGTGCACAAAGGTCAGAGGGATATCGTCCATGTGCAGATTGTAAAGCCCTTTGAGACATTGTTTGTGAATCTGGGCTATATAAAAATAAATAAACTTGAAACTTGAAACTTGATCTATGGACTGACTTTTTCAGCATTTATGGATTCCCTAGACGCATCCATTCAGACCAAGGGGCCAACTTTGAGAGTCGGCTCATTAAGGAACTCCTCGAGATGACTGGTGTTGATAAATCCCACACCACCCCGTACCATCCTATAGGGAATGGAGTTGTTGTGAGATACAACAGGACTCTTGGAAGCATGATCAGGACTCTGCCATCGCAGTGCAAGGCTAGGTGGCCGCAAATGCTACAGATGCTGACCTTCTGTTACAATTGTACTGAGCATGAGACCACAGGCTTTGCCCCATTCTTTCTCATGTTTGGGAGGATTCCACGTCTGCCTGTTGATGTTGTGTTCCAGCATGCCCTCCCCAACTGTGCTGTTGTTGACCATGGCAACTTTGTTTCTCAATTGAGGCGAGACTTGTCTGAGGCTGCACGCATTGCCCAGCAAAACAGTAGGGTAGCACAGGCTCGTCAAGCTGAGAATTACAATCGCAGGGTGAAGGGATCTCCACTCATAGTGGGTGACAGAGTCCTGCTTGCTAATCGTGGTCTAAAAGGGGTGAAGAAAGTCGCAGACAAATGGGACTCTACAGTTTATGAAGTGGTTTCTGTGAAGCCTGGAATAAATGTGTACTGCATCCGTGACCCTGTTTCGTCTAAGGAAAAGGTTGTTCACAGAAACTTGCTCCTCCCTGTGAGCTTTCTCCCCATGGATGATGATAGTTTTGAGGCAAGCTGCTCTTTAGTGGCTGAAAGTGAGCAGAGTGGCCCTGTAGTTCCTGTTGATGTACAGGACAGTGAGACAAAGACGATTAACTGGCTTCTGCAAATGGAGAATGGGAGTGATTGTGATGAAATAGCCAGCCAGTCTGACTGTTCCTCTGCTGGAGCTGTGGATGCCCCATCGTCTGAGGTTGAAATGGCTGTAGTCACCCACTCTTTGGGTGAAGTCTCTGTTGCCTCAGATAGTCCGCCAGAGACTGCACAGTCCCTTTTTTCTACCCCCCCTCCTGGATGCGCAATACCCCAGGATTCACCTTCCCAGCCCTTGGCTGAAGCAGCACAACAAGTCCACTCCCCTCCCCTTGACATCGACATGTAGACAGATCACTCACAAGTGTTGTCTTCACAGCCACGTCCACGTTGTACTAGGACTGGTAGAGTAGTTAAGCCGCCTGTTCGACTCATTTGTGACATGAATGAACAAATCATTGATGACTCAGTGTCAATATCAAGTGTTGATACTGGTTTTCTTTCATGAAGAAAATGTTTTCTGGCTAGATTGATGATTTAGTTTTGTTACTATTTTTTACATGTATTGATAGTTGCAAGAAGTATTTTCTAGTTGAGTTGACTCATTATAGAGCATTGGTTATGAACTGAAAGGTGTATATGGCATCTTTTGTGTCTTATATTAGTGAGGTGATCCTTGCTGATTTAATTCCAAGTGGAAAGTTTTTTTAACTGACTTGAACTTTGGTTGCTCTTACGTGTCGGCTGCATTCTTTAACTGAAGACTTGAGTTTTGAATTTTTGAGTTTGTCTGTGCCCCGATTTAGCAGGATTTTAGGGGGGTGTATGTAACATAGTTGAATAAGTTGTAGTTAAAATCCCGCTAAAATGGGGAAACTACGCCATCTACTGTTGTACATGTCTGCATCATGCCTGCTTCATGTTAGCGAAGCCTGATGGGAAATCCTCAGTACGCCGGAGGATTTTCATGAGACAGGTAATGTCCGTGCGTCTGTGGACAAAATAAATTATAATTTTGAAAAGCACTTAACAGTTAATCTGGGATACATGCCTGAAAGCAAACAGCATTAGACTAACTCTGTTTCATTTTGTGTTAGGTCAAACATGAACTTTGTGTACATTGTTTCACTGGTAAAGAACGTGTCCAGTACAGTTAGCTAACAGGTGGTATCGGTGTTTCCCCAGACAGGACATGTGCTTTGGTCCACAAATTGACACCTTGTACACTGTCTCCTGTGTCCATTTGTTGTTGAACGCAGGTATGTTGCAAGTGTTATAATTTAATGTGTATTTTTTATTGCAAGTTCATGTCCATCCATCCATCTTCCACCGCTTATCCGGAATCGGGTCGCGGGGGCAGCAGCTTCAACAGGGAGCCCCAAACTTCCCTTTCCCGGGCCACATCCACCAGCTCTGACTGGGGGATCCCAAGGCGTTCCCAGGCCAGTGTTGAGATATAATCCCTCCACCTGGTCCTGGGTCTGCCCCGAGGTCTCCTCCCAGCTGGACGTGCCAGAAACACCTCCCTAGGGAGGCGTCCCAGAGGCATCCGCACCAGATGCCCAAACCACCTCAACTGACTCCTTTCCACGCGAAGGAGCAGCGGCTCTACTCTGAGCCCCTCGCGAACAGCAGTGTTTCTCACCTTATCTCTAAGGGAGACACCAGCTATCCGCCTGAGAAAGCCCATTTCAGCCGCTTGTATCCGCGATCTCGTTCTTTGGGTCATGACCCATCACTCATGACCATAGGTGAGGGTAGGGACGAAGATTGAACGGTAGATGGAGAGCTTTGCCTCTCGGCTTAGCTCCCTCTTTGTGACAACAGTGCGGTAAAGCGACTGCAATACCGCTCCTGCTGCCCCAATTCTCCGTCCAATCTCACGCTCCATTGTTCCCTCACTCGTGAACAGGACCCCAAGTTACTTAAACTCCTTCACTTGTGGAAGGACCTCATTCCCCACTTGGAGAAGGCATTCCACTGGTTTCCTGCTGAGGACCATGGCCTCAGATTTGGAGGTGCTAATCCTCATCCCCGCCGCTTCACACTCGGCTGCAAACCGGACCAGTGAGCGCTGCAGGTCACAGGCTGTTGACGCAAACAGGACCACATCATCTGCAAATAGCAGTGATGCAATCCTCAGGCCACCAAACTGTAAAGCCTCCTCACCACGACTACGCCTCAATATCCTGTCCATGAAAATCACAAACAGAATTGGTGATAAAGCGCAGCCCTGGCGAAGGCCAACAGCTACTCGGAACAAGTCCGACTTACTGCCGAGAACCCGAACGCAGCTCTCACTTTGGGCGTACAGGGATTGGATGGCCCTGAGAAGAGGCCCCCTCACTCCATACTCCCGCAGTATTTCCCACAGTATATCCCTGGGGACACGATCATATGCCTTCTCCAATTCCACAAAACACATGTAGACTGGATGGGCATACTCCCAAGCCCCCTCTAGGATCCCTGTGAGAGTAAAAAGCTGGTCCGTTGTTCCACGACCAGGACGGAACCCACATTGTTCCTCCTCAATCTGAGGCTCGACAAACGGCCGGACCCTCCTTTCCAGCACCTTGGAGTAAACTTTCCCAGGGAGGCTGAGGAGTGTGATGCCCCTGTAATTGGCACACACCCTCTGGTCCCCCTTTTTAAAAAGAGGAACCACCACCCCAGTCTGCCACTCTTTCGGCACTGTCCCAGATTTCCACGCAATGTTAAAGAGGCGTGTCATCCACGACAGCCCCTCAACACCCAGAGCCTTCAGCATTTTCGGGCGAATCTCATCAATACCCGGGGCTTTGCCACCGTGCAGTTGTTTAACTACCTCGGTGACTTCGCCCCGAGAGATTGACTCTGATCCCCCATCATCCTCCAGCTCTGCCTCTGCAACAGAGGACGGGTCAGTTGGGGTAGTTGGATTCAGGAGTTCCTCAAAGTGTTCCTTCCACCGACCGACAACCTCCTCAGTCGAGGTCAACAGTGTCCCATCTTTGCTGTATACAGCTTGGATGGTTCCCGGTTTCCCCCTCCTGAGGTGTCGGACAGTCCTCCAGAACAACTTTGGTGCCGTCCGATAGTCCTTCTCCATGGCCTCTCCGAACTCCTCCCACACCCTCTGTTTTGCCTCCATCACAGCCGAGGCTGCAGTCCTTTTGGCCTGTCGGTACCCTGCAACTGCTTCAGGAGTCCCCAGGGACAACATGCCCCTGAAGGCCTCCTTCTTTAGTCGGACGGCTTCCCTGACCACCGGGGTCCACCACGGTGTTCGAGGGTTACCGCCCCTTGAGGCACCCAAGACCTTGAGACCACAGCTCTCAGCTGCAGCTTCAGCAATGGAAGCTTCGAACATCGACCATTCAGGTTCAATGCCCCCAGCCTCCACAGGGATGCACGAGAAGCTCCTTCGGAGGTGTGAATTGAAGGCCTCACGGACAGAGTCCTCCTCCAGACGTTCCCAGTTCACCCGCACTACTCGTTTGGGCTTACCAGGTCTATCCAAAGGTTTCCTCCGCCAACGGACCCAACTCACCACCAGGTGGTGATCAGTTGACAGCTCTGCCCCTCTCTTCACCCGAGTGTCCAAAACACACGGTCGAAGATCAGATGATACGATCACAAGATCAATCATTGACCTCCGACCCAGGGTGCTCTGGTACCAGGTACACTTATGAGCATCCTTGTGTTCGAACATGGTGTTAATTATGAACAATCCGTGACTAGCACAGAAGTCCAGCAACATAACACCGCTCGGGTTCAGATCAGGGAGGCCATTCCTCCCAATCACGCCCCTCCAAGTGTCTCCATCATTGCCGACGTGTGCGTTGAAGTCCCCCAGGAGAACAATGGAGTCCCCTGCAGGGATCCCTTCAAGGACCCCATTTAGGGACCCCAAGAAGGCCGAATACTCTGAACTGATATTTGGTGCATATGCACAAACAACAGTCAGAGTTTTCCCCCCCACAGCCTTAAGGCGCAGGGAAGCGACCCTCTCATCCACCGGGGTAAACTCCAACACAGCGGCGCTCAGCCGGGGGCTTGTGAGTATCCCGACACCCGCCCTGCGCCTGACGCAACTCCGGAGTAAAACAAGGTCCAACCCCTATCCAGGAGTTTGGATCCAGAACCGAGGCTATGCGTGGAGGTAAGCCCCACCAGATCCAACTGGTAGCGCTCCACCTCCAACACAAGTTCCGGCTCCTTCCCCGCCAGTGAGGTGACATTCCACGTCCCCAAAGCCAACTTCTGCCGCCCGGGTCTGGTCCGTCGTGACCCCCTGTCGTCACTGCCACCCATATGGCAGCGCACCCGACCCCATCGGTCTGCCCTGCGGGTGGTGGGTCCACAGGGGTGGGAAGAATCCACGTTGCCTTTTCGGGCTAAGCCCGGCCGGGCCCCGTGGCAGACCCGGCCACCAGGCGCTCGCTGACGGGCCCTCCGTCCAGGCCTGGCTCCAGACGTGGGCCCCGGGCTTCCTCCGGGCAGGGTCACAGTTTTCCCTTTTCCGTTTTTCATGGGATATTTGAACCATTCTTTGTCTGGCCCTTCACCTGAGACCTGTTTGCCTTGGGTGACCCTACCAGGAGTACAAGACTCCCGACAACATAGCTCCCAGGATCCTTAGGGCACACAAACCTCTCCACCACGTTAAGGTGATGGTTCCTTGGAGAGGTGCAAGTTCATGTGATTTGGTTAAATAAGCTAAAATAATATAAAAAGATGGTAACAGTTAATGGTGGAAAAATATGCTACTTATTTTGTATTTTATTTTTTTAAGAGGAAATGAGAGTTGCTTTGTTCATCTGGCTATATAAAAATCACTTTACGATCACTAAATCATATACGTATAGTATAGTAGCCTATATGGGAAATCCTCAGTACGCCGGAGGATTTTCATGAGACAGACAGGACATGTGCTTTGGTCCACAAATTGACACCTTGTACACTGTTTCTTGTTTCCATTTGTTGTTGAACGCAAGTATGTTGCAAGTGTTATAATTTAATGTGTATTTTTTATTGCAAGTTCATGTGATTTGGTTAAATAAGCTAAAATAATATAAAAAGATGGTAACAGTTAATGGTGGAAAAATATGCTACGTTTATTTTGTATTTTATTTTTTTAAGAGGAAATGAGATTTGCTTTGTTCATCTGGCTGTATAAAAATCACTTTACGATCACTAAATCATATACGTATGGTATAGTAGCCTATATGGGAAATCCTCAGCTTGTACACTGTCTCCTGTGTCCATTTGTTGTTGAACGCAGAATAAACCCCCACCTGAGCTATTGCCACCACATGAGTTCCAGAGTGTGATTAATGCAGAGAAGACATACATCGGTCACATATACACACACACACACACACACACACACACACACACACACACACACACACACACACACACACACACACACACACACACACATATATATACATACATGTATATACAGTATATATATGTGTGTATATATCTATGTATACAGTATACTGTGTGTATATATATATATATATAGATAAACACACACACACACACACACACACACACACACACATATTTCGAATAAAGTGATAACTTAATTTTTTAGCTGCAATAACAATTAAAACGGAAGAAGTTTAACAAGATTTCATTTCTTGGATCGTATTTCAGTTGCGTGTCTTCACACAGACGTCTGTGGTGTAGTTTAACAAGCAGACAGAGGGTGGCGCTCAAACTTTAAGTTAAAACATATAACGGTGCGTCTCCCTTTTTCTTTCTTCACGCCAGTCAATAACAATTTGAAGCAGGTCTTCAACCATTAATTACAACAGACTTGTTATAAAGTTTGTGAATTTTAAACAAAACATTAAAAATGTTTGTTCATTTCATTTTAATCCTTTGAGTTCAGCCTGTAAAAGTCACCAAAACTCCCCACTCTTAGTGTTTCTGTGTTAACTTGATAAAATCCTCCTGATCCTTACCACAGCTTCACTCGACACCTTAATGGAAGAAATCTGTTTATCAAGAACACACACACACACACACACACACACACACACACACACACACACACACACACACACACACACACACACACACACACACACACACACACACACACACACACACACACACACACACACACACACACACACACACACACACACACACACACACACACACACACCACGTTCACTACTCGCCCACCCATTGCAATCCTCTGATTGGACGAACATTCTGTCAGTCAAAGAACCGGGCCTGGTATGATTTCAACAAAGCTCAGGAATTTAATTCGCCAATCAAGATTGGTGACTTAGCAGTATCAGATATATTAGGTATCGATAATTGTAGTAATTTAATTTCATATAATTTTGTTATCACAAAGTTATAATATTGCTAAACAAACTCATTCAGTTTGCAAACAATACCGTTAATACTGCCCGTAACTTAAAATAAACCACACACCAATTTCCGTAAATAAATCTTCTAACTTTTATGACTCTTCAAACTTCCCACCCGGATTGAACGACCTGAACTACTTTCCTGAACGTTGTCAGCAGCATCTTCCTTTGTGGACTCATCGTGTGACTCCGCGCTGCGGTGCTCGTATTTCCGCCCGTCCCTGAACGCAGCAGCAGTCTCATCGTGGCCCTGCAGAGCTACGCCATCAAACGCAGCGGCTCCGCCGAGCAGGACACCGTCACACAACCGTCCTCATCACCGGCTAATAAATTAATTAAAACGCCAATGGAATACACTGCTCGGGATTATTAGACGTGTTCGAACGGGTAAGAGTCTCCATTTTCTATTGTAGCGCTTCATTCAGCCCTCTAGTGTCCCGCAAACTGAATGAATCACTTTGATTTGTGTAGTTGTGATTGTTAATGACGCACTTTGAACGTAGAGGTGCTCCATCTGTTAGCTAGCTAACGGGCTAACGGGCTAGCCCCCCGCTGGAGGGGGAGGCTGGAGGGGGAGGCGGCGGCTGTTTTTAGTGTGTGGGACACACACACACACACACACACACACACACACACACACACACACACACACACACACACACACACACACACCGGTTTACACCTCGTTTGTCTAAACGGGATGAAGGAGGAGCAGAAACTAATTGATAAATAGGTTATCGGTCTGTTTGTTGTCCCGTTAGCCTTTAGCCGTCAGCGAACATCGGGGTTTGGTGTTCCAGTGTTTACCATCTCCTCCTCCTCCTCCTCCTCCTCCTCCTCCTCCTCCTCCTCCTCCTCCTCCTCGGGCTCTCCCACTTCTCCCATCAGCATCTCTACTGATGCTGAGTGAAGTCAGATTAAGGACACCACCTCTAGCACGGAAGCCGAGCTGTGTTCAGTGTCAGGACCAGGTCGCATTCCTCCACAGGAGGTGTGACGTCATCACCACGTTCATAACGTCCACCTGTGGTGGTCACAACACCACCCAGCCCTCCATGCTGCGCTGGGTTTACTGGGAAATCTATTTATCAGTGGTTTGCACTCATCAAATGTAACTTTTTAAACAGCTCAGACATCAGTAATGTTTTTCCTATAAATACCGTTCAGCCCTGAATGACCAGCATGACCCCTACTTGGTGAACACCCTTATGAAGCTGCTGTGACCTGCTGCAAAGCTGCTGAGTTTTCAGGCACCAGCTTCTGGCAGCATCCCTGAGTAATTTCATCCCATTTCAGAAGGATGATAATCTTCAGTTCTGGAGTAGTCCGGGTTGACCTGCTGCTACTTTCTTCAAATCCCACCATAGATTTCCTATGGATTCTATGAGGTGATCTCTGAAGTCTCCTTGGGATCATTCTCCATTGGAATGTCCCGTGAGGTCCAGGCTTCATCATCCTCACTGATGGAGACAGTTTCTTCTAGGATTTCCTGATTCACTGTAGGGAGGGGGTCTTCTCAGCTTCAACTTCATTCTTCCTCCACCAGTCACACTTCATTCTTACACACCTCACGCCGTGTGTAATGTGAGGGATGATCCTGATGTAACCGAATTAATTTTTAGACTGCAGTCACCAGTAATAGTAGTATTTTGTTATTTTTGTGTAAAGTGAAGATCTGTTGTGTGATTTGGTGAATTCTTTTTAACAAATCAAATGTATTACCCCCTGCTGAGGGTATGAATGCCTGAGTGGTGCCGGCCCTCCTCTTTTTCAAGTATGACATGTTTGGCATTTTCTCCCTCCTCTCCTTTTTCTAATGTCAGTCAGGTGCTCTTGTTGGCCGATCTGTAATTTTTTAAAACACTGATAAGCACCTCTCCATCCGTTCAGTAAGTCCATTAAAGCTGGCCAGGTTTGGATTGCCACTGTCATCCAACATCATTAGCATTCATTCAAGAGTTTCCCCCCTCAAGAAGTGTTTCTTAATGACGCCATCTCTCGTTTCAGTGTGCATCAGACAGCAAGACGAACCACCAGCAATGACTGTAGTTCAAGTGGCTCTCAAGGGAAACTGCAGAGTCTAACGTAACCTTAACTGCCCCCTCCTTTCTTTTGCTGCAGGATTTTTTCTTTACACAAATGTACTGTCAGGTGCTGCAGGTGCAGTGTATATGAAAGCACAGTACACTGTAAGTCTGGAAGGACGGGTCTGTCCCCAAGCTGCTGGAGCAGGTGCTATTAATGTTCAAAACACAGGAAAGAAGCCGGCGTGACGTCTGAGGTGTCACTTTTTGTCAAAGCTGTGCAGATGACTCGAGAGCAGGCCGTAGGTCTACAGATCAGAATTCTAGGAATCGTAATCAGTTTATGTCCATTAGAGTCAGCGCGTATTCTGGCAAAATAGAAAATTACATGCTAAATCAAAATCCTTCCTTCCAGCTTTGTGTTGAATGTGGTGTTTCTGCAGTGAGGTTCTGTAGTGCAGATGTCCCCATTTGACTCCTGGCTTTCTGCAGACAAACGCTGTTCTTGTCAGGATGAGTTATGACTTACCGTCTGTTCTTTTTTTATTCTCAGTACTATACAATCGGTGAGACATGCACAGTATCACTGATGAAAGTCTCTTTTGTTAGGCCCAGTTAGACAGTCTGATTTAAGCTGCTTCACATTCCCTGACGCTGCTCTTCAACGCAGCACAGAGTTCCTAAACAAGTTCACCCCGTCAGCGGCTGACAGATGGACGTTTTGTCCTGGAAGCAGGTTATCACACAGAGGCGAGAAAAATTACAATGAGAACACAGGGAACCTAAAGAACCTCCAGTTGTACCAGTTTCCTTTGTAGTTGTGATAAATAACCCGGGTGATAAAGGCAGGAAACCTTCATCTGCAGTGTTCTTCTGTTTTCATTTCACCAGTGATGTAACATCTGTTGAGCTCGCCACATAGAGAACCTGATGGATCCCTGTTACAAAGTCAAAATGTATGCGTGTGACTAGTCATACATTTTCAATGGTGATTTTTATTTAGAAAGTAATTTTTTGGTTTGACAAGCTGAGACTATTAAAATAGTTCAGTAATATTAGTGCAAACCATTTGATAATTTGTCTTCCAATGTTTCATTATCTGATCGATCCACTGATTCAACACAACACATTGTGGTGAAATGCGAAAAAGCCTGGCTGTGTAGAAACCAAGTTGTTTGCTCTGACTTTTGGTGCGTATGTTTCATTTTCTCACAGATCTGACACGCGTGTCACTGTGTATGTCTTGTTGTATCTGCAGACTTAAAGGCAATTGCAGTTTTCTGTGAATTTAAAATGGAACTGACCTTGTCATGGAATTGCCTCAGAGAGTCACGTCGGGTGACCTTTTCTCGAGCTGGTATTCCTGCTGACATGCTTTGTTGCACTTTTCACGTATGTTTTATAAGAGTGTGTCCCACTTAGCGGTGGTCCATCTGTGTGCCTTTAGAGATGGGTGTGCAGGTGTGAAGTATCGCTGCTATTGATGGGAGCTCTTTGACAGCAGCCATACAGTTTTGGACCCTGACTAGTCGCTGGAGCAGAGAGCTGACAGCGGCCGTATAAAGCAGCTCTAATACTCATAAATCTGTAACTTTACGCAAGGTTTCTAATATCTTTTGTTTAAGAGTTCCACCTTTTTACCTTCTGAACTTTGGTGTTCTGGAAGGCGTTTAGCTCTGTTGCTGAGAAATGGAGGGGTTGAGGTCAATCATAGTCAAATGAGGGTTTATTCAGTATTAATTAAATAGTAATATTATTTGTATCTTTTCCATGAGTAGTTTAAAATGTGAAAACAAATACATTTATAAATAGTTTTGTCCAAAAGCTGTCGAAAAACCCATATGTTTAGTTTTGAAAAGAGCAAGAACAAATAAATGCAGTAGATTCTGACATAAACTAGTAAACTGGTGTTTGACCAATGATCTGAAAGATGCTGTTATCATTTGCTGTTTGTGAATTCATTTTCAAACTTTTGAACCAAGACGTGGAACAAATGGATCCAAAGTTTTGCCCAGTAGCCGTTCTGTTTTCAGAGCAAATTTTTACTGAATTTATTTTCTTTGATCTATAAATCTATTAGTGCTCAAACAATGGGCTGATTATTGATTTCAGTATGACTATTTGCTGGTTGTGTTAGTTAGAACTAAAGGTAATATCCTTGTCAACAACTTTGGTGTTCTGATGAAACAAGGATTTTACAGTTACTCCGAACTGACGTGGTCAGATATGACTCCGTGTATTTTCAGTCGTTCTCTCATCAAGTCGTGTGTGTGGTGTCTACAAAACGTCACTCAGTGTCGTCAGACTATAAATGCTGCTAACACTCAGTTATGTGTTTTCTTGAAACCATTATAACTGGGTTTGTAATCAAAAGCGAGGGTGTCAGTATGTTTGTTAGGAAGTGTGTTCTTACAGGACACAACTTTATTCAGCAGCTAATATTCCTCTATGGTCCAACAAGTTAAGGGCATTCTGACCTTTGTCTGGTAGTCTTTGGTTGCATTCACACTGAAAACAATTTTCTGGCTTAATTTCCTCTCTGGAATTCCTCAGCAGGATCATCCACGTTTGTTCACATCTCCACAGTGAGTCACATGACCGATACCAATGAGCCATTTACTCCTGTCGTCAACCATGACTGATGTCAGTCTTGTGCTAGCTTCAAAAGTCAACGGAACGCTGCCATGTCTGGATTCACATCATCTGGAGACACGGCTACAATAATCTGATGTCCTACTGGTACATTTATTGTCTTCTGATGACAAGTCGTGTGGCATTTTGGGATTCTCAACCCTGATGGTCTTTCCTGTCGCTGGAGTTTCTTGGCTTGAACTTGTATTACATTCATCTGGTGCAGTTCTGATCTAAATGCAGCTTTCCATGGACTTAAATGTTGACTTCCTGGGCTAATAAATGAGGAATGCGTTGGGAGTGGACGCAACATTACTTTACAAAGCTCTGACCACCTTAAGTCTCGCTGTCTTTATGTGAGTTTTCCTCAGCTGGCCTGTGTTGCCATGATGTTTGTAGATGTGGCTGAGATCATTTCCAGTGACTGCTCACAGAGCTCTAGTTCTGGTGCCGCTTCCTCTGTCCCATTTTTCCCTGTAAATGAAAACCACCTCCTCCTCTTGGCAGTCCAGAGCTCCTGTGATAACATTTGTCAGCAGGTTAAAACCAGCTAACTGCAGAGTGAACAGAGCTAAGTTTAAGGAAAACCAGAAACTTTCTCCCAAAACACTCTGAGTCACTGATGTGTGTGACGTGTCGCTGGAAAGCTCGTGGTTAAAGGCTCTTCTGTGTGTTGCATCAATCTCAGTAGACCTCCCTGTTTTTGTCAGTAATTAAATGCAGCCTCCCCCGGCAAGATGAACCCTCTCTCCTCTGTGGGGGGGTCTGTTGTTGGAGCTGATGCCGTCAGACGGCTACGGCTCATACGTTAGAGACAGGGAGTGCAGTCAGCTGCTCTCCTGTGCTCAGCATCACGCCTGAACCTCAGAGGTCAGGAAGACGCCACAACAATGTTGGCTTTTGTGTTACACTTACACTGGAAAGGGATGAAATGCGCCTCTCTTCTCTCTGCCCTCGTATTTGGTGGCTGAGCTGTGACGTTCACAGGCTGAAATGAACTTATTGTTACAGATGGGTAAATGTTGAAGCACGGATGAATGGATGCTCTGACCCAGCCGTCGGGGGCGGATGCTGACGTGTGAGAGTGGAATTACAGATCATATGATCAGCACTGAACGCCTGCAGGCCCTTCAGCTTCGCCCCATCACTGTTGCCAATATTCCTTTCCCTCCAACGACTAAAAAAGCATTCACTATCATTTAGCTTTTTGCATGATACATCAGTTCCATTCAAAAGATATTAATGTTTGCAAGCTGGGAATATGCTGCAGGGTCACTGTTGCAGCAAAATCAAGGGTGCAAATGATGTGTGAAAGAAATACACTGAAAACATGTAAAAACAGAATCTGTGGAAATGTTTATCTTAAGGTTTTTGTGAAGTTATTTAGTTGATATTTACTCTTTTCCTTTAAAATAAGGAGCCAGAGTGATGAATGTAATACTCTCGTCAATAGCTCGTCATCTTCATGATTTCCTGTTTGGGTATCTGCCCAAAAGTAGTCATTGAGAGTTGTTTCACTTTCTGTGGAAAGGATCACAAGTGCTCATTTACATGTGGAGCACAAGCCAGCACAGGGAACCAGGAAGTACCACTCACTCCTATCCTGCTCAACATTTTTATTATTAGTCTCTCACCGTTTTCTTCATTACTGCAACTCCGTTTAGCTCTTGAGCCTGTTTTGCATAACTCTGTAGCACCCTGGAATGCCTTTATTTGAAGTGTGTAAATCTTGCTGATTAAATGAAGCAGAACTTGTTTGTTCTTCTTACCACAACCCAAACAGAACATTTCTAGCCTTGTCACCACTGCAATGACAATGATAGGTTCTTATAGCAGCTTTCCTCCCTATGTCTGAGAATCAAGAGATGGGCTGTTCTGACTCTGTGCATGCAGCATTTTAGTACTCGCCTTATCATGTGTGGGTAGTAGACCAGTGTCAGTGATGAGCAGCAGCACCCTCTCCAGGCAGTGTTTGTCCAGTTACCATTAAGGCTGAGTAGAAACAGCTTTAGTCCAACGGATAAATCGTAATGGCTAAATCCATGCTTCATCCTTCTTCTACAGGAGCAATCCTGCTGACATGGTTATGTTCGATTCCGTTAGAAACTGGTTAAATTTTGAATTCATCATGTGATTCAAAACAGTTGATTCCCTTAATAAATAAATATAGCTATACAGATGAAACTGAACATAAATAACCAGTATGATGAGTGAATACCAGTGTACTGATTCATTTATTTCTGCTACAGACTAGCCTGATTATATCAGCCTATCAATCTGCCATCCTTAAATGCTAGTTTGACAGGACTTTTTCAGCATCAGCTTTTTAGTTCACTTTAGTTTTAGTACATACAGACAGATATTTTTGTCCATTCTGAAATGATTCAGAAAGAGTTTTTATACCCAGTTTATTATGGTAAATTTAACAATTTTCTCACCTAATCTGAAGAAAGTACATTGGGCTTCAGAAGGTGACTATAAAATACAGAAATCGCATGAATGTTTAACGTATATTCAGTCATTTCCAAACAGAAAGAAAAAAACTCTTACATGTATTTCATGTGGTTGTGGCGTGTAGCCTGTATGAGGCTCTATGGATCCACTGAATATTTGAGCAGCTTGCGGTTTTGAAGCCGCTTTCTGCCCGCCAGGCACAAGTAAGTTGTGTCGGCTTCTTTCTCAACATATATGTACATCTCTTTGCTATATAATGTATTCATGATATGGGCCAACGTATGGTGAGCATTTGCTCGTTTGAGGTGAAAAGAGAAATACTGTCTGTATGCATGTTAAGAGGCCTAAAAGTTTTCAATTTTCATACATAATTGATTTGCTGAATTTTCCAGCTGCATCTCATATCATGTATGAGTTAAAAGGCAATGCTATGGGCCAACAAAGCTTCCATGTGCTGCACTGGATGATGCTAGCTTGAAGGTCTGCGTCGACAAGAAGATATTACTTTAATGTTCTCTAATTATTGCTTCCCACGCAAGTATGGAAAGTATGAAAAGTATGGAATTTTGAAATTTTGAATGTGTACGAACCCTGCATGAAGAACACAGTGGAGGAGCTCTTGTATCTTTGTTCACCTCCCACAGAAATGTACCAGACACCACCATAAGTCAGCATGCAGACCTGTGAGCTTTGCTGCTTGTCGGTGCTGTGTGTTACTGACTTATTTTTTTTAGAACATTTTGTTAATCTTTCAAAAATGGCCAATTTCACACTCTTGAATGATGTAAGAAAGCAAAAAAAAATATTTACAAAGCTTTCCAACTAATAAAGCAAACATGTAATTCATGAAAATTGTCAGTCAGATGCTAGCCTGGCTGTATGACTCATGTTTAGGGGATCATTTTATCATCACTGGTCTTAATGGGTACAACACTCCACAGTTTGACCTCTTCCGTGATGTCTTAATCAGCTGGCAGATCCTCTGTGGTGTGGTGGTGTTGATTCACATTTTAATCCACTCCTCATGGGCATCATTGGCGGTCCAGACATTTCAGTTATATTACATTTACCAGACCCCATGGGAGTGGATTGAATAAGTGCTTTAGCATGTCATATCTTTTCATGTTAGCATAGATGTATGTTTTCTGTTTTCAGTAAGGGTGTAGTGGCTGGCATCATGTTGTTTTCATACTGTATGCACAGGACACAACTGTACTGGAACAAATTAAAACATCAATTTCTTTGGAAAATAATTTTCATGTGATGTGGTTGGTTGTGTTGTCAACCCAGATGACAAATGTTCAGAATGTTCATGTTCACTAGCAGCTGAATATCTGACCAGTACTGATGGGGGCCTCCATTTGAGGCTATTCTAAGTCCCTCTAATGACTGTAGCCCAGAGCTGTAAGATTTCTAGATGTATTAGTGAAATGGCGAAGTGCCCCACTAACCTTTCAGAGACTGGCCATAAAATGAACCAGCAGAGGGTGGCTGATGGCAGGTTTGTGTTCAGCTGAAGAAGGCATGATGCGTCCAAATGACACAGAGGTGGAGCAGTCACCCATCACCAAACATGGGTTTACCTCACAGCAGGGTGCCTCCGTCTAGGCCCGAGTCCCAGACGACTTGAAGGGGCAGAGCTGATTGGTGGAAAGTCAGTCAGGGAGCAAGATGAGTTTGTGACCTCTTGAAGACTCCTCTGCAAAGCCTCCAGCATATCACTCCCCTATTTCAGCTTCATGACAAATCTAGTGGAATTAATCGTCTTTTTTTATTTTTTATTAATAGAGATTATATTTTAGTTTTTTGACTAGTTAGACAGTTTTGAAAATACCAGTAAAACGTCTGTACAGTAATCCCTCGCATATTCGTGATTCAAGATGAGCGGCTTCACTCAGAGTGAGCTGCATTCCGAGACTCATGGAACATAGCGCACTTCTAGATGCCATCAGCCAATAGATAGCATCTAGAAGTGCTATAAGTCTAGGAGCAGGGTTCAAGCTGTTCTATCATGGTGTAGATAGGAAGAGAAATGGAGTAGGAGCTATCTTGATGGAGTTTGTTAGGAATGTCCTGGAGGCAAAAAGAGTGTCAGATAGAGTGATGAGTCTTAAGCTAGAAATAGAAGGCTTGATGAAATGTTGTTAGTGAGTATGCTCCACAGGTAGGATGTGAGCTGGAGGAGAAGGAGAAATTCTGGTTGGACTTTGATGAAGTGATGCAGAGCATGCCTAGAAGTGAGAGAGTTGTCATTGGAGCAGACTTCAATGGACATGTTGTTGCAGGAAACAGAGGTGATGAGGATGTGATGGGCAGGTCTGGTATCCAGGAGAGGAACGCAGAAGGACAGATGGTGGTTGACTTTGCAAAAAGGATGGAAATGGCTGTAGTGAATACTTTCTTCGAGAAGAGGCAGGAACATAGGGTGACCTATAAGAGTGGAGGTAGGAGCACACAGGTAGACTACAACTTGTGTAGACGGTGTAACCTGAAGGAGATGAGTGACTGCAAAGTAGTGGTAGGTGAGAGTGTAGCCAAACAGCATAGGATGGTGGTGTGTAGGATGACTCTGGTGGTGAGGAAGATGAAGAGGGCAAAGGCAGAGCAGAAGACGAAATGGTGGAAGCTAAAAAAGGAAAAGTGTTGCATGACTTTTAGGAAGGAGTTAAGACAGGCTCTGGGTGGTCAGGAGGTGCTTCCAGATGACTGGACAACTACAGCTAATGTGATCAGGGAGACAGGTAGGAGAGTACTTGGTGTGTCACCTGGAAGGAAAGTAGATAAGGAGACTTGGTGGTGGAATGAGGAGGTACAGGAGTGTATACAGAGAAAGAGGTTAGCTAAGAAGAAGTGGGACACTGAGAGGACTGAGGAGAGTAGACAGGAGTACAGGGAGATGCAAAGTAAGTTGAAGGTAGAGATGGCAAATGCCAAACAAGGGGCTTATGATGACTTGTATGCTAGGTTGGACAGTAAGGAGGGAGAGACTGATCTATACCGGTTGGACGTGCAGCAGCTGGGCTTGCGCTAGCCATTCGCCACTTCGCCATAGGCGAAGTAAATTCCAGGTTGGCTACAAGGATTTTAGACTGTGTAGCCACAGTGGCGTTCTTATTTTTATGGAAAAAAGGCTAAAACTTACAACTTTGTCGGTCGCTAGCACCGCTAGCTATTTCCGCTAGTGAGCGGTGCTAGCTATTTCCGCTAGCAAGCGGAGCTAGCTATTTCCGCTAGCGAGTGGCGCTCGCTATTTCCGCTAGCGAGCAGCGTTTGCTATTTCCGCTAGCGAGCGGCGCTCACTATTTCCGCTAGTGAGTGGCGCTAGTACTAGTACTATTTCCGCATGCCGACGGAATTTAGCTGAAGCATGCCGATGGAAATAACCGAAGTGACCTGAACGCGCTCGATCATTAAATATGCACTCGGGTCATGACCTCCTCTCGTCCAATGAAAAACAGAATATTGTTGTTTTACAAGCTGAACCCGCGACTTTGTGTACAACAAGGCTAGGACCATCGATCAAACGAATCCAGTGTTTTATAGTAGAGTTTGTGTTAAAGTCCTCATTAATAAACAAATGGTGAATGCTGAGAGGGGGGAGGAGTGGTGACAGACCGATCAGAAGGTCAATGAAAGATATTATCAATACTTGTTTGTGGTCTTAGACTTTTGATACCTATGACCGGCAGGAATAACCAGCGATGCATATAAATATGTATTCACCTCGCTTAATATTTTTCATGCCTTTTTAAATTGAAATGAAAAATCATATCGAATTAAAAAAATAAAATAAAATAAACTATGGCATACCAATGGTGTTGGTGGTGGTCAAAGTTAAAATGTCTTCTAGTCTAAGTAAAACTTATAAGTAAACATTGAGTAATATTTTGTATGACTGTATCTTCACACAGTTTTCAATGGTTGAATCTCACATTCATTCCTGCATAAAGTAGGACAGAAATAAAGAGAGTTCAGCTTGAACTGGTGACTTTAGTGTATTTTTGTAGGAAAATGCAGGAAAACAACCCCATTTTCTAAAACATTTCCTGGGGCAGGCCTCCCAGACTCCCCCAGGGGGGGGTGTCCCCCCCACGCCCCCCGCAACAAGCGTCGGTCGTCCGCGCACTACGCAACTGTCTTGGACACAGAATGTGGCTATTTGTGGCTTGCTTAATTCTTCTACACTGAGCCACAGTGGCTTAGTCATACTAGCTCCTGGTGCAAGCCCATCAGCAGGTTAGGGTGATTAAGGATAGGGACGGAAGTCTGTTGACTGGGGCCAGGAGTCTGATGGGAAGATTGAAAGAGTACTTTGAAGAGTTGATGGAAAATGAGAGAGAACAAAAACTAGAAGAGGTGACTGTTGTGGACCAGGATGTAGCAAAGATTAGTCAGGATGAAGTGAGGAGGGCACTGAAGAGGATTAAGAGTGGAAAGGCAGTCGGTCCTGGTGATATACCTGTAGAGGTTTGGAAGTGTCTAGGAGAGGTGGCAGTAGAGTTTCTGACTGGGTTGTTCAACAGGATCTTAGATAGTGAGAAGATGCCTGAGGAATGGAGGAGAAGTGTGCTGGTGCCCATTTTTAAGAACAAGGGAGATGTGCAGAGTTGTGGCAACTATAGAGGAATAAAGCTGATGAGCCATACAATGAAGTAATGGGAAAGAGAAGTTGAAGCTAGACTAAGGGCAGAAGTGAGCATTTGTGAGCAGCAGTATGGTTTCATGCCAAAGAAGAGTACTACAGATGCAGTATTTGCTTTGAGGATGTTGGTAGAGAAGTACAGAGAAGGCCAGAGGGAGCTGCATTGTGTTTTTGTAGATCTGGAGAAAGCTTATGACAGAGAGGAACTGTGGTATTGTATGAGGAAGTCTGGAGTGGCAGAGAAGTATGTTAGAGCAGTGCAGGGCATGTATGAGGACTGTAAGACAGTGGTGAGGTGTGTGTAGGTGTGACAGAGGAGTTCAAGGTGGAGGTGGGACTGCATCAGGGATCAGCTCTGAGCCCCTTCTTGTTGCTATGGTGATGGACAGGCTGACAGACGAGGTTAGACAGAAATCTCCATGGACTATGATGTTTGCAGATGACATTGTGATCTGCAGTGAGAGCAGGGAACAGGTGGAGGAGAAGCTAGAGAGGTGGAGGTTTGTCCTGGAAAGGAGAGGAATGAAGGTTAGCCGCAGTAAGACAGAGTACATGTGTGTGAATGAGAGGGACCCAAGTGGAAGAGTGAGGTTACAGGGAGAAGAGATCAAGAAGGCGGAGGATTTGAAGTACTTAGGGTCAACAGTCCAGAGCAATGGAGAGTGTGGAAAAGAGGTGAAGAAGCGTGTCCAGGCAGGATGGAACGGGTGGAGGAAAGTGTCAGGTGTGATGTGTGATAGAAGAGTTTCAGCTAAAATGAAAGGAAAGGTGTACAAAACTGTGGTGAGACCAGCGATGTTGTTTGGTCTAGAGACAGTGTCACTGAGGAAAAGACAGGAGACAGAGCTGGAGGTAGCAGAGATGAAGATGCTGAGGTTCTCTCTGGGAGTGACCAGGATGGATAGGATCAGGAATGAGTACATCAGAGGGACAGCACATGTTAGAGGTTCTGGAGATAAAGTCAGAGAGGCCAGACTGAGATGGTTTGGACATGTCCAGAGGAGAGATAGTGAATATATTGGTAGAAGGATGCTGAGTTTTGAACTGCCAGGCAGGAGGCCTAGAGGAAGACCAAAGAGGAGGTTTATGGATGTAGTGAAAGAGGACATGAAGGTAGTTGGTGTGAGAGAACAGGATGCAAAGGACAGGGTTGGATGGAGGCAACTGATTTGATGTGGTGACCCCTGAAGGGAAAAGCTGAAAGGAAAAGAAGAAGAAGAAGAAATAACCCGCCCTGTCGTACATTTAATCAGTTTTTAATGTCAGGCTGCTAATTTAATGGCAAATAAGCCACTCTGTTTGACTCTTAGAGCTGACTTTACCATTGGTACCTCACCGTCGTGAACCTCACCGCACGTCACCGGTTCATAAACGTTTAAATGACCATAAATAAAAAATTAATATTTGGTTGATATATCACGGAATTTCTGGGATTTTTTGTGGGTGGTCCTGGAACGCATTAACCGCAAGTAATGAGGTATTACTGTATTACATGACCAAAGATATTTAATATATCCTCACATGGGAAAATAGTGAGACTGAGTTGAGTTGTACACTGTTGCTAGCTTATTTAAACCTTGAAATGTGACTCCCCTCCCAGGAATACCTTTTAGAATCACATTGGTGTCATCAGTTTGGTAGTTATTCAAGACAAAACAAATTTCAGTGATGGTGGTTTTCTTCAGGATTCAGATGAGTGACCTCAGAAGATCCAACTGATTCCACTGGAGGGAAAGTAGGTGGAAATAAACAAAAAAAAAATCAGCAAAAAAAGGGTGACCTCTCTGCTTGCACAGCTCTATGCATGCCATGCTGAACTTCCTTCCTGCCCGCTGTCTCAGTGACAACTGAACCCTAACAGTGATGCCTTTTCCATGGATCCCGCTGTGTGTGTCTGACCCATTCAGTGTCACACTCATCAGTAGCCAAGTGGCAGCAGCAGCAGAATGGCTGTCATGTGACAGCTTTGTGTGGCTCAATGACCACCCCCCCCTGCAGCCCCGGTGTCATTATGTTTTATTGTAGGGGGTTGCTGATGAAAAGAGGGAGTCAGCTCTGCCTCCAAAAACTCCCATAAAGCCTGTTCGACATGACTGTACCAGGCGACAGGAAGAGAGCGGAGTAGAGGAAGGAGGCTGTAGAGTGAATGCAGACATGTGGAGAAGCCAAATGGCAATTTTCTGCCAGTAAAGACTGTTTAAATCACATGTTTCACTCAAACACGGAGGCCAGCTCGAGTATTTTGGGACATCCTTTCAGTTCTTGGGCACAGATCCCCAAAATAGACAAGATGGAATATGCAACTGAAAAAGTAGTTCTTTCCGACATTTGACTCTTACTGGTAATTTACTCATTATCATAAAAGTTCCTTTAAACGCAGTTCCTTCTGGATTAAATTGTGAAGAGGAAAGAACACAAGAAACATCATAAATGTGATGAAAAAAGCAGCAGAGCCTGAACCGGTTTCAGACCAGATCTCCTGTTCTCATTATCTCTTTGGTTTCTCTTTCTCATTTCATCTCATTACAATAGGTCGAATCAGAGAAAGTGGCAGCTTTTAAATTTTATTTCTGGGGAGGCAAAACTTGCAATTTATGTGACCAGGAAGAGGACAATTGAAAACAATACTGTTCAAGAAGCAGCTCCTGTTTTCTGCTGTAACATCAGATGTCGCTTAAAACTAGAATTTGGTTTCTATATATTGACAAAAGACCTGAATAACTTTAGGAACATCTGGTGTTACAAAAATGTCCTATGCACTTTAGTTGATGACCACCTCACTTTTTGCAAACTTCCTGTTATAATGTACTAATTTTTATATTGTATTTCCCTTTGTTTCTTGGTGTTTAATGTTTTTGAGTGTTTAGTGTTTTTGAAATTTCATCTAATGGAAAATTGTAAAATGTTCTAAATGTTAAATGTGATTGAAGTGAAAAATCTTCTTCTGAGGCACTTTAGTGCTTCATCTAATGTAAAATCGCAAAATGTTTGAATGTGATTAAAGTGTTTTTGCAAAAACCAAAAAAAAAAAATCACTGTCTCCATCCACATCTGGACCGTTCAGCTGCACCGCCACGCTAGCTGATCATATCTACAGCGACACACGACTAATTCCACAGAGGACGACTGTCTGCACTGCTAAATAAAAGCCGCACAGAAACTAAGGTTTTTGTTGTTTTTTTAGATATTTTACCATCATGCCTTACTTCACATGTCTAGATGTGTAGAGAATATTGTCTGGCTTTCTTCTGTTGAGACCTGTTTCAACCAACAACAGGAAACAAACATGTGAGTGACCCCCCCACTAACCTAAACCACCAGCAGCAGTAGAAGCGACTGCAGCTTTCCACATAGGCGTTGCTGTTACAGAACAAACAGTTTCTGTGCAGCACCTGAGCCTGCATGCAGTCACAGCGCCGTCACCAGTTATCACCAAACCACACAGACAGATGAGATTAGGTTCGATTAGAGGGGCTGACATTTCAAAGTCAAATCAACAACTAATGGCTTTTAACATGTGTGGCAGTGGAAACAGTCTGTCTTTTGTAAATAAAGGGCAATGAAGAGGAACTTTATGCCCCAAGCCCCAACAACACTCCAATATGTCGTTCTCACATCTAAACGGGAGCCTATAAAGTTTATCCATGCCAGGTAGAAGTCTGCCTTGTCTTAAAGTGATTTAGTCTGTCAAATGCTATTGGATGTCATATCTATCAGAGGAGACAATAAAATGCCTGAAACATTAAGTGTGTTAAATGTGTATATGGCAGGATAAATGGTTCTGCAGTATTTCTCATCTTACCTGTAAAAGCCTTAACTCTCTTTTTATGACAGAAAACAGAACAGATCTCTGAGGATCAGGGTCGTTTAGCCTGATGGTGACGTCTGGCTACATTTATCATTTGCTCATTCAAACCAGAAGTAGTGAATGGATGCATTTTTTAAGATCCACCATCATCCTGTTACAGCAGTAAAACAGAGTTGTTACACGCAGCTGTTGATAAAAACTGTCCATGCTGTCTGCAGCAACCGGTTGTTTCGTCACTGGAACATCGCAGACACAATGGTGACACGCTTTTCTGTCAGTCAGACAGAAGTATCTACCAATTTGTCCATTTCTTCAGTCTTCATTGCTGTGTTTAATCACATTGTTTCATGCTTTGCTGGGATATTAGTTACACTAATAGAAGTTAAGAATGCCGACAGGCCCTTGGCATCGTCCAAAAGCATTTCCAGGAAAAACAATTTCACACGATAAGTGTGAATGTCGGTGACTGGTT
The DNA here is from genome assembly GCF_040054535.1 of Antennarius striatus. Classification (NCBI taxonomy): domain Eukaryota; kingdom Metazoa; phylum Chordata; class Actinopteri; order Lophiiformes; family Antennariidae; genus Antennarius; species Antennarius striatus. Next base: position 17,702,739 of record NC_090794.1, on the reverse strand, counting down.
CATGTAGTTGTGTGCAATGATTTATTGAATGGGACGATGAATAATTGAGTGTCTTTGTGTCCCTACAGGCCCTCTGTTTTGGCGGCACACAAAGCAATGTGGAGGAAATAAAAATCCTGCTACGCTGAGAACCAGAGGTATGACTCCGAACACTCCACTGGACTAAGATGCTCACATTCATTTGTTGCCTCACCCAAACACACTTGCAGATGAATTCAGCCATGTTGTCTTGCTTGTGTGCCATATGAGCACGGCCTCATGCAGACACTGACAGCAGATGGATGGATCGTGCTGCAGGACCAGAACCAGCTGGCCACCGGTAGATTGAAATTTGTTTGCCAGAGGCCAGCCTGCTGTCCCAGATGCTCGTACCTGTAGACGACCTGTTCTAACAGAGCAGTATGTGTTGAGTTCTCTCACGAAAGGAAATGGCAGCAAACTGTTTTGTTCCTGTCGTCTGGTGCCGCTTCCTTTTGACCCACAGAGCAGCATATACAATCAACTAAAAGCTGAAGTGTTTTCTGTCATAACTTTACTCTAGAATTGACCCGACCCAACTTTCTATTTCTGCTGCTAACATCTTTAACCTGCAGTTACATCTGTACTGTAAGGTTGAAGCATGCATCATTCACCACAGGGCTTAATGAGAGGCCACACTGAAACTTTGCCACCATGTATTTCTCCTCTATCCTTCCCCATCTGTATCATTTTTCTCATCCCATGAAAAGTATTTCCAGGCTAAACTGCATCAGATGAGAGATGTTTCAGTTACTTCCTAATCCGAGCGTTAGTGTGTCAGATCCCTGCTAGGTTAGAGTGGAACACCACGACACTGATGTCAGATTAGTTGCCAACAGCTGGCAATCTCCTCGTGTCAGGGTCACAGCTGCGCTGTTTGCAAATCTATAATGTGTAGGGGTCTTGGAACAAGTTAGTGACATGAGCACAACATGGCACCAATACAAAAGCACTTTGTCACCATGCATGAGTGTGAGAAGGAGAGCTGGGAACGTTGTAGGTAGGACTTGTGGACTGAAATAAAGCAGTGAGTGGTGTGTTGGAGTGTTAGGTACATGATGTACTTTAAATTCCACCTTGGCTTCAAGATCATGTGGTCACACCTCCAGCACTTACAAATGTTGCCTCATTTAGCCTGGAAGGTAAAAGTAACTGAATTGAAATGGATGATTCTAACAAACCAGCTCACATGATGCATTTCTTGTTAGAGTGGTTATAAATGATAGAAAAATGCACGCTCGTTGCAAATGTTTCTATGCAGAACATAAAAGTTAACTGGACAGATTAATGACATAGGTGGTACTGTAGTAAGAGTATCAATCAGTGATTGGTGGAAGCAGTTACCTGCTGTGGTTGTGAGTTTTGAGTGACTTTTAATTGAAACACAATGTAAAAATTTCCTTCTTATCCCGTTGGGGGTTGTCACATTGTGTTGTTCTTTTTCCATTTTAGATGGACGCTCATATTTTTTTTGACAAAGTTTTTTAAGCTGGATTTCCTTCTTGCCTCAATCCTCTGCATTTATGCGGGCATGGGCTGGCCTACAGTTGAGACTGACTGGCTTGTGGCCCCGTAGGGCTGCAGATGCTCGGGATTGAACCCGGGGCAGCAGACATGTGAAGCATGGACTCTACCACTGAGAAACATCCCAGGCAATTGAAACACAATAAAAATTTTGAAAAAGATTTTTTTTTTGATCGACTCAAACAGTTGTTTAAATCTAAATGGAAACTTGACTGTAAATTGTAAAGAATTCACAAAATTTGCATTTGACTATTTTAAGCTTGATGTTCTTCTGAACTGCTCTGCGATGCAGTGGCGTCACACCCGGAGTTTCCCCCATCTCATGCCCTCAGTCAACTGGGATAGGCTCCAGCCTGATCGCGACCCGCCACAGCGTATGAAGCGGTTGACGATGAATGAATGAATGTTCTTTTGAGACATTCAGTGTTGAATGTTTGGATGTTAAACTTTTTCTGCTGTTATCTTGGTTTGACATTATAAACTCAGCTGATTTCTACGGCAGCTCCTTCAGTCACAGTGGTATCTCCAAAGACCACATTCATTGCTTTGTGTATGAATCTTAATGAAACTGTGTAGTACATCATGCCGCTTCATTTTCCAATCTTGTTGTCTGTGCATCTGTGAGATTTAAAAGGATATGTGGAAGAGGTTTAAACAGATGTAGTGCAATCTCAGTGTAAACAATGGCCAGTTCAAAACACCTTTAAACATGTTACTAAGTATTCTGAACTTATCTTAGAGCTTAAGTCTGTTTTTTCCATTCATTTGTTGTGCAAGAGCTAAAAGTAGAGTTTAAGCAACATTTTTCTTGCAAATGGCATAGAACCAGAAATTATAATAATTGTCTTTTCCCTGCATAATTTCTGTAGGGTCCAGCTATAATCAGGACTTTTTAATTTCATTCTGTCACTGTCAGTCATTAGTTGCTTTCATCAAACTGTTTTAGAAGCAGAGACATTCATGTCCGGCCCAGTCAGAAGCATTTCAGGGTGCGTCTCCTCTTCTTGAACGGAGCCTCCAACATCCTGAACCCTGCAGACAAAGGAGACACATTATAAAAACCCCAGCTGAGCACCCGGGAACAGCTATAAATGGAGAGGAGGGCTGTTTGTTAGAATTCATCAATGGGGTAGTGAAGAAGCTGAACAAGGGATTCTTCCAGGAAACTAGATTAAGCTGAGTATGCGACATTCATAGCAAGTGTTTTCATTAAGCAGGCTCAGTCATCGCTGTGCTAATAGCTGCTTTATTACATCCCGCTTCAAAGCGGTGATGAATTGTAATTGTCAGTGTTCGTGTGTTCGTCCGTTCGTTCGTCCGTCTACCCATTAGTCCCCCAAATACCTTTGTAACCGTTGCAGATAGAAAGATGAAACAAAAAGCACATTACTCGGTCAGCAACGGGGATAAAAATGAGATGATGACCTTGACCTTGAGAAAACTAGGTCAAGGTCAAATTTCAATTTTTGTACTCTCAGGAACTGGATAAGATGGAAAAACCAGGGAGAAGGGCAGTGTGAGTAAGACCATAGATCCAAGCTATTGCTTTGATCAGTGACAGTAGGTCAGAGCACCTGTGCAAGTAGGTCAGGGTAAAATTTTGAATTCAGGGGTGTCGCTGGATGTTGCACTCTGTGACTGCATTGGTTCTTGTTATGTATGCTCCGGTTTCCCATAGAGCTCCTGTGTGTCACTCTGCCTGGAGATGGAGGCAGCAGAGTGGGCTTCTTGTGGAGCTGAATCACAGCTTCACATGTGAGTCAGCTTTCTGTCTGAAGAGCTGCTGGATGTGCAGGAGCTGCTGTGACATGGTTGACATGCTGCAGTACACAGCAGGTGTCAGAGAAAGCGCTGCAGAGATAACACATCAAGAGCAACCTCACTGTGGGAGTGTGGAGAGGATGTGTATGTGTGCAGCCGGGTAACTGTGTGTGTGTTTCGCCTGTCTTACCGGGTGGGAGGCGTTGTAGGCTGGTGGGAAGCAGAGAATGACTCAACGATTGTAGTCTTGTTTCCATGCCTCCACATCTTTCTGCCTTTTTGAGAGCTTCTACATTGAGCTAGAGGAAGTGATCAGCTCTTGTGATTATCTGACACTCGACACATTGAGTGTAATGTCGTGACGAACACATACTTGTATTCACTTTTGCATTATCGCGGCACCAAAACTTAACATTCATCCTCTTCTTTATGCTCTACCAACATGTCTCCCGCCACGATAACGACTTTACCATTGTTGCTGTGCAAATAAAAGAAAATGTCAATGTCGCCCTCAAACTGTTACCCCATTGTGGTTCACAGTTTGCTTGATAGTAAGGAGATACAGTTGCTGAGTAGAAGTGGTGCTGTTAATGAACCTAGCTAAGCTGCGCCCCATTATATTGACACATCTGGTGGTATTTTAGGTCTGCATGCTTTTCCTTCTCTGCCTAATTAAGTTCATCCGCCCAGGGTCTGGGCCACAGACAGGGTTGTAGTCCTCATAGCTCGCACAGCATGTGCTGCCCTATATGTTGGCTCCCTGTGCTCGTTACTGAGCACAGGATGCCCCCAGTCTCCCTCCAGCAATTTGATGTTGGTTAAGAAAGATCACCCTCTCCTCATGTCAGAACACTTCACTCTCATCCTTATCCTCATCCTCGTCCTCATCACTACACTGTTCATCTGTAAATGGAGGGATAGAGTGGTGCTGTTGTGTGCTGTCAGCAACACACACTGAAATATTGGCAGAGACCATATCCATTAGTGTCAACATCATGTAGGGTCACACACAGCAGGGTGTGTGATTATTTATTGTGTAGACACACAGTCAAAGGAAAACCACCACTTCAATGATTTATTGATGATGCAGGATGTATCCAGGAATTATGTTACAAGCAATTGTGAAAATCTGATTCTACTCTGGCTCCGTATGGGTCTCTGTGGACACATTTTGACAGGTGTTATAACCAAGAAAACACGAGTGGTGACATTAATTTCTTACCAACCCTGCACCATTAGGTGGGTTGTACAGATTCATTTTTTCTTTGTTGGAGATTTGCCCTCTGTTGCTGTTCAGTTGGCTGTTTGCATCAAATCTCAGCTGGTATTTCCAAATGGTTTAGTTTGACACCTCTAGAGAAAGTTGAAACCTTCTATCCTGAGATGCAACTGGGCCGGATGGGGGTAATGACACCGAGGCTGGAGGGGTTTGATCGCAGGTTTATAACACTCTCATGCTTACCTCTCTCCTTTGTCTGCCATTGGCTGGCTGGGTGGAAGCCACATACAGATGGCTTAACTTGAATTTTGGCTCGTAGAGATATTTATGCAGCTTGTTGTCTGTTCACACCATTTTGTTTGATGTTGCATTGTTGAAGGTTTGTGAACTATCTGTGGCCAGCGCTGACAGCTAGTTGCTTTTGCTGGATGCTAGCTGCAGCGTTGTGTTGCAGGATACAGGCCTATGTGTGTGTCTGTGTGTGGGCGACAGATAGTACCATAACCTCATCCTGTTTTACTTACTCACCAGACTGCCAAAGAGCCCACCTTCAACATGTCTGCCTCAGCATGCTAATATCTCGCTGTGGAAATGTTCAGTGATTCACGTCTCAGAAATGTCTTCTTTATTCTTGCTAGTCAGTTCCCTGCTTTGGTCATGTGTGATTGTGAGAACATGAAATCCCTGTTATCTATCCTGTTAGGTCAAGCTTTGTGTTTGTACCACAACAGCAAAAATCATATGAACAACAACCGAGTCTAGTGGAGCTCATTTCTAACATGAGGCTTGAGTGTGTGGGTCACCATATGGCCAGAGAACAAACACACATTTTTATTAGGCCACTTTGAAAAAGCAGACTGAGGAATCAAACTGTCAGGACAATAGCAGCTGCAGCTCTTCATGGACTGGACCCATTACCCAACGCAGAGAGCTGGCACAATTATACTGTCCCTGGAGCTGAGAGAGAGTCTGGTTGTAACCCTTGAATGGCCTTTCATACAAAGAACGTCACGTGAACTATGTCCAGACTAAGTTTACTGGTTTGGGGCTGAGTCCCAGTTTGCAAGTTACTACAGGGATCAATTTGTCCTGGAGTTTGTGTGGAGAAAGCTCTCAGGAATGAAACATGTTGCTGTCCTCAAAGATCTGCATCCATTCAGCTCTTCTGTCGTCTGATGATGGAAGCTGATGTGTCCATTTGTGCTGTTTTATTGATTATATGGTGTTTAAACACATGTTTAGTAAAATATATTTCATTATTCTACACATTCACAATTATTTTTCCAAAGAACTATACAACAACAATCCCTGCATGTAGAGCATTAAAATGTATGTTACTCCTTACTACAGTAACACGAAAATGTATGTACCAACGAGAAAGTGTTGCGCTGCAGGACAAAGGTTTACTACTGAAACTTTCACTTTCTCATGGCAGAACTAAAGCCTTAAAAGTTAATGATAAAACACCCTGATCTTAATCCAACCAGGCTATGAACGTCACAGACAGAAATGGTCTCGGGGCAGAATCACTACAATTCACCACTCGGTTATCTAACTTTACCACATGGTCTGCACTGTGATCAGAGGTTATCATGTGGTCCAGTGCTGCTAGCTTCCTCTGCTCTGGGCAATCTGGTTTGTCAATAATAGGCAGCAGCTTCCCTCAGCGCTCCACATGCTGGTGGTTTAGCTTTGACGTGGTTTAAATTTTAATAAAGGGTAAGGGTGAGGTGAGGGCACCATTGGGTTTTGGCCATATGCTAGCCCCCGGTCCACGGGGACTAAGTCACTAGCTTAATGAGCACCCCCACAGGAATTAGTGCTGCTTTAACCTCTATGTGGTGACTTGCTGGCCAAGTTCTGCTGCTCAGCTGATTTGTCGTCGCTGATGGATGGAAGAAGAGGAAGAGCTGTGGAGGCTGAGCCTCGTCCTCTTTTTAGGTAGACACAAGAATTTCTATACTCGTTTCAAGCCAGAGCTTCAATATGTCACCCCTTTATCTGTGAGTGAGACATTAACACTGTAATCCTTCATTACTGCAAATGGGAATTCTCTCAATACAGGTGCCCAGACAATTCAGTTTTTAATCAGGAACTGATAATTGGAATCTGATTAACTCCCTGGCTGCCAGTGACGTCTGTAGACAATCACGTATTTCAAGAGGGAGGGCTAGGGAACAGTCCGATGGAGCTTGTCAGTGAAAATCAGGCTTCTAATCATGGAATTTATTGTCATGACGACTGATCAGTGACGGGAGATAGGATGGTGAATCAGAGGAAGATGAAGATGCAGCAGCTTACGATGCAGCAAAGTTGCCCCTGAATACAGCCTACTACTTTAAATCCTGCTGGGACACAGAATACAAATGCCATTGTTTCAACGTGTGTGTTGGTCGAGGTCAATAAAGAGAAAAAGACTTCAGTGTAGTTCAGACTGTTGTATTGTTGTGTAGACACTTCACAGCACATTTAGCTGCAGTAGAAAGAAATGGAAGAATGTGCAGAGAATGGCTTTGTGACCGACCTTCCACGCAAGAGTTGTGACACAATGCTGAAGTATCCAGAGAACACACAAGATCAGTCACTGGGACTGCATTATTTAGGAAAGCCAGGTCAGTGTAATGACGGATCTTGATGGGGTATTGTGGGTTTTGTGCTAAAAGGGCTCTGTCGGGTTCCCATGATGCCAAGAAATCAGTGAAGCGCTCTTTGAACATAATGAGCTGATGGGTCTGAATGAAGCCAAGCTGCTTCGTGGTGCTGTAGCCTTGACACCAACCAAGACATTACAACGGGGGGCTAATTTCATCCAGCCTTTCTATGTGGTGTGATATCACTGTGTTGAGCCAAAGCTGACCTTGTTCATAAACAAGTCTGAGAGGTCCAAAAATAGGCCTGCTGAAGTTAAGAGATGGCGAGACGATCTCAGTGCCGCACTGACTCACTGCTGCTGCACTATATTCATGTGTGATTATCGTTATATAGGCTTGTTTCTGGACGGTGACTGGCAGTGAGCAGGTCAGTGATGCTTAATGCCGCTGCTCTTGACAGCGAGAGCTGAGCCCTGTTGCAGCACAGTTAACAGGTTGTGCTCGTTTCACATTATTAAACCATGATTGATGGTCAATCAATCACATATGACAACCGACTCATCATTCAGCAATCAAGGACAGGCGCTCTGCCTCTGTGTGACCAGTGTCTCAGCTGTCAGTCTTTTCTGCAGATGGATTCTGGTCACTTGTCATTTCTTACAACTACTGGCCACAATGTGTCATGAGTTGTTAAAAGTCAGCAAGGATGACTCCTCATGGAGACTGAACAATATTCAGGCCTTAAACCAGCAAATTGTTAATGTGATAGCTGTACTGCCAAGAATTCATTCCCATCACCAAGGAGGTTGTGTTTTGGCCAGTGTCTGTTTGTCTCTGTGATCAGGATCACTCTAAATGTTGAAAACAGCTTTCTATGAATTGTTTTTAGTGTTAAGCTATGAGCCAGTAAATATTCAATTTTGATGATTCAGATTATTAATCTGGGAGACGAGTCAGGAACAGATTCACCAGCAGTCCTCTCATCACCAGAGGACATCAGATTTCTCTGAAACTCCATTGCAGAATTCTTTTGAAAATGAAGGTGTGCCACAGGAAGACAGAAGTGCGAATTTAGAGGTGAGTTTAAAGGACGAAACTTTATGGGAAATAAATCTGCCCCGCTGGAGGTCTGCAATCTCCTGTCCCTCTTCATGCTGTTTTGTGGTACAGCATGAAGACGGACAACACTTATGATGTGATAAAAACACAAATGATATGTAGTGATTAATTTTTAGCAGAGCTTAAGCTAAAGTTTAGGACCAGTCAAATCCTCAGTGTTGTGCCTTACCTGGTTTCAGGAGGAGGGAAAAACAGATCTATAAGTTACACTAAACTCACCTTTTCTCCGTTTTGTATGGAGCCCAGATCATTTTAACAATGATGTAGGCAATTAAATTTGTCTTAAATATCTGAGCTCTAAACATTAAAATGAGTGAACTGGACTTTTCTGTGGAATAATTAATCAACTGAGCAACAGCCATTGTTAGGTCTCCGCTATCCTGTCCCTGCCCAGTAAAGTTTCACATACCCAACCTTGTTTTACTTTACTGATACTGAAATAATCTAAATTCATAAAGCAATCATAATGGATCATCCTACTTAATGCTGTTTCACCTGTTGGTTTTAAATAGTCGTAGTGAACGTATATAGTCTGTGTTTGGTAGACTTTGTTTCAATCTATCAAACAGTTTATTAAAATGTTGGGGCGACATTCCTGCTGCTATTGGTGTGTGCGTGTGTGTGTGTTGTGTACACAGGCAGATAAACCTGTGTAGACAAAGACTGATGAGCCTTAGAGATTATCAGGCGGAACACAATTCTCTTTGGAGGTGTGGAGCAGCTGGGGGCTTGTGAGTGCGGTGCTGTCTAGACACCGCTCTGTGTGCAGGAACGTGCTGTACCCATCAGCACCGCTGCCGAACGCGCCGGAGCGGCGAGTCCCCACTGATTTACACATCTGAAATCACACATCACAGACCGACACTCAGGAGGGGTGTCACATGAAACACATCCCCTCATCCCCACTCTGTCCTCCATCACACCCATCACTTTCATCTTCATGGCTACTGCATCACTTCTACTGTCCAGATTCTTCAACACCTGTGTGCTCAGGAATGTGGTAACCTAGCAACGGGGCAGGAGAGACAGATTACTGCTCTTGGTTGGTGATTGGCGGCCCTGACTATCAGGTGTTCAGCCTGTGTTTTACTATGCATACCATGTTGTCAAAATTACGTTAGGACACAGACATCAGTGCATCTACGAGGAGGCTTCAACGGCCATACTGGGGCTTTAGCGGTGATGATGAAGATGATACTACCACACCATCACTGGTTCACGTACAGCAGCGGGTAATTGTCTTTCTTCCATCTCTGCTGTCAGAGTTCAATTAAAGGAGGGTGTGTGGGTGTAGCTGTATTCAGCCAAAAGATTCGACTCAAACACTTTGCTTGCCAGGAAGGTATGATGAATATTCGAAATTTTTTGAAATTGAAATTTTAATGATGAAAATGCTGCAGTTGACTAAATATTGAATATAAATGTTAGTTGCAGCCTTATTCATAATAGTAATGCCTTAAACCTTTAACAAGTCAATACATCTTTGTCTTCTTCTTTTCCTTTGGGCTTTTCCCTTCAGGGGTCTCCACAGCCAATCAGTGTCCTCCATCTAACCCTGTCTTCTGCATCCTCTTCTCTCACACCAACTACCTTCATGTCCTCTTTCACTACATCCATAAACCTCCTCTTTGGTCTTCCTCTAGGCCTCCTGCCTGGCAGTTCAGAACTCAGCATCCTTCTACCAATATATTCACTATCTCTCCTCTGGACATGTCCAAACCATCTCAGTCTGGCCTCTCTGACTTTATCTCCAGAACCTCTAACATGTGCTGTCCCTCTGATGTACTCATTCCTGATCCTATCCATCCTGGTCACTCCCAGAGAGAACCTCAGCATCTTCATCTCTGCTACCTCCAGCTCTGTCTCCTGTCTTTTCCTCAGTGACACTGTCTCTAGACCAAACAACATCGCTGGTCTCACCACAGTTTTGTACACCTTTCCTTTCATTTTAGCTGAAACTCTTCTTACCTACATCCTACAATCAGTCATACAAGTAAACTGATGGATAACAGGTTGATATTTCACCTGGGGTTTACACCTGTTTCACAATCAGCATATTTTTAGCAACAGGGATCACCCAAAAGCATTAAGGCATATTCAGTATAATTTTTGTTGTGTGTGGTGTCGACCTTCAGTTAGTTGGTTGCTATTTTTTTATTTTTAGTTCAGTTTAGTTATCCATTTTGTTAACTGATATTATGCTTTGTTTCTGAGTTTCATCAGCCTATTACTGGGCCATCAGTGTTTTATAGCTACATGCTATCATTATTGTACTGGCTTGCCACTATCAGCCCTCTTCTGAATAGGGTGTGCATCTCTGACACACTCTCTTTTTGTGCTGTCCTGAATGATGAGTACTATGCGAAGCTGTTTTGAAATGGTTTGTTCCCTGTTCCCTCCTGAATCAAATGAGCCTGCTGTCGCTCCACATTTCAGTGTATTGTTTGTCTCTGCTAGTCTGAAACCTGATATAGTCCATTAGGCATATTGGAATTGACTATTTTATTCTGAACATTGATTTTAGACTTTTATTTTACCTGATACAAAATTTACAATTCAATAAATAACAGATTTACGGTACTGTAATGTAGTGATGAGTAGTTCTCCAGGTCGATGTTCTTTGTGTTTACACTGGCATAACTCTGACCATTGAAAATGTCCTCCACCAATCTTCACTAAATTATTGGCCTTTAATTTTCTCAAAAACCGACAGTGGGCCTTATAATTCAGTGTATCTTATAAATGAAAACAGTTTTAAAATACGCCATTCATTGAAGGTGCTCCCTATGAACAGATGCACCTTATAATCCAATGCGCCTTACAGTGTATGAAACCGTATTTAAATAGGTCATTCATTGAAGGTGCGCCTTATAGTCCAGTGTACCTTGTAGTGCAGAAAATACTGTATTGCAATACTGAAGTGTTGTTAATTTTTATGAGGTGGTAGGAACAGATGTATAATTCATGTCTGCATTTCTTTAAAACTATGTGATCTTGTAAATGAAGTAGAGTATTAAGAGTTCTAAACTTTAAAGAAACAGAAAGAACAGGCTTTCCATTCTAGGTTATTGAAAAGGACGAGTGTGAAACACTGGCGTGTGATGAAGACAAATAAGCACCTGAAAATGTCAAACTATCCTCTGAAGGTGTCCATACAGTGAAGGTGTCTCGGGTGTTCTGCTCTCAGAATACTCTGCGAAGCATGGTGGTGCGGCTGACCTGTCATTCATCAGAATGATCAATGCTGGACACCTCGCAGCGGTAGATAGATAAAGATAAATGTTCTGAAACACACATTGTGTTCTCACCTAGTTGTCAGGGACTTCTTGTCGTCATAGCATTTACTTTAACTGATTAAATCACACAAATTTCCATATCAATTTAAATTGTACGGCTTCCTCCTGTGTTCCGATGAAGGAAGGCATTCAAACAAAATCAAACCGTAATTGACTGCTTCCTTTGAGGAACGGATGATTATTTAAATGAGCAGAGCGGAGGAAGCATCTCATGTTGGTGTTGGTGCTTCATCCAGAGCCCGGGGGGAGCAGAGAGTGTGGGAGCTGTCGGGTCAAGTCCTGGACACAGCTGCATTATTAACAGAAGGTCATCTGTCAGTATGTCTGCAGGCCTCGCATCAAGCATCGCACTCAGGTTTGCGCCTCTGGTTGACATATTCCTCACCTTGTGGGCCATTTAATGAAGGCTCACATGCCTTCTCTGTTCAGATAGATATAGATATACAGACAGACAGACAGATAGACAGATGGATATATACTTTATTAATCCCAGAGGAAATTGTGAAATTGTTCAGCTCACACGTTTCTGTCTAGTCAAGACTGAACCAGACCATGGAGCACACCAAGCATGTTGCCTTTTATTAACCTTTATTGAGATACATGCTCTGGTTATTGGGGTGGCACGGTGGCGTTATGGGTCGCATCATTGCCTCACTGCAAGAAGGTTCTGGGTTTTAATTCTGCATAGTTCATATGTTCTTCCCATGTTTGCGTGGGTTCTCTCCGGGTTGTCCTTCTCCCTCCCACCTCCACAAACATGCAACTGAGGTGAATTGGTCGCTCCAGATTGTTTGTAGGTGTGAGTGGTTGTCTTTCCATCTGTGGCCCTGCAATGCGCTAGAGACTTGTGCAGGGTGTACCCTGCCTCTCACCAGGTGAAATAGGCTCCAGCGTAACCTGTGATAAACATCGGACCAGTGTGAGCATTCTGAAACAGCTTGTCCTGTCTTAACTTTAGCCTCGCAGCTGTCAGCACAATGTTTAAAATATATTTAGCTAATTGATTTGATTATGTAATAATAACTGGATTTGATTATATAATTATAATAATCATAATATACCATTAGAATAAACCCAGTAATTTATGGATGCCCTGCGTGATTACAGCTATTAGGTTACCTGTCCCTGTCCACAATACTATTTAACTTGCCAGACACATTCATTCATTCATTCATTCATTCATTCGTCTTTTTTACCCCCTTCTTCCACTGTCGCGGATTGCTGGAGCCTATCCCAGCGGACTTGGGGCGTGAGGCAGGGTACACTCCGCAAGCCACGCCAGTGCACTGTGGAGCCACGTGAAGGGCAGACACTCACGCACCTGAAGCGCATGTTTTTGGAGGTGGGAGGAAGCTAGAGAACACAGACAGAACCCACGGAGACACGGGGAGAACATGCAAACTCCACACAAGGCGGGACACAAACCCGGAACTGCCTTGCTGTGGGACAACAGCGCCACCCAGTGTGCCGCCGTGACATCCCAAACACAAACACCACCATGTCATTTTGAAATTACTTTGAAAGTCAGTAATTTACGAAGCAAAACTAAATTATTCAGTGACATTTCAGATATTAGAACAGGAGTGTTGGATGAGGTCCAGTAGTTCAGCCTCCCCTCGACTAAGGTCTGTGTCTGGAGTTGAAGGTCAGGTCGTCTGGCTGAGAGTCTATTAAAACAATTATGCTGTTTAATATATTTCTTTAAATAATGTCAAAAAGCTTTGTGGTCTAGAGCAGTGGTCCCCAACCTTTTTCCAGGGTGGCAAGACATTCACCCAACTTTTCTGTGTTTGTGAGCTTTAAATTCATAAATTGAGAACAGAGGATTTTATTCTTTTTTTTAACTAATATGTTGATACTATTGTTGAGGTGTGAATCTTCTCACTATAGTCATTTGTCTTTGACATTCTGCTGTACGAGTGTATATCCTAAACCAACGGTCCCCAACCTCTTTTAAACCACAGGCTGGTTTAATGTTGCACAATATTTTCATGGACTGTCCTGTAAGGTGTGGTGGATACAAAAAACAACAAAATAAAATGACACGAAATGCATAAAAACTTTTTTTGTAAATACAATAATAAACATGAATCTAAAGTCCACGGTGGACTGGCATGGCACCCGGACTTTCCCCCTCCTCACGCCCTCAGTTAGCTGGGATAGGCTCTAGCTCCCCACCACAGCGGATGAAGCGGTAGACGATGAATGAATGAATGAACGAATGAATCCAAAGTGTATCAACTTTATTAGCAACGTCCTCGTAACATCATAACATTTGTTTTCAGTTTGTTTTGCTAGCTTAGGAGTTTGAATATAGCAGTAATGTATTCTGTGTTAGCGACCGAAGCGGCCCCTTTAAGAAGGTAGTCATGTGACCGAGGCAAGCATCTTGATAAGCGTCAAGAGTGACTCATAGACAGACGTGGAGGAGAGAATCCACTCATTTAAAACAAAACATCGTTCAGAACCAGATCAGAAATAGCCTAAAAGGACATCATCAGGCGTAAACTAAACTACATCAACAGTTTGATTGAGGAGTCACTGAATAACTGCTGGCCTTAAACCCACTGATGGATATTTATCTGATACTATCAACTCTGCAGTTATATTCACTTTCTACCTTCTCCGTTGCCACTTTGGTGGGTCACAATGTGTCCACCAACATCCTCACTTGGCTCCTGGAAGTCTTTGCTGCTACTGTCGCCACTCCTGACGCTGAGCCTCCCTGACAGAATGGTGTCACCTTTAGCCCTGCCTGACGGGAATTGGATTGACAGGATTGTTCCCCTCTTTGGAGAGCAGAGGGAGACATGGGCATAGAAATGGTTTGGGCTCGTGTTGTGATCTGGACTCAGCCAGGAGAAAGAGATGGAGACTAGCATGTGGACTCTCCTAAAGCACAACCAAGGAGGGCAGCAGAGGAAGGCTTCTTTCTTCTTCTTTGACGGTTCACAGCTCATAATCCCATCCAGAGAGGAGTTGCTTCTGACTGAAAAGGCATATAAAAACCCTTGACTGTTGGCAAATGTCTTTGTTCTTTACTGTTTGAAGGATTAGGTAGTGCATAAAGGTCTTTATCATGTTGACGCTCATACGGAGAAGAATAATAGCAGGATCGAATGTGTGATTTTTAATGAAGGGGTTGTAGCATCCTCAGGCAGACCTCCTGCAGGGACACGTGCTTTAGAAAAAGGGCTGTGAAAACAAGATAATCTAGCCCAGATCCCTCGCTTTACAGACTCGGCTCCACCCAGCCTCTTTGAAATCAACAGAAACATCGCACTGCTAAAGCTAGCCTTTGAATTGCAGAAATGCTTACAGAGGGAGAAAATGGAAAGCTTAGCTCTTTAATGTTGACCTTGGGGAGGCAAGTGGCTGCGACTCTTTAACACTTCCTCCCTCACTGACATATCCCCATCAGTGGTGTTCCAGTATATACAGTCATGCCCATGCATCCTGCAGAAAAGGAGGCCGCTGTGTCTCTGTGGTTAGATTGTCCTGGTTGAGACGAGAGGCAGGGATCATAGCTGCAGCAGCAGAGGCTTCATTTTTGCAGTGTTTCCTCACGCTGGATTGGGGAATAAACTCATTCTGGGTGACCACTGTCAAGTTTCCCCACACTTATTGCTAAGCAAATGCTTACAATCAATGACTTAGATGACTATACAATGATATTGTAAGGGCGGTCACAAGTTGATGACGTGAAAACGACAACAATAAATCAAAACAGACATTTTGTGGGACAGCTTCTTTTTATTTAGACCTGATTCTGAAAGTTTAGGCAGCCAGTCACCTGAATGGATCCAGATCTTCAGCTGCCTGGCCAGTAAATTAGGTTGGGCGGTGGATTTGTAGATTAAGACAATCAGCAGTTTTGTATGTTACCCTTTTCCATCTATTTTATTGGCTCTTCTCATTGAAAAGATTGAGATGGTAAATTTAAATTTGAGTCCCCACTCATTGAATAATGTTAGTGATGTCATTAACAACGCATAAAAATAACAGTTGGAAAAAACATTCTGTTCCATTCAGATGATTTATATAGATAAATTAAATCTTTTTCTTAGCATTCTGCAAACTAAGTGCAGCTCGCACCAATAATCTCCATCAGGGAATTATGCATAAATTATAACAGGCCTAGGAATTACGTATTAGTCTTAAGTGTAATGTAGTGCTAATTAAGACGGTTTTAGCACATTAGCACATATTAGCATAGTTGGAAATGATGTATTTCAGTTAATTGATCATTTACTTAACGCCTTTTCTGTAGTCACAACACCTGTAAAGCCTGAAGAATTGGCACGAGTTCCTACTCTATTGTTGTTTTTATTAAAAGATGTTCAATCTTTTTCATACATAACCGAATCCTCAAATGATATTGCAGCTTACTACTGCTGTGCTAATTTTAAACACTATAGCAAGTGTCAAACTCAAGGCCCGGGGGCCAAATGTGACCTGCCACATCATTTTATGAGGCCCACGAGAGCATAAAATGTAAGAGTGTCTAAAAATAGAGGTCAAAAGTTTGCTTTGACCACAGCTACATTTCCCTCAGTGCAGTAATTCAGCCCATTTTAACTCTGAAAAAACATTTTGAACAAAGTTAATGTCCTAACTTGTGTTTGATGTTATTTTCCCTTATTCATTGGATAATATGATATTTGATTGATGGATTTATGTACTTGACAAATTATAAGAATTTATGTTATAACAGAGCAACAAAAAGACATTTTTTTCTATGTAAATGTAATGTTTTTAACTTGAATAAATAATAAATTCAGAGTTATTTAACATTAAGGAGTAGTTATATTTATTTTACAACTCTTTACATTTAGTTACATTTATATTTTACATCTGGCCCTTTGAGGACAGAATCTATTTTCACATCAGGTTTCAGATATAATGCGATGTGTTCAGCCAAGTGATGAAGGGAATAGTTATTAAGGTAGAAGTCATGAGTCAGCTGCAGTGACAAGCTCTGTCGGGATGCTGCTGCTGTGTTGACTGATGACTGATCATATGCAGTACATGGACCACTGTAACTTACAGCTCTTGTTGTCCCCTCGGGTATCTGATTACATTGTGTACTTATAATTTTCTGTATATGAACAAATAAAAGCAGAGGTGATGGAGAGTGGAAGCATGTGTCTGATTATTTAATGCTCATGTCGGATGGTAACACCCTGTGTCTCTGCTGGTGGGGCATGAGGCTAACTTTGACTGGCACAGGCCTCCTCCCTCTGCGAGGAGGTATGCGACATTAGCAGGAGGGCATGCTGGGAGTGCAGAGATGAGGTTTTCCCTTGGCAGAGGTCTGACACGCAGAGACCATCATTAGCTTCCTCCCGTTGTTGAGTGTGTGTGAGCACACGTCCCTCCCCTGCCTGTCTTCCTGTCTTATTCATTCCTTGAATGCGGCGGAAGGGAAGACCACAGCCTGTCACACCTCCCCTTCACTCTCATTAGAGGCTGTGAGTCCTCCTTTCTTGCCCCTGTAATAATATTGCGCCGTGGTAACGCCATGCAGTCCTTTCTGTCTGTTGATTTTGATTCTCCCTGATGAACTGCACAGCATGGGGTCAGTGTTAAGTCAGTGATTTTCTGAAAGAATGGAAAGACTGGTTGCCATGTCAGTGGTTATACCGGTGTGGATACAGTGCACCCACATTCTTAGCAGTTAATGCGTTCCAGGAACCACACGCAATTAATGAATTCCGTGATAGAGCGACAAACAATCTTATTATTTATGGTAATTTAAACGTTTATGAACCCTCCCCATACTGATATTAAACCACCTTCTATCTGTATTTACCTTTAAAACACTCTGATAGACTGTTTAAAGCACTTTTGTGTCTCACGTATGTCCGAGACTCACGGAACGGAGTGCACTTCCAGATGCCGTCAGCCAATAGAATGTGCATACGGTATTACGTGACTGCCTACCAATAATACGCCATGAGGTGAAGTCGCGAGCTTTTTAAATTTTTTTTTTTTTTTTTTAATTTATTTCGAATAACAAAAAAACAAAAGCAAACAATAATAAATACACCAGAATGGTGTGAACACTATCCGAAAAGGAATAGGAAGAAGTGTAAACTTGTTAAACTCCTACCCCCTTATACTCCAAAAAAAAAAGAGAAAAATACTCATTACAAAATACTAGCTGATGATATTTACAGAAGTAAATCAATCATTTAAACTGCATAGTAATACAAAGATTAAAATTTAAAAAAACAAAACAAAGTAAGTAAACCCAGAAGGAGAAAAACAAATAAACAAAACAGTATAGTGATCAAATGAGGAACATAATCATTCAAGACAAAGAGTAGACCTTCAACTGAAAATGTCTTTTAACTGTTAAGTGTGCTGCAACAACAGGCCTACTTCTTTTAAATACCTCCCAAATATAATCTTTTTGTATGACCTCTTAAACTGGTTGATGTTTTGCATTATTATTGCAGTTTTATATTCAACAAGGTCCATAAACTTCATGGCAAATGATTTTAGAAACAGTCTGTTGGTGTGCTCCAGATAGCCTACCTTGTTAACTATTCTAATAGCTCTTTTTTGTAAAGTGCACAGTGGTTTCAAGTTGCTTTTATAGGTGTTACCCCAAATCTCTGCACAATAATTTAGATAGGTTAATACAAGTGAACAATATAAGATGTATAGTGATTTATGGTCCAATATGTGCTTTGTTAAAAGATTAAAGATTAAACACACTTTATTGTCCACACAAATGGGGAAATTATCTTTTACACTCCTTGTTGTACATGCATATACATATATACGTGTTAGTAGCACAAACAATGTATACAGTATACAACACTGAATACTAGGGGCCTGCTAGCATGCAGTTAATCACACATGAACATGAATTTACCCAGAACTGCAATACTACGTGCAAGCTTTGTTCTTATGTGACTTATATGGGGTTTCCAGCAGATTTTGTGGTTCAGTAGTACGCCCAGAAATTTGCTTTCATAAACTCTTTAAATTTTAACATCATCTACCATGATATCTACTTGTACATCTATTATGCTGTTTCCAAATAGCATGATCTTGGTTTTACTCAGATTCAAAGACGAGTTACGTCAAACCAGTGTTTTTGAATTTACTAATTTCTGTGGTGGTGACCTCTAAAAGCTGCTGAAGGTTTTTCACTGAACAAAATGCATTTGTGTCATCGGCATATAAAATACATTTCAACATACATGACACATTACAAATATCATTGATATACAGAATGAATAGTATCGGGCCCTAACACTGGCCCCTGTGGGACTCCACAGGTAATGTCGGCCCAGGTTGATTTGTAGTCACCTATTTGTACAAATTGCTGTCTGTGTTGCACATAACTCTTCAGCCAACTTAATGCTACCCCCCTTATACCATACCTGTCAAGTTTTTTAAACAATATGTCGTGATTAATGGTGTCAAAAGCCTTCTTCAGATCAATAAATATTCCCAGTGCATATTTCTGGCTATCAATACAGTCAGTGATCTCCTCTGTCAATTCCATTAGTGCCATCGCTGTTGACCTGTTTGACCTGAACCCGTACTGACTGTCTGTCAAAATGTTATTTTTTTCAATGAAATTATCTAACCTTGCAATAAATAATTTTTTCTATATTTTAGAGAACTGACAGAGTAATGATATTGGCCTATAATTAGTGAAATGATGTTTCTCTCTGGCTTTATAAACTGGGATAACTTTGGCAACTTTCATTTTCTGTGGAAATGTACCAGTTGTCAGTGACAAACTGTAGATGTAGGTCAGTGGATCTATAATACAATCAATCACTTTCTTGATTATCGTCATGTCAATTCCATTCCAATCCGTAGATGATTTATTCTTGCACTTATTGACAATATCAATGATTTCTCTTTTTCCAACAGCCTTTAAATTGAAGGAGTTGAGATTTCTTGTGATGCTCCCTTCGGCATCCCTATCACTACAAGTGACATTTATTTTTTTCGCCAAGTTTGGACCTATATTCACAAAGAAATTGTTGAAGCCATTAACCACATCATTCATGTTATGTAAAGAACTCTCATTATCAATAAAATATTCAGGGTATTTCCTATCATTTGAGCCATTTCTAATAATATTGTTTAGTATGTTCCATGCACTTTTTACTGTTATTCTACTTGGTTTGGTGATCAGTGGATATAAATTCAAACTGTACATAGTGTTAATAAATTCTTCAGTTAGTCCATGTTTATTGGGGTTTAATAGGTCGATGTTGTAGGCCCCACAGATATATATAACCTTCTGACTGTTAGTTGAAAACAACTCCTCCATGTTATTCTTCAATTTTTCAATGCTTGAATCTGGTGCTCTATACACACAACTACAAATGTAGTTGTGTGTATAGAGTCGCAAGCTTTGATGCGCAAATGCACGAGGGTGCACTATATTTATAATATAGACATACAGTATATGTATATACAGTATATACATAGTACAGGCCTGTAGACACACACACGGCCTGTAGTCATGCTGATAATGGGAGGTAGAGTGGCAAACATCTCTCACGTAAGGGGACGATGCCTTTATGGCCCACCCGGGTCTTGAACCGGCGACTTCCAGTCCCCATTCCAGACTTATTGGATTGAGCTACTGCCATCACAGAAATAGGACGAGTGGAAATGGAGTGATTTGTGTGTGACGACGGACAGTTATCATAATTAACGTCCTCCATCTTGCTCTGTGACTCTCACCTCCCTCATTGGCCAAAGATGTATGTAAGTGCGGGTGACTGAGATGTAATCGCTGCATGTCTCTGTGAGTGATTATACATTAATGTACACAGACGAGGAAGATGAATGATGGAAGCTCATAGAGGCACTCCAACTCTGAACTGAGCTGATCACATATTTAGTCATGCTTAGTTAAATCACAGCTGTCTGATGTGAAAAACATCTGACAGCCAGCAACATGTGACCGCTAGAAATACACGGAGATGTGACATCGTTTAGTTTAACGGAGCAGTGGGTTACGTGACAATTATACAGGTATGAGAGAAGAAAGGCAGAAAATTGTCAGGCGTCTCTGCTGAGGTTTGTTCACCATTCCTGCTTTAGGCAGCTGTTTGTTGTGGAGAGATTGGGATGAAACCACTGCACTCCCTAAACAGCACAGTGGAGGACCAGGCAGCTGAGTCGACAGATAAATCCCCGAGGACTTCATCAAGAGCTACGTGAACGACGGCTCTGTGTGTGTCAGGTGGTTTAGATGCTGTGTGGCCTGGATGAGGAGTAAATATACATTTGCAAACAAGTTAGCCACATGGAGTTAATAAGTACATAAGATAACTGTGATGTCCAACTTGTTGTGATGTTCATCCCCTTGCTTGCCTGAAAGATCATTAACTGTGATTTAAACATGACAGTGTTTCCCATAGGATAACAGGAGGAATGGGCTGAATGTTCTATCCTGGTTTTATTTTACTTACTGGAAATTTTCTCCATACTTCCACCAAAACATAATGGCTCAATTGGGAAACATTTTTATGTTTTTTTTTCAACGGGTGTAAACACCAAACCAGTAAAATAACCCCAGAATCTCCAGATAAAGCAAAAGTAGAGCAGTACTGACGGACTGGAGAAAAGATTTGACCAGAAAAAATTTCAAGTTACAGATACTGCACTATACCTTTGTTTGGTAGAATGCATAAAACAATATCTGGTATGTAAATTAACTCCTATTTAAAAGCCTTTATGTGTACCTGGCATTCCAACATTTAGGTGTGAGAAACTCTTGATATGAGAGTAAACGTCAATCCTCCTCAATTAAATAATTCATACACAGTGGTGTTATGGTCTGGTATGAGATTGTGGTTGGTGACAACTAATAAATGAATGCATAGTAAGCCCTGTCTCTGATTCTACTGGGACTGGAGTAATGTGTTAAGTGAAGCGGATTCGGAGAAAATAATACAGGTAGTCCTCAACTTATGAACATTCAACTTACAAACATTTGGAGATTCGTACAAATGAACGCCACCATATCGGACTATTATCCTGCAGTTCCCTTTTCTGCCACAGCCCCTGCCAAGCAGCACCGCTGCTTTCACATATCTCCTACACTAGTCTCCCCCTCTTGTTGTTTATTGTTGTGAAATGGTTCCGATTTTGCGTTGTGTAGTTTGTTTTTTTAGAAATCAGGACATCTTCTGCTTTCGACATAGAGACTTTATTTCATCTTGTGTGCATCTTCTCCGGGTTTACCCTGTGAACAGCTTCGTCTTTGTCGCTTTTAGTGGAAGTGCTTATTTTTCCCTTCAAAATAAAAGTTTATGCTTCCACTACCCACAATCTGTCAATACATACTGTCCTGTTCATCATACAGCCCAACAAGACACCATAGCCACAGTTGTCGGTGAGCATCTCATAGCGTCAGGCTTTGTACATTGGATACTTCACTGTTTATCATGGATGATAAAGCAAGGACATAAAGTCAAGTACTGTAAAATGATGTAAACTTGATTTTTATTTTTCCGTGTATTTGTTCTGAAGACCAGTGTATTATCAAGAATGACTTGCCTTGAAATTACCTGGACCTGTATTTTGTTTCATTATGTGTTATTTTTATGTCCTGTTATTGTTTCTGGTCTTAGAGAATAATACTTTAGTGTTTGGAGTAGTAATGACATTTCAATGACCTTAAATGATGATTATAGAATGAAATATAATAAACAACAACTTAAGAACAATTCAAGTTACAAATCTCCTCTCAGAAACAATTGTGTCTGCAGGTTGGAGACTACCTGTACATTTATACTGTACTTTATGTATTCCACATTCTGATTCCACCATAGTCATCCCAGGTGCATTTTGTTACGGTGATTGTCAGACTCATACTTAATGTTTAATAGTCTTCCCTGTTGTGCTGAGACAGGCTACTGCACCCCCCCCCACATCAAGACAATCATCTATTCATATATTTCCTGTCTTGAGTTACATTATGGTAAATGTGTCCTTGTCAATGGTGTGTGCTCCCACATGCGTGAAACAGATGAGTATTTCACCCCCTCCTCTGTTTCCACTCTCCTTAAGCTGGAGGTGTTTTCAGTCCCGCTGGGGGTAACTTCAGGCCTCCAGTGACTAAAGGGATGGAAAAAAAAACTTCCCTTGAGAGGTTATTATGACGTCTGCCCTCCACCTTGTCTTCTTTCACCACCAGTCACCGTCCAACCTCTACTGAACCCCACCCTATCACTGCCCCATCAAATTTAAATGCAGCATCTCCCTTGATGACTTCCCCCAAACATGACAGCATACCCTTAGCCCTGCACAACGGCCCCATGAATTATTCACCTTGGCTGGCACGTGGATATGGGTGAGCCCCCCCCCACACACACACACACACCACTATTTTCTTCAGCATGGAACACAGATGGACGGCAGCTTGCTTCATGTTGAGTTCATCAGTTGTCATCCCATGAACTCCTTCAATCACACTCCTTATATGTTCAGATGCTTCAAGTCTTTTGCTCAAAGTAAGAACCAAATTACTTTTGTCCATCTAGTGTTATATAAATAGCCTTTTGTGTTAACTAAATATAGATTTTTAATTCACTACTGGTCATGTCCAGTTCTCTAATTGGATTTTCCCCGTGGGTTCATTGATTTTATATTGAATGTGGCCAAAACCCAAGAGGTTCTAGGTCTGTTACGACTCATAAGAGCTATGCTGGGTTTAGAATTGTGGGAAAGTTCTGCTTTCTTTGGTTGTCATGCATTGATGACACTCAACAGCTAATTTAAGTAAAACTGATATTTGAACTGCCTCAGTGTTGGTTTTTTCTCCAGGTCTGATTTTACTTCAACCTTCAGTGACAGGGAGCAAGAGACTGGGGTAATAAATAGAAGAATGGCCCTACGGCAAGCAGGTGGGGGCTTTTTTCCCCCTGCAAGGGCAGAATGATTAATTAGGGGAGAGGGCTTAGTGAAATGCAAGGGAGGAAGGGGGGAAATAAAAAGATGAAAGAGCCTTCAGTTCAAAGAGAGCAGTCAGTGATGAGCTCTGGCAGAAAGCAGCAGAGAAAGGGTGTATCACAGTTTCTGGACCAGAGCAGATTGCATTTAACATGAGTCCAGTAATCTGCTCAGACCATTTCTCAAACATTGTTATTGATCAGAGTTGGTTACATAAGCACTGATTGAGTATTGAGTACACAATAGATTATTGGCTGGACCTCTGCAAGGGAAGAGGAATGAACTGTGGTGTGGTTATTTCAATTACTTACATGGCTTTAATGCATGGAATCATTTATGTTACCCACAAGAATAACAGCATGAATACAACAGAGCAGTTCTGTTAGCTGGTTGGTAAACAGCCAATGAATAAGCATCACTGAAAAAGCTGATACTAATAAGCTTCTTAACTTCTTGACTTAAGTCCCATCATTATTATTTTCACTTGGACTTTCAATCTGAAGTGTTGAGTACCTACTGACTGGGTTTTAAGACTGGAGAATGGGGGAACTGGTGACTGGGGAGTGAAGGCTAACCCATGGTGTCTGATCCAAAGCAGAGCTACTGCTAGCTAGCTACTACTAGCCATTAGCATTAGACCTGGACCGCTGAGGAGAGAAGAATGTCACCTCACTAGAGGACTGTTCTTACTATGAAGGAGCCTGATGTGCAGCAATGTTTAGAGGTCTAGATTTAAGAAGGATTCTCTTCAAAGTAAGTTATCATGATGTCAGTGTAATAACGCTTCATTTCCTTCGTTAGGCCTCCATTGTTTAAAAGTAATATCTCACTGTCTTTCCAGTGTTTGTGTTCTTGTTTGTCTACTGTGGATGTGTCTGTCTGTCTATTGCTGTTTGACGGTTTGTGCATTAAGGACACGGAGAAAACAGTGGAGACCAATAATCATCGGTCTATTGTAAGCTAGCAGTGTTGTGATGCCAGCAGGGCACAGAAGATTAGCTTGCTCAAGATGAAGCGATGGATGACTGGTGATATGCTCATGTTGTTTTATCTCAGGAGAGACCTTGTGAATGATTGCGCTGTCTGCAGAGTACAAGCCACCATCACAGCAAGCAGCAAGCAGTTCAAGAGACGTGTGAGATAACGTCTGACCTGCATTGTGCCCACAAAGCAGCTATTACTCCTGATAGCTTTGTTTTTGTTTATTCACATTTTCTTCATTCATTTGCTGATGGCATTAATGTTTGATTTTTTTCCTAAGTTATTCCCTAATGAGACTGCTTAAATATAGAAATTAATTGAAATACCCATCCCTAATTTAATCGCTGTCATCAGCTTTGATCAGCCCCTAACCAGAATAGCCCATCTAACAAAGCTGTCTACTTCCTGTTCCATTTGACCAGCTGTGAGTCTAAGCCATACCTCTCCCTGAAAATGTATTTGATCCACCATCACCCTCACCAACAACACAGATGATCTGTTAACAATATACGGAAACAGCTTTCCATCCGGCTCAGAGGAATCAATAAAATTGTTTCCCTTCTAAATGCTGCTTCTGTCTGCTCTGCCAGTCAGAATGCAGAGCGATTTGTGCTGTCAGTCTGTCCTGCCGTCTGCTGTAAGTATATGTGATTAGAGATGCTGTGCAGTCTTGCACTGAGCGTATCATTGCTGCTGTGTTTGCCTCACCCACTGTCTTCCCTACATCCTGTCATGCAGGATTCAAGCCCTCATTGAGATTACTGCAGACTAGAGTAGTTCTCCGTTTACCCAACCATTTCACGCTTTTTCTTGGTGTTATACCAGGTCATTTACACCTATAGAGATGATGTGGTACTCACCTCGGTCTCTTTTGCAGCGAACTGACATGTTAGACTTTTCCCAGAACTCAGAGACGCACTTTCTGTGGTTCATTAAGGAACATCCACATTCAGTCACACATAACAGTCGATATAATGGAAGTATTAGAAAGATGCTAATGGTAAAAAGAAGATGAACATACAAGATCAAGCAAAGAGAAATATGGTGATTGACTTTGAAAGGCTTGCCCTTGGCTAGACAACTCATTGTTATCTTGTTTGGTTGAATGATGCTGTAAAATTTCACCCCTATTCCTGTGACAACCTCTGATTGTGCCATCAGACATTTCAACTCCTGTCTGCACCAGGCTGCAAGCTGAGGGCTCGCTGGAATCATGTTGAAAGAGAATGGTCATGGTGTTTCAGTCAGGATAAGGCTGTTGTTCTGATTGGTAGAGACCAATGTTGGGATCAAAAAAGAGCTACATTAAAACAAGGGTTACCCTTGATTTGTGTGAGAAAGCCCTAAACTAACACAAAAATCTCAAATCTGACTACTAATCTGACTACTAGACAACAAGTTTAGCACTATTTGTAATAATAAAAGCCTTGTTAAGAAATGAAGCATATAGTACATGACTTTTACTGTTAAAGGGAAACAGGAAGTCACGTAGAAGAATGCAAAAATACCTCGAGATATGAGCTGCTCGACATACAAGATATCCATATTTTTGTTCGACATACGAGTGGAAATCCAAGATTCAACAGTGGTGCTTCAGGACACCACTGTTAGTTGGTGGATGGAGACAGTATCAGATGAGACCGGATCTCGTTCTTTACCACGTGTTGGTGGATGGATACATCATTTGCTGTGACCGCATCTCATTCTTTACAGCATGTTGGTGGATGGATATATCATCAGCTGAGACCAGATCTTGTTCTTTCCCATTTGTGTTACATCTTCTTCTTTTCCTTTCGGCTTTTCCCTTCAGGGGTCGCCACAGCGAATCAGTTGCCTCCATCTAACCCTGTCTTCTGCATCCTCTTGAATTTGTCAATAAATTACGTTAGCCTGGACATCATAATATACTACATTTGTCACATTCCATGACTTTGGTGGTGTGATGTTAAACAACAATCTTGTAATCATGGAATCCATCGGTGTTCATCTCCTGGTGAACGTGATTATCTCCCACCATGATGTATCCTGCACACATTGTGTTGATCCTTTTTGGCTCCTCTTTTTTTATCTTTACCTACAGCATCTTGTTCATAGTGATTATCTAAATTCAGAGTGGTTGTTGTCAGTGAGACTGTCATTTGGTAGAAAAGCAACGTTCCTTAAGATCTTTCACTTGTTTATTGCTGCTGCTGAAAAAGGAAAGCCCACACTCAGCCGTCATTATTCTTTCGTTGTGCCCTCGCAGTTGTGTCACCAGTGAATAAATTTCCCGTGTGTTGCTGCAATCAGATGAGGCGACTGAGCCACAAGACAGGAAAGCAGGGAGAAAATAGAGGAGAGAGTGAAATACATTGTCATGTGACACTAACTGGAGACGAGCTGGAGCTGAAGGCCAGGCTGCTTTGTCTTCCAGAGAGAGGCTGGATTTATCACCCAGTGTGTCTGTGCTGATAAACCATCCCAGCACAGTTATTGCCATCCCACTGATGCAGAAGAAGAAATATATGGCATTTATTCCTCCAGTGTTAAAATGGGTAAAAATGGCATCTTATGGAAAACGGCACACACAACTGAAGGAATTCAGAACTGAATGAATTAATCATGTAATTGCTTTAACTGTCACCAAATTGAAGAGTAAACGGTTGTATATTCATCTTACTTTTGTCTTCCTTTGGATGGAGTGGAATGAACTTCTTCATGGATCAAATGACCTGATATTCATCAGGTCCAGGTCTAAACAGTTACAGTGTGTGTGATGGACTCAGATGAGTATTCATGCTAGTTTTCACCCCTTTTCCATTGAGATGGTGTGATATGCATTAAAAATTTGGGACATTGGTGCATAAATCATGTTTTATCTGTCTCTGTTCATGAAGCATTGAAACATCATTCAGTTTAGTTTGAAAGAGAGAGTGAAGTCAAGTGTTTTAAATGGAAACATCACAGGATTTTCTGCTTTTTGTTATGACTCTAAAAATGTCAAAAGTGATAGAACAGGAAACAAAACCAGTGACCTTGTCAAATGTGAAAGCGGCCAATCATTTTTAAAGGGTTCAACCACATTTAAAAACATTCAGCTGTTTAGGTGCTTTGAATTCAAACTCAGAAAATAAAAAATGGAAATTGTTGCCTCTCTTGAGGGCAATAGAACTTTTTTATGCAAAGTGATTTCTAGATGGGCTGAACCGTACAGAATACAGCTCTGCTTAGGTTGACCCTGATTATTCTGTCTGACAAAAAGTGGACCTCTTTCTTTTCTGGTGATGACCTGCGGTGTGACGTAGCCTTCTAGCATAGCATCTCTGACATCAGGCAGAAAGGAACGGATATTCTACTGGCCAAGAAAGAGACACACTGTCCATCTGAGTGAACCGAACGCCGAGCTCCAGTGTTAGGTTAGAAAAACAGATTGCTGCCTCCAGACCGGAGCACTCATCTGTGGAAGGAAGTCATCTGTAGAAAAAGCAGAGTGAAGTTAAAACACTGGAAAGATTGATGGATTGTTCAGTTTGGTGTGCTGAACGTATTGCTTTTAGATTATTGTTCTTCCATCCTGAATGTTTCATTTTACCGACTCACCAATCAGGATCTTATTGACTGGATTAAAGTGATTTTGGTCTGCTTGTCCATTATCACATTTTATTTCATCTTGTTGATTTGATCTGTTGGTTGATCCAGGTGATTCTTTACCCAGCCCCACCCTCTTAGCTGCATCTTTGTTTTTATGTCCAATCTTTTCTCTCGACGAGCCACTCGTGTTTAATCCATCCGTCCTGGTGTCTTTTTTTTCTCATGTCTTTCACAGATTATAGATAATGGGCTGTGTGCAATGCAAGGATAAGGAAGCAACCAAACTCACTGACGACAGAGACACCAGCATCTCCCAGGGAGCGGCCTACCGCTATGGGGCCGATCCCACACCGCAGCACTACCCCAGCTTTGGGGTCACTGCCATCCCCAATTACAACAACTTCCACGCCCCCGTCGGACAGGGGATGACCGTCTTTGGTGGAGTCAGCACTTCTTCTCACACCGGAACCCTCAGGACTCGTGGCGGAACAGGTAAGGGCTGATGGGTGCTAGCATCCACGCGCCGTAAAGCGCACTGGCTCTTGCGTCACGTAGGGGGACTTCATGGAGTCACTGATCAGTCAAAACCGATTGGTGTGTTTGGAGCTGTTCAGACGGAGACACATCTGTCCAAACACAATTTGAGGCTACCTCCTGAAAGTGGTTTCTACCCGTCTGGCAAAAATCAGATTTCATGTGGTATGACTGTTCTGACTACAAAAGACACATCCGCTTTCAATCTGGATGGAATAAAAATCAGATTTTAGCTGCCAGTCTGAACGCAGTCAGACAATGTGGGGCCGTCTGCTCTGAAAACAGCCGGCAGTGAAGGAGTTAAATGAAACACATAAAGGAAAGCACACTGTGAAAATAACAAAGTTCAACTTGTTTAAAAGTAAGAAAACAAGAGTATTGAGTGACGCAAGAGTTTCACATCCCTCAGTATCTTGATCATCTTAATTCACAGTTGTTAGTAACAGATATTAGTAATTACAAAGCAGTGTTTGACTGGGGAGACATTTTAGTAGTCAGAAAAAGTGCTCCTCTCTCACATGGTAACTATTTCTATGATGATAATACTGTACAGTATACTGTATATGAAAAAATATAAGCAAAAAGTAATGAACCAAGCAAAATAAATATTTTTGTGCTGTCGTGATGCCAAAATATATCTCTGAATGGTTCCCTAGTTCATTTTTTTTCTATATTGTCAGAAAAAGTCTTTTTCTGTCAAATATGTAGGCTTGACTGGAGAGAAGAAAAGCCTTTTATGTTTTCACTTGTACTTTAAGTTTTCAGTACAATGCAGAACTGTCTGAAAAGTGGAAAACTAATCAATGATGAATATACATGAGAAAAAATCTAAGGTTTTCAAAGAAGGAGAGAATTCAGTCTATTATTTCTGATTTAATGCAATCATTTAAGTAATTCCCCCAAACCACAGGTATTGTTTTATCAAAGCATTTGCATCATTTTAGTAATAAACCATCTCTTAAAAGAAAAAGAAGCCTTAAGTAACTCTTGTCTTTCTCTTGAGGAATTAAAGATACCAAACTTTGATATCAACAACTGAAGCTCTCATGGAAATTATGGGAACCAAATTATACATTCACTGTAATCATAAAACCTAATGTAGAATGCACAGCATTACCCATAGTGCACTGCAGACCGCTCCTGTTCATCAGTCTGTCTTTGGAGGATAAACCCTCACTACAGTATTTATAGGATATTACAGCACTGTCATAGAACTGAGGGACTCTTCAGCAAAGAGAACCAGTTTTTTGTCCATCAGTGGCTGTTGTCAGATTTGTCATGTACTGGATGCTTGTTTGGGTGGATGTTTATATTGTTTGATCTCTGGGGACTACAGAAAGATATAGAAATCAGAGTAGCAATGCTACCTCAAGAATTTAGGGTTTTACTCTCTTAACAGGAATTGTGTGAATCGATAGAAAGCTACGCTGCCACAGATTACATGTACAGGTCCTTGTTGACAGGTCAGCGTCTACACAGGATCTGTCCTTCAACAGCGTCACCCACAGTCACCTCGGCTGATTTAATGGTGCAAATCAAGGAACTTCCTTGGGAGACATTTAGCAGGGCTAGCAAGGACAAAGAGAATGGAGTCCGTCACAAATAAATAAATCCAGGCAGAACTGAGTTGGCAGATACCAAAAAAATATATATATATCAGGCGAGGTCTGCAGAACACAACAAACACAAGGAAAGGGTTACACATGTGGAACAAAAGACAACTGGCGAAGGTGGAGGGGAAAAAAACCCTGTAGAACACACTAGGGACAGATAGCTGACAAGAACGAAGTGAAACTAATGACAAAAAGAATACAGGAAGCACAAAGAACTCACCTCTACCAGTGAACAGGAAACAACGCTAAACCTCGACAGAGAAGGTTCCAGCACATGACACAAACAAACCATTTCTCAGACCCCCTTGAGTTTACTTCCCATCTGTAATCTGTTGCAAAATGTGTTTTAAGAAGCGTGATGTCAGATCAATATTGGTATTCTTGGTTTTCATAACATTTTACATTTTAAGAGTGAAAAAAGTAATCGTGTGAGCAATGTGAAAGAAAAGCAGCTCTTTTCAAAACTCTTCCACTGCTGTGACCACAAGAGCTGTTACGTGACCAACAGAACACACTGTGGTTGAACAACTAAACTGCCTTCATCAGAAATAACGTCAAACACGACTCTGTCACACAAATGTCTGTCTAATCAGATTAGATTAGATTAGATTAAACTTTATTGTCATTATACATGTGTAAGTACAATGTAACGAAATGCAGTTTGGCATCTTAACCAGAAGTGCAATTAGTTTAAAGTACAATTTCAAGATATACAGATTGTTGCGTGTGATATAGGGTATATATGTGTGTGTGTGTGTGTGTGTGTGTGTGTGTGTGTGTGTGTGTGTGTGTGTGTGTGGTGCTATGAACAAACTATACAAGAATATACATAGTACGGTATACAGGTTATTGGAATATACAGACTAAAATGCAGTGGTTATCAAGTGTGAAAAATATCGATATACAAGCTAAAGTGCAGTGAGTATAAGTGGATATAATATATGGATATATGGATAAAATGAGTGATATGAACATGCTATACAGAAGTACTATGGACATATTTTACAGATGAGAAATAAATACACGATACCAATTATACAAATGGATAACAGCTTGTTGTGGTGTGAACATACTATACAGGTTCAAGTAATGTCATGGTCAGGGTCTCCCTGTTGTCTCTGTCAAAACGAGCGTAAAAGTGATTCAGCTCATTTAGGAAGGAGACATCTGTGGTTGCTGGGGTGGAGTCACTGGCTTTGTAGTCAGTTATGGCCTGGATGCCTTGCCACATGCGTCTGGGGTCTGAGTTGGAGAAGTGTTCCTCCACCTTCAGCTTGTAGCAGTGCTTGGCCTTGATGATGCCCCTCAGGTTTGCTCTGGATGTGCTGTAGGCTTGTGCGTCTCCAGATTTGAAGGCGGCATTGCATCCTTTCAGCAGGAGCCGCACCTCCTTGTTCATCCATGGCTTCTGATTAGGGTACGTGGTGATCCGTTTCCATGTTGTCACACTGTCGATGGTGGTGTTGATATGGTCCAGCACAGAAGAGGTGTAAGTGTCAATATTTGTGTGAGAGCCACAGGTAGCCAGAGAAGCAAACGTACTCCAGTCTGTTTGTTGGAACTTGTCCTGCAGTACAGAGTCTGTCCCTGCTGGCCACACCTTGATGGTTGTCACTGTTGGCTTCACATGTTGGATGAGTGTGGAGTATTTGGGGATGAGGAACAAAGAAAGATGGTCTGATTGTCCCAGGTGGGGGAGGGGGGTTGCAGTGTAAGCTCCTGCAATGTTGGTGTAAACATGGTCTAAAATTTTATTTCCTCTTGTGTTACAGAAAACATGCTGGTGGAATTTAGGGAGCACTGTCTTTAAGTTTGAGTGATTAAAATCACCTGCAACTATAAAAGCAGCGTCCGGCTGAGCAGACTGTTGTTTGCTAATGGCTGTGTACAGTTCCTTCATAGCAACCGTAGCATCGGCATCCGGAGGGATGTAGGCTGCAGTTACAATTATTGAGGTGAACTCCCGTGGCAAATAGAAAGGTCTGCATTTAACCATGCATAGGTCAAAGCATTTAAGACAGAATATGATAGCCAGATAAATTACTTTTTACCAAGAAACACCCAATGAGGAACTAAAATGAAGGGTAGTAAATATATTTTTGGTCTGAAAAACAAAGCCTCTCCAGTACACCTACAGAAGTGTCAGGGCCGTCATTCCCAAAGTTCTAGCATTCTCCATGCCCAGTGGAGGCTCACAGCTGCACAAACACTGACACCAATGCCTCCACCTCTCCAAAGAACCGTTGATGAAAATAGATTATTAATTCCGGAGGAAACTGCACATGTCACTGTCTTTCCCACTATATGGTGCTGAAAAGTTTGGTAAATCCACAAAAAAAACAGCAACATTCTGCCAAACACCTGAAGGAGATAGAGACTTATAATAGACCTAAAAAAACAAAGAACACAAAGATAAATTACTCCATAGAGCACACATGCCTGATTGCAAGGCCCCAAGATGCCATGTATTGATTTAAAGCAAAATTACCGACACGTAAAATATTCACTTTAACCTCTTAACTACAGTCATTATTACAACAGAAGTCCGTTGGTCACATTTTGGGTGTTTTACATTCATTTTAAAGCAGGGGTGTCAAACTCACTTCCACCGAGGGCCACATCAGGATAATGGGTGTCTTAAAAGGGCCAGATGTAAATTATAAATGGAACTAAGTGGAACTCAGTGTAACGTGAAATAAATGTAAATATTCCTTAATGTTAAATAACTCTGAATTTATTACTTTTATTGCACACAAAAAAATATGTATGCATGTTGCTCTGGTAGGCCGGGGGTGTAACGGGTCAGAGGTAGGACCCACGTACAGCACAGACTGAGACCAGAGCAGGAATAGTCCAACAGTTTATTCTGAGGTTCGCACAGAATGGCAGCAATATTCCAGACAAACAGTCTCCGTAAACAGGAATCCCAGGTGACAGGTATCAGAACAGGAACGAGCAGGCAGAGTAGTCAAGGACAGAAGGCTGGTCAGTTTACCGGGGCAGAGACGAGGAAGACGGGTCGAAGACAGGCAGGGTCGTAACCGAGGAAGCAGTCCGGAGATCAACACGAGAGAGCTATGCATGACACAAAGACAATCTGGCAGAGACTCAGAGGAATGGGAGGGTATATGTACTGAGCAGGCAGGTGCTAATCAGGTGAGGAAACACAGGTGAAGGCAGTTGCACTGATGAGTTTGGAGTGGAAGGCAGGTAGAGCTGGGCGGATGAGGGGAAAACCAGGAGCGGATTGTGACAGGGGGGCTAAATGTGGCCCCCGGGCCTTGAGTTTGACACATGTGTTTTAAAGCAAAGTCCTCTCAAGGAGCTGCAACTTCTTTGGTGCAGGTAAAAACAAAGGTATGCAGAGGTAGTGAGTTCTCATTTATATAAACACACACACACACACACACACACACACACACACACACACACACACACACACACACACACACACACACACACACACACACACACACACACACACACACACACACACACACACACACTATAGCCCCACTACAGCCCTGCCAGGAACGTCCGGCTGTTATTAACGAATAGCTTTTTGCACCAGGCTCATTGTTTGGTCAGGGAATATTCCTTGTCAGGATATCCTTTACATTACACTGTGCCCAGGCAGCTCTACAGAGGAACTCTGCATTTCCACTCAACCTAACAGGAGTCCTCTTTCTCAGTGTGGATTATTTTCTAGTCTGTAATCCAAATCCACACAGTGGCAGTGCAGCAGGGAGGGGTTTCGCCTTTTAATTTCCTACTGGTGGAGGAATTTTAACATAACCTGCCCCTCCTTCTTTGCCTCTGTTTTAATACCTCATTCAATCTGCAGAGGGTCCAGAATTGTATTTGTCATTTGCATTGCATTTATAGTTCATTAAAATACCACTTGGTCTTTTGGTGATGTCATTTCCTCTAACCAAAAGTCACAGTCCGTCATATGACCTTATGTAACTAATTGCATAGCAGCCAGCAGAAAAGTCAAAACCAGATCAATAAACCAGTTCACAGCCCATGGCCATTTCTGCTCAAAGTGGAACAGAGGAGGCCTAGAAAAACCAGTGCGTTCAGGGCCTTGATGGTGAGAAAAGTGTTACAATTAGGCTATCATCGTTCAGTGTCCTCTGCGTTCTCCGTTTACATCACAAGTCGTCCCAATCTCCAGAGCCATCGGCAGCAGCCTCTTCACGTCAGCACCATTCCAACAGTGCAGCCGCTCAGAGGGGCTGAAGGGAAACAGCTGAAGAAATGTCATCAGAAGCATTTATGTGGGCTTCAAGCATTTATTGGCATGAAAACACATGAAAAAGTACTTTTGAGTGTTGTATCATATGACACTTTAAAGGAGGCCCGATCTTTTAGAAAGTTTGTGTTTATTACATGTGTTTAGGTGTAATAACAACTTAAAGCCCTGCCGCTTGTCCTGATTAAAGCAGAGAGAGACACTTTTAAAAATGTGATGATGCAAGAAATGCAAGGAGTCCGACAAAGAGACAAGTTGCCAATGAAGTCAGGGTTTAATTTTATTTTGGTTGTGCCTACTTTTAATCATACAGCATTTTATCATCCAGATGAAGTGAAGGCTTGACTCAAAACGATCTAGTTTAACTGTGGATTATTTTGACATGATATTGAGTGGATCTGAGCCATGATGGAATAAACCAGTACAGATAGTCCTCAACCTATGAACACAATTAATTCAAAGAGCCTGTTTGCAAGCTGAATTGTTTGTAAGTCGTTATTTTTTAAATTTCAACCTATAATCACCATTTAAGGTCCTTTAAATGTCATTGATACTTTAAATACAGTATTTTCCGCACTATAAGGCGCACTGGACCCACAAGGCGTGCCTTCAATGAAAGGCCTATTCTAAACCTTTTTCTAATAAAAGGCGCACTGGATTATAAGTTGCATCTGATTATAAGGTGCACCTTCAATGAATGGCCTATTTCAAAACTTTTTTCACAAATAAGGCCCACTGGATTATAAGGTGCACTGTCGGGTTTTGAGAAAATGAAAGGCTTTTAGTTGCGCCTTATAGTGCGGAACATACTGCACTAAACTACTATTCCCTAAGACTTACTACAAATTACTACAAGACATAGAAACAGCACATAAATGAAATAAAGTACTCTAATCTTCTTCTTCTTCTTTTCCTTTCGGCTTTTCCCTTCAGGGGTCACCACATCGAATCAATTGCCTCCATCTAACCCTGTCCTCTGCGTCCTCTTCTCTCACACCAACTACCTTCATGTCCTCTTTCACTACATCCATAAACCTCCTCTTTGGTCTTCCTCTAGGCCTCCTGACTGGTAGTTCAGAACTCAGCATCCTTCTACCAATATATTCACTATCTCTCCTCTGGACATGTCCAAACCATCTCAGTCTGGCCTCTCTGACTTTACCTCCAGAACCTCTAACATGTGCTGTCCCTCTGATGTACTCATTCCTGATCCTATCCATCCTGGTCACTCCCAGAGAGAACCTCAGCATCTTCATCTCTGCTACCTCCAGCTCTGTCTCCTGTCTTTTCCTCAGGGACACTGTCTCTAGACCAAACAACATCGCTGGTCTCACCACAGTTTTGTACACCTTTCCTTTCATTTTAGCTGAAACTCTTCTATCACACATCACACTTGACACTTTCCTCCACCCGTTCCATCCTGCCTGGACACGCTTCTTCACCTCTTTTCCACACTCTCCATTGCTCTGGACTGTTGACCCTAAGTACTTCAAATCCTCCACCTTCTTGATCTCTTCTCCCTGTAACCTCACTCTTCCACTTGGGTCCCTCTCATTCACACACATGTACTCTGTCTTACTGCGGCTAACCTTCATTCCTCTCCTTTCCAGGACAAACCTCCACCTCTCTAGCTTCTCCTCCACCTGTTCCCTGCTCTCACTACAGATCACAACGTCATCTGCAAACATCATAGTCCATGGAGATTCCTGTCTAACCTCGTCTGTCAGCCTGTCCATCACCATAGCAACAAGAAGGGGCTCAGAGCTGATCCCTGATGCAGTCCCACCTCCACCTTGAACTCCTGTCACACCTACACACACCTCACCACTGTCTTACAGTCCTCATACATGTCCTGCACCGCTCTAACATACTTCTCTGCCACTCCAGACTTCCTTATACAATTCAGACTTCCTCATATAATCGAATAAAGTACTCTAGTACCGTGATGTAATTTACCTTTAAAGTTAATGAAGAGAGGGAGAAGGGGGTAGTTATTGTCGGTGAAGGCGTAGCTGTCATTAGAGAAACTGTCTCACAAACGCAACGGTGCTGCTTGGCAGGGGTTGCAGTAGAAAGGGAAATAACAGTAGTGGGATATGGTGCTGTGCTTTTTCTTCGTATCTATGAATGTTTGTGAGTCGGATGTTTGTATCTTGAGGACTACCTGCACTTTTCTTAAATTAACCGACATTCATATTCAAGACCTCAGGGTGTTCTCAGACAGATCTGTAGACACCAACACATTATTTGAACCCCTACTCACAGGCTCCAGCAGACATAAGTACAAGTCGTTAATGTCACTTCACTGACCATCTGTTCAGGCTGGAATGTGCCACCCCCCTCAAATGGATTCATTTAAATTTATGATGGGACTCCTTCCTGAGCAGCAGCTATCATGAATGAGTGGTGAGGCCACAGAACAAGTGCTTGAAGGTTCAGTTCCTGTAATGGACTCCGCTCCACAAAGATCTTAAGGAAATGCTGGAGTGTCAATATGAAATCTGTTCATGTTGTCTAAAGGACATCATTGTCTTAAATGGTGAATTAATTTGTGCTTTTGCAGCATCATGACCATTCTAAGGCCAGAGAACAGTGGAATTTACTGCACTACAAATTAAGAAAGATATATTACCAAGCTAAAAGGTTAAGGTTAAAGGAAGAGCTGATATCTGCAGCAATGTCTGAAGTGTTCCAAGCTGAACAGGACAACAACGCTCAGACGCTTTAAATAGCACATCTTGAATTAAAAAAAGACATGATATGTAACACAGGAGCGTTGTCTAACACAGCCTGTTGTGATGTATAACATATACATAAATTACTCACAAAGAAAAACTGGATTGACATGACAGGAAATAAAACAGTCCCAAACATTGTGTGTCCTTCCTGTTGGGACCTGTTAGGCTGGACTGGTTCAGTTCTTCCAGTTCAAGGGTAGATTTGTTTCAGTCAAGGAGAAACACTTTCCTAATGTAAGGCCATCTTACACATTTCCCACGCCGCTAACGCTGCGTCTAAGAGGATTTAATGAGGATAAACATGCTGAGTCGTCAATGAACAGGTCAGTGTCTGGATCACACACAGATAAAAGTTTGGAAAAGGACATTATCTTACAAACAAAATTGAAAAGAAGTCAGAATGAACAGTCCATCCACTTTAATTTCATGTTTTCGGTTAATTTAACTGAAGCTATATAGTAATTGGGCGGCACGGTGGCACAGTGGTTAGCGCTGTCGCCTCACCTCACGGCGGGTCCAGGTTCAAGTCCCGCTCCGTGCGGAGTTTGCATGCTGTCCCCGTGTCTGTGTGGGTTCTCTCCGGGTTCTCCGGCTTCCTCCAAAAGCATGCGCTTCAGGTTGATTGGCCGTCCCAAATTGCCCGTAGGAGTGATTGTGTGTGTGCGTGTTTGTATGTCTTTGTATGTGGCTCGGTGGTGCACTGGTGTCGTGCCCGGAGTGTCCCCTGCCTCACGCCCTATGCGACTGGGAAAGGCTCCAGCTCCTTGTGACCCGCTATGGCGGATACAGCGGTGGTACGTGAAAATGTATGTATGTACAGTATATAGTAATTCATACAGGAGTAACTGGTTCCATCAAGATCCCTCAACAATGTGAAAATTCATTCATTCATTCATTTTCTGCCGCTGAATCCGCCGTAGCGGGTCACGGGGAGCTGGAGCCTGTCTCAGCTGGCATAGGGCGTGAGGTGGGGGACACTCCGGGCACGACGCCAGTGCACCGCGGCAATGTGAAAATGTTTTTGCTAAATGTTCTCAGTTATGTCCCTAAATCTTGAATTATTTCACTAAATTCAGCAGCAGTTTATTGCCTTATATATTTATGTTCTCTGAAACTTACCTAACAGAACAGTTTATCAAACGGAGGTTTTCACCACCACATGGTTTCTTTTGTATTGCTGCCCTCCTGCTGCAATCAGTTCACAAATTCTTCAGTGAGTCTTTTTTGCCACAAATTAATAATAAATGGGTGAAAACGTAATCCTGCAAAATAGGTGCTGGGACATAGTAGTCTCTTTACTGCTGGGATGAGGCCAAAATGAGGTTCATTATAGAGAGATGTGGGAGAAAGGATAAGAGTCAGCAGGAGCAAGGTGACATTAAAGGTGATAGACTTTTGAAGAATTTTGAATCTCTGTCGTGATGGGGAAAGGTCTGCAGGACAGGATTGCAGAGAGCAGAGGTAGATAAACCAAAAGACCACAGAGTTCCATGTGCTTGAATCTAATGGGTCCTTGAGTGATCCACATGAACATGAATACAGACCAGAGTGTCTCCAGCAGGTATGAAGTTGTAGGATGTAATTGTGTGAAGCATGGTACTGCTTCAACACCTCTATAAACATGTTCACATGCACTTTTAATTGTCAACACAAACATTGTGAAACAGAGACCACACTCAAGTTCTCAATCCTTTCTTCCTAAAGCTGTATTGCCCAACAACTCCTTCGTGTAATGCAAACTCAAATCTTAAGCCTGTTCAGACCAAATCTGGCATTGCGGTGATTAGCACAGGGTTGATCACCAGTTTGGGAGAAAAAAACAGGGATTTCCATCGCTTCATTCACCTGGTTAGACTCCTGGATTGAGAGCAACGACTGCCAGAGGCAAGAAGCTTGCAGAGTATTTGTGCTGTCCTTCTGGTGCTGTCTCCTGGCAGTGTGTCATTATCTGGAGCACAAAGCACATAATAGAATTCGGAACTAATTATAAACAGCTTCAACCATAATGCTGTTGATCCATCCAGGTTATGCATTTGGACGCTGGAGCCTCAGACCTGCAGACCGGTATCAAGTTGTCTTTGTATCTCTTGTGTCTGGTTCACCTTTATGCAGCAGGACTGCTGTTAGTCTGTTAATTCTATTGCAGACACGAACTTGTCTATGAGGCTGTTTGTGGTGAAAGTGTGTATGTCCACATTACATACATAGTCTGTCTGTTTTTTCAGTGGTTTTTGATTGAAGACTAAATTGAAGTACAGATAGTCCTCAACATACAAACACAATTGGTTCCCGGAGGTTGTTTGTAAGTCGTTATTTATTAAATTTTAATCCATAATTCTATCATTTTAAATGACATTTCTACTCTGAATACTAAAGTACTGTTCACTAAAATTTACCAGAAACAATGATGGGACATTAAAAAAAACACATAATGAAATAAAATACAGGTACAGCTCTCTACCAGTTTTTAATCACATCCAACAACAGCAGCCAGAGTCAGCTGTTGATGACAACTTACTGTACAGAACTTAAGCATGTAGCATGTAGGGGCTAGTGTTGGAGCTGTGTGATGTGGTGCTGCTTGACGGGGGTTGTGGCAGAAAGGGGAACTGCAGGAGAATAGTCGGATATGTTTCTTCGTATCTTCGAATGTTTGTATGTTGAGGACAAACATTAGAAGCAGTATTTGACTGCTTGTGAAGTGATGACTCTGTGTGGGTCAGGTGATCACCAATGCTTTTGGTTGTGGAGGCGGGGGGGCCATGAAAACATGCACTGAATTTCGTGACCAACATGAGATGGTCACATCAGGATTCATCTGAAAGGAGCCTTACAGATCTGTTCCAGGGCCATCAAATAAATATACAGTATATTTAAGGGGTTTTAAAAAGTGATGTTTTGTAGGAAATTGTTTCCACATATTTCAGTATCAGCCAAAAATGATGAAACAGTTAACAAACGGTTGCTCAAGTTTGATTAATGGAAAACCCCTTGAAGCATCCTTTGCTTCCTGAAGGATGTTTGATGAATTATTATCTGTTCCCTTTAAATTCATGCAGTCAGATTGTGTCTGTGTGCTCTGTGTGCTGCAGCTACTCTTGTGTCACCAGTTAATAACGATTCTGAGCTGCTTTTTCTCTTGCAAATCTGGGGTCTGCTGACTCTGTGCTTGCATCCCCCCTCCTGCAGGAGTTACCCTCTTTGTGGCACTTTATGACTATGAGGCGCGGACAGAAGACGACCTCAGCTTCAGGAAAGGAGAAAGGTTCCAGATTATCAACAGCACGTAAGTCGCTGCAGCTTCTTATCACTTCGCCTGCACTCGCAAGGAATGCTGCTTCTTATTTTGTTACTGACAGAAGCTACTGGTGCTGCTGTGAATGGAAAGACAGGACATCAAATGCTGAGTGTGGTAAGAGTGGCAGCTTAAACAAGGAAAGGAGGTGTTCTGGTATCATAATCTGTAGCAGGATAGAGCTAAAAAAAAACCCCCAAAGCTTTAGTTTGTGGATGTATAAAACTACAAATGTTTTTCCAGCTGTTTAAACCCACCGGAGAGCCTCAGCAGTAAGTGAAAGCATTTCAGTTGAGGTAAAAGCAGCAACTAGAACATGCAATTTGACAATCATCAGTAAACACAGTTATTTAAGGTTTGCACGGGGTGGAGCAGGGTCTCCAGCCAGCACTGATGAGTGTGGTGTTGCTACAAGACTCTCCTCTGAATTCGGACAGGAAGTACCTTGTTACACCCACAGTGGGCTAAACTTTCTTTCAGGCAGCAGAACTGCAGACAAGAAGTTTTTATGTGTGTGTGGATGGAGGGATCATCTGATCATCTGCCAGCTCTTAAACCATCCTGGCCTCAGCTCCATGGTTTTCATTTTCCTTCTGTCGATATGTGAGGCTGACCCTCAGCCGCCTCTCTGTTTGGTTTTCTGCAGCCGTGTGATGACATTTGAAGACAAAGGCAGACTGCAAGATCTGTAGTCTGGCACTACTCTCCTTCAGATGTCACTGCACAGGCTGGTGTCTTTCCAGGACGGCTTTGTTGTGTTGAGCCGACAACCTGTGTGCTGTCGAGGGAAACATCGCTGCGGTTTAGTACAGCGATTCTCAAAACCCCACCAACATTCATTGTTTTAATTCACATATAGATTAAAATTGAAATTGACTGGCGTTAAGCTTTTTCAAGTCAGCATTTTTGCAGACTGTAGAAATGTTATTTTGCTGTTATATTTAGGAACATCATAACAATACGTCTCCATATTGTCACCAATTTTCTTTTAATTTCCAGCCTTTTGGCTTCACTAGACATTTTTTACATGTAATTTAGTGTTAAAAAGAACAAGACAATAGTTTAAGCAGAAATCTTGCCCTTGGTAAAATGTTCCAATTGTAGTTCCAGTGCTGTATTTGTGATTATTATTGTTATTTTCTGCTATTGTTATGAATGCTTTCCTACATTTAGCGCCTGACACATAAATGTTAATGTTTATGTCTTATTATAATCCTGGTCCTGATGAATTATTGACTCTCTGCTGGACATGGCTGCTGTATCGCCTCAGCCTTTGGCCTACAGAGGTCAGTCTTCCTCCTCACCCCACCCAGTGAGCATCCTGTCCCAGCCGGCGTTACATGCATTCCACAGCACACCTCCGTCCCTACTCGGCCTCAGACAGACCGACACTCCTTCCTCTTCTCCCTCTTTCTCCTCCGCCTCTTCCTCCCCAGCTAGGAGTGGACAGATTGGCATCTCCACCCGTTCCTCTCCTCTGTCTGGTCACACCTTTTCAACCAGCCTCTGGAAATGAGCTGCCCTCTTCCAGGCAGCCACACTGCCCCCTGCTGGGCTGAGGTAGTGACAGTTGGAACTCTTCTTCTACAGCCCGTCAGCGCCACCACCACCGCCAAAGCTGACAGAAGGCGCTGTGTTTCTTTAGCGATGGCATCCTGTCGGAAACACGGCCTCTGTCCCTGTTTATAGGGCAGTGCATTCAGCTCACGCTGTTTATTCCCCACCATCAGAGTATTATTGCAAAGCAGTGTCAGACATAACAAGACAGACAGAGACCACAACATCCCGCAACACCCCTGAATTCAAAATTTTACCCTGACCTACTTTCATAATGGTCACAGCAATTAATTCTATATTGTACTATCGAATATTTGACTTTTCACCAAAGGTGAAGGTCATCATCACACTTTTGTGCCTCTGGCTTCCTGAAAATGTTGCTTTTTGTTTTGTGATTATATCTCATCAGGTTTCAGAGATGTGTACCTAAAAAGTTACAAAAGTGAAAATTTGACCTTGACTTAGTTTTTCAAGGTTGAGGTTGGGATCAAATTTTCTTCCCCTTGCCTCCCTGAATGTAACGCCTTTTGTTTCGTCTTTCAATCTTATCCAGTTCCTGAGATATGTGCAAAAAAGGTACAAAAGTTGAAATTTGACCTTGACCTAGTTTT
Organism: Antennarius striatus; assembly: GCF_040054535.1. Taxonomy (NCBI): domain Eukaryota; kingdom Metazoa; phylum Chordata; class Actinopteri; order Lophiiformes; family Antennariidae; genus Antennarius; species Antennarius striatus. The sequence goes on along the minus strand of NC_090794.1, from coordinate 17,660,114 downwards.
CTCAAGGTCATGGTCACCATCTCATTTTCAACCCCTTTGCTGCCCGAGTAATGTGCTTTTCTTTTAATCTTTATCTGAAACGGTGTGAAGATATTTGGTGGATGGACGGACGAACACTGACACTATAATACATCACTGCTTCGCGGGATGTAATAAAGAAATAACTCCTGCAAGTGTAGACTGTTCATAAATGAAAGTAGTAATGTTCTATTATTATACTATTGTACTATGTCCACTATAAGCTATGAATAACCACGCTGGCGTTGTAAGTGACTGCCTCCACTGCATAACGCCGCTCCATTATTGCTGGCCTGCATTTTATTATTCTCTCATCAGCAGTCTCCACGGGACAGAGGGGAGGGTCTTTGTTTACTCTTGTTGTTTTTTTGTCTGTTTGGTTTCTGTCTGTCTGATTTTTGTTTATGGGGACAAAAGAGGCAGCGGGACGGACCGAGGTCCAGCTCGCCTCATCTGTTTACGCCTCTCTGGCTCCACGCATCCTGACACCTCGCTAACATATCCCTCGCTGCTTCATACTGTTCACCCTCTCAAGGCACGTTGCAGAGAGGCTCTTTCCCACCTCCTCCTCCCTCACTCCTCAGGGATCCTCCACGAACAAAGGCAAACATGCCTGATTCTGCCTGGGATGTCCTCCCCCGACAGTCTCTCATCATGGCTTTATTTAGTAGAAATGAAGGACCTCTTCTCCTCTCTCCACTTCATCTCTTCCTCTGTGTTAGCATCTGTCTCACACACATCTACAGATGTTCACTCCTGGTTTGTAAGGAGTGTGATAGAAACAAGCATTGGGTGGGACAGTCTGTCAGAAAGACTATCAGAGCCCTGGGTTGGTGTATTGATTTGAAACCAACAGTGATGGTGAAGCGCTGCCTCTAGCTGGCTCTTAACACAACCAAATAATGATGTTTGTATAGATGAGAGCTAAAGAATGAAGGGAGAAGATGGGATGAGGAATAGCAGAGATGGACGGATAAGAATGACTGTAGAGGTGCGATAAACATAGATGTTAGTAACAACCTAGAAGATCTTCCCTCAGCAGGTCTGCTGTGTTCGGTTCTTCTCTGGGTAGGAAGCATCCCTTTATTGTGGTTGGATGTTTCTGTGAAGAGCGTACAGTGATCCCTCGTTACTCGTGGTTAATGCGCTCGAGGACCGCCTGCAAAAAATGAAATTCCGCAATAGAGCGACAAACTATTTTATTATTTACTGTATTTTAAACGTTTCTGAACCCTCCCCATACTGTTATTAAACCAAGTGTGCGCTGCGTTCCGTGAGCCTCGGAACGCAGCGCACTTCCGGATGCTGTCAGCCAATAGAATGCCCGTACGATGTCACATCTTTTTGAAACAGGAAGTGGTTTAGGAATGATTCCAAATCCAGACGTAGCATTTTAATGATCCACCCATTAATGAATTCACAGTTAGTCCATTTACAAATCGGTCTGAGCGCCACATTATGGGTAGATTTCAGTCTGATTTATAGCTAACTTTCTCATGCTAATATTTGTGTTTCAGCTCAAATGGCCCAAGAACCTCAAATGAATGTGTCCATAGAGGCAGAATCGTGGCTTTTCAACAGGGAAGGAAGTGAGGGAAAGGAGGTGTGATGGATTTTTTTTGAACCAAAAGTGCATCAGAAGGTGGAAAATGAAAGGAAGCATGGATAAAATATGAGAAAAGATTTTGTTGGGAGGGTTAGATGAGAAGCTGAGTGAACAGATGAAAGGTGGTGGGTGATGGACGGAGTCGGACGACTGATGCTCAGCTAGGAAAGAGAAGCAGCGAGGACATGAGAGGAGGACACTAATGGCTGTGTGGGCGTCCTGACGGAGACGTGTTGGAGGAGCCTCTCCTCCCTTCCCTTCCTGTCGCGTTCCCTCTGGTTTGAAGCAGTTTAACTTCTCTCCATCTGTCGCTAACATCAGCATTTACCACAGGAACAATTCACTCATCTCCCCTGAGAAGCAAACACAATCAGATGAACAGTTTCTACATTCAGTGTAAAGGATAAAGTTGAACATGCAAACCAATAACAGTTTCTGCTGACTACATTTAGGGTCAACAAATTAACCATTTGATGTCCACTATCACATTCATGTTCGCTCAGCATTAACCTCCAGCGTTAGTGGACTCACATGCTCTTCAGATGGTATCGTTTTCCAGGGTGGCAAAACATTCACCTGCCTTCATTGTGTTTGTGAGCTTTAAATTCATAAAGTGAGAACAATGTTGACTATTTAAAAGAGGATTTTATTCTTTTATTTAATACGTTGATTCTATTGTTGTTGGATGTGTGAGTCTTCATATTACAGTCATTTGTCTTTGACATTCTGCTGCACTAGTTTATTCCCTAAACCAGCAGTCCCCGACCTTTTTTAAACCACAGACTGGTGTAACGTCACACAGTATTGTCATGAATTGTCCTTTAAGGTGTAGTGGATGCAAAGAACAACAAAATAAAATGATACAGCCAGCAGAAAAACTGTTTTTTTTGTCCTAAATATAATAATAAATATGAATCCATAGTGTATCAACTTTATTAGCAGCATCCTCGCAACGTCGCGCCGACATTTGTTTGTTGTTGGTTTTTCTAGCTTGCGAGTTTCAGTTTAGCGGTATTGTGTTCTCTGTTAGCGGCCCCTTTAAGAAGCTAGTCATGTGACCGAGGCAAGCATCTTCACAAACGTCGAGAGTGACTCATAGATTCTGGCATTCTCTGAGCATCTTTCTCTCCACAGACAGATCGTAGGTGTGGTGATTTTAGTGAAGGCTTCCTTTTAAACACAGCGTTCTCTTCACTCACCTTCAGTGCTGATGACCACCATGTGTTAGCTGTAACCAATCACATGTTGCTGTTGTCATCACACGGCGAGGCAGCTGTGTGAGCCAAAGTCGTGCATCTCTAACATCATTTATTTTTATTGGCAGTTAACTGAAGGAATAGCTAGTCTGCTAATAATTATCTTTCCACAGCTGCTGCTCCACTCACCATACACTCACATTCTTCTATATGTTTCTGTGTGGACACCGGAGCAGAACCTGTCAAACTGGGTCAGCTAATGTAAATTGAAGGGTGTTAATGTGTTTCTTCTGTTCTGTCCCCTCAGTGAAGGGGACTGGTGGGACGCCCGTTCGCTCACCACCGGCGGCAGCGGCTACATCCCCAGTAACTACGTGGCTCCAGTGGATTCCATCCAGGCTGAGGAGTAAGTGCTGCTTGTGATCGTTCTGGATTAGCGTCTGTCATTTAGGACATGCTAGATGTAGCATCACGCTGGTGGACAGGAAGTGTGGCCTTCTGGGGGATGAAGTTTCTCTTTCTGCAGAGCTGACGCTTCTACGGACCTGATAAGCTGGTTTAGAATGCAGCCTGTGGGTAAGATGTGAACATATCCAAGTGGGTGGGGGATTATTTTTTAATTTTTATTCTTTATTGAATGCAACCTCTCCACGCCGACATGAGTTGAATGGGAAATACTGAGTGTTTTAAACTTCGTCATCCTGTGGTTCTGTCTGCGTGAGTCATCTGCTGCTTGAGATCTGATCCTCCCCCACCGGTCCTTCAATCGGAATAACGTTTCTGAATAAAGATTCAGGTCACAGTCAGGTGGGATCTCATTATGAGACCACTGGAGCATGCTGGGATTACAAACAGATTTAACACCATTTATCAACACAAATCCGTCTGTGAAATCCAATTTTTGGTGTCATAGATTTAGGTCTTTTCATTAGAATCCATCCATCCATCCATCCATCCATCCATTTTCTTGTAGATGAGACGACCATAGATCAATCATTACCGTATTGTCTCTCATGTTAATAGATTTATTTTCTCATTATTTTTTGTTTTTCAGCTGAAAATATTTTGGTCCTTTTGGTTGTCAGCCACAACATTTGTTGATGAACTTCCAAAAATGACCAAATTTACTGTATTTTGGTGTGTTTTGGAGTGTAAAACAAACTAAACTGAACTCAGACAGTCTGAACAACACTGACAGTCTCCCCAGGTTCCTTGTCAGGTTCCTTGTCTCTTCTCACCTTCTTTGCTGTTCCGTTAGGGAGGAAGGACCTGGAGAAGAGGATTTAGTGCCATTGATTTGTAAATGTGCTGCTGTGTGTCGTCTCTTCTCCTTACAGCTGGTATTTTGGTAAACTGGGCCGTAAAGATGCAGAGAGGCAGCTGCTGTCCGCCGGCAACCCCCGAGGAACCTATCTGATCCGGGAGAGTGAAACCACTAAGGGTAAGATCGGTGGTTTGATGCGTCTCGATTGTCGTCTCTCGTCTGAATGATCCTGGTCTTAGTTTTAACCAGTTGTTAACTAACATTCACTGCCCCCCCCTGAACTGTGGGTCCTCCAGGTGCCTTCTCTCTGTCCATACGGGACTGGGACGACGTGAAAGGAGACCACGTCAAGCATTACAAGATTCGAAAGCTGGACAGCGGCGGCTACTACATCACCACCAGAGCCCAGTTTGAGACGCTGCAGCAGCTGGTCCAGCACTACTCAGGTACGAGCGCCGCCGCTGGCTCTGGTCATCTGCGTTTTGCTTCACTTCAGCCCCTTTCCTCATTATTTTTATGATGCATTCTGGGTAATTCTTGGATAGTACATTTTAGAAGTTATTCTAATTGGACTTTTTCAGTTTATTCTGAATAATTTTAGGTGATACTTAAGTAAACGTCTTCTTGTTACTTCCACTCACCAGTAGGAGAGTTTCAGACACGTCAGAATGAAAATTTGACCTTTTCAAATCACCTGAGGACCTCTGGACTCCTGAAGCCTGTTGCCATACGAGCTGTGTAGTTGATTGGGATTGTTAAGTCACTGATCAGTCATCTAGGAATCTTATTCCTGTAAACTTTACACTACCCTCAAAATATCTATCCTGCAGTCACCTCCATGAGGTGAAGCCCTGCAGCTTTGACAGATTATTCTATGTCACCCAGCCACAGGGGTGGGGCTGCTCTGTGGTAAAAATATACATGAAGCATTGTACTGCCAACCCTCAGTTTAAAAAGGGAAAAGGATGCTGCCACAGAGTCATGTGATACGGTGGAGATGCAGCGTTGACTCTGTGGCCCCGTTTTCACAAACACAAATAGCAACAGCTTCTGCCCTGTCCAGTGTGCACCTCCTCGAGTTGATCCAGAATGCATTAAACACTGTTACAGTAGAGCTGCATCTATACTGTGTGTGTGTGTGTGTGTGTGTGTGTGTGTGTGTGTGTGTGTGTGTGTGTGTGTGTGTGTGTGTGTGTGTGTGTGTGTGTGTGTGTGTGTGTGTGTGTGTGTGTGTGTGTGTGTGTGTGTGTGTGTGTGTGTGTGTGTGTGTGTTACGGCGGGGATTAAACCGGGGCAGCGGCGATGAGAAGCACGCGCTCCACCGCTGAGCTGCAGCCCATAACTGCCACACATGATTGATGACCAGATTTACAGGATGAGACACGACTCACACGTCCTGTCGTTTGTTTGTCTGATTTTTTCGTCCTGGAGTGGACTGGAGCCCATCTGAGTTGTCATTCTTACTTCTTTGTCGTTAATTGCTGTTTTTCCCGTCACGCTCTGATTGGTACATTGATGTATGGACGTTAAAGGTCTAAAATCCACACCATAGATTTTCTGTATGTGTTTGCGTCATGGCGCATTGACACCCCCTCACATTCTGTCGCCGCTCCGGATGACGTATGGAGCTGACAACACATCTTTGAAAATAACCTTGACTCTTTTCAGGGCTTGGGCTTGTATTGCTTGATGCTTTCCTCTGTGTTTCATGTCTTTTTGGAGAGCTGTTCCAGCACCACGTATTAAAGCTGTTCCTCAGACACTGAAAGCTTGAGCAAAGTTGAGAGACCGCTGTGCTTAACGGGTGAATGTAGCTCATGTTTGAATAAAGACGACCGAAGATTTGAAAGGAGTCACCTTTTCCCCATGAAGAATATATACTGTATATCTCAGTACGTCACAATATATTACTACATTATACAAAAGAGCGACCGAAATACATTAAATAAACACTGAATTTATGTTCAAAGCATCGCTCAATTCATCCTGAAGCAGTTTCTGACAATAGGAGACACCGGTTCAGTTTATGTGCTGATTTCAACACTTTTCAGTGCCGAAGTTAGAAGTGGTTCAGTTATTGATTTCATAGCCGCATCACTAATTCACAGGAAGTCACCGCAAAAATAATTTAGTGGAGAAAAACAAGTTGATCGATATATCAGTATGGTTGTATCTGTAGCAGCGACACTCAGAGACTGTCTTTCAAACAGAATGAGGACTGTTCTCGGTGTAATGGACTGAAGTCATTGACTCTTCATCGACACTCGCCCTTCTTTCTTGGAAACGCTGACTGTTCTGACCTGTGGTGTGGGTACTGTCCACATATTGACCAGTTTTACGACAGCCAGCGGAGCGAGCAGAGAGCTGTATTGATGCGTGAGGCGAGCGGCGGGTAGGCGGCCCAGATGGGCTTTAATAGCAGTTACAGGTTGAATGCCCCCCCCCCCAGGTGAGATGAAGGTCTTTATCTGGTCTTTACTGCCCTGCGCAAATAACCTGGGGGGGTTGTTATTAGCAGCTGGCAGCTCCGTCCTAGTAGTTCTACGAGGGTGGGGAGCCTCACTAGACAGCAGCGTGGAATCTCTGCCCTGATCTACCAGTTTAATCAATCACAGGCAAACAAGAGCTTCATTCAGAGGAGAAGCAACAGTTTGATGTCCGTCACACATCCAGGATCCACCGTCCAGTGGGAGCAGATGGAGAAACACTCATGGCCGTACTTACTCTACACTTACCTTTAACTACAGCTGTAGATGGACGTCCCCCACCAGCGACTGACAGCTTATCTCTCCACAGAAACAAATGTCCGTCATTATGGTTAAGTGTGTTTGACTGGTCAGTGCCTCTGGATCCTTATCTGGGTCTGCAGCACGCTATAAGCCTGCAGAGATGTCAGTCCAGAAATGTGTTGGATTCTTTCTTCCCAAGTCTGAGAAATTGTTTGTGTAGTTTTGTAGCTTCCAGTTATTTTTGAACGCATCAACCAAAATGATCCCGTGTCTTTTTTTTTTTGGATTGTGGCTGAACTGTGTGGCCCATGTTTTTTTTTAAACACTATAAAACCCGTGTTTATAACGTGTTGCAGTCAGACATTTGTAGATTCCAAACCTGAGCTGAGGAAACATAAAACATCAGGGTTATTTTCAGAATTATCAAAGCCACACTAGAGTCACATGACTTCCTCCAGCCGTCACAGATGGAGCTCCACCTTCTACCGGTGGAGTTCCCTTTCAGGTGTTCTCGGGGTTCCTGTGGCGTCCTAGATCAACATTAGATTGATTTGATGCTCGGTGAGGATCACAGGGATCACCTCAGACTGATCGTTACTGATCCCCTGCTCTGGAACCAGCTTGTGGAACAAAGGAAGTGACTGTTTGCTTTTCTTGCGTTCTCTGCTTGTTGTTTCTGTGTTGTTTGTGCCGCTCTGAGGCTTCCTAACGCTACACCTCTCTCTCTCTCTCTCTCTCTCTCTCTCTCTCTCTCTCTTCTTCGCGGCGCCGCGTGCCATCCGCAGACAGAGCTGCCGGCCTCTGTTGTCGCTTGGTGGTTCCCTGCCATAAAGGGATGCCCCGCCTCGCCGACCTCTCTGTCAAAACCAAAGACGTGTGGGAGATCCCCAGGGAGTCGCTGCAGCTCATTAAGCGTCTCGGGAACGGGCAGTTTGGGGAGGTCTGGATGGGTACGGATCCAGTCGCCGCCGGAAGAAGAGGGCAGCATGGAAGGGGGGCCGCACTGAGCCAGCAAGAGACACCAGAACAGCTCCAAAACACAAGCACATAATCTAACTCTGGGGGGGGGGGGTCCAATGAGGGCATGGGATGGGGAAATATGACAATTCTCATTTTGAGGCTTTTGCCAGGGAAACAATTCGGTTCTCTAAGCCTCCTGGAAACACGTGGAGACTCTGCTGTCAGTGTGAAGATGGCTGCCTTCCATGCGCCTCACTGCATGCTCCCAGTAGTTAACCCTGTGTGCCTTGCCTTCCCTCCCCTTGTAGAGAGTGCGGATGGTTTGTGCTTTAATTTAACGGGCGTGTGTGTGAACTACATCCCTGACACTGTGGGCTTGGGTCATGATGCCTGGGAGATCAGCAGAGAAGAACTTGAGTTGGAACTCAAGCTGGGGACGGGATGTTTTGCTGATGTGTTTTCCGGTAAGATCCATTCACACAATCGCCGCCTCGGGCCGTCCTGGAAATAAATGTAGAGTTTTTCATTAATTTACTATTATATGTCGTCCAAGACAGAGATGAAAGAACATATCTAATATTCCACAGGATTTAGTTGTTTTGTCATGGATAATACATAAATACGACTCTGAAATCACTTCCTATTCATAAACACAATTTTTTTTTTACTATTATTTGAATATATTCTGCTTCCAAAGCGGTCAGTATTCATTAAAAGTTAGAGATTATTGTTACACTGTCAGTCATCTAAAATTAATTTCATGGGCCTTTTTCTCAGCTACACAATGAAAATGAATGGATCTCAATCCCCGGTTTTGTTTCATATTTTCCTGAAGAACGTCTTTGCAAATAAATTATAAAAGAAAATGACCAAATAAATTACATAACTAAAAACAGTGTGTTCTGTGGTAGGATTTCTCTAAATTTACAGTCATGTTGTACCACTTTTCCCTACATCACGTCTAAAATAATATTTCATTGCAGTGCATCAAAGATAAAGTTAGCTAGCTCAACATTTCTCAGACTTTCCAGTCATTTAAAAATCTCCATTCGGTGCAGTTAAATTTTATTTTTAAATGCACAGTCTGGGTTTTTGACAGAAGACATGATTTCCCCATGTGTCCAGATTCAATCTGGCTGCATAAAAATAGTCAGAACTATAATAATCACTAATAATAATCTGTTAGTTATTGACCGTGGTGGGCAGCAGCCAGAGGGACGGTCTGGATGCTGTCCGGGAGGCTGGAACCTGCGTCATCCTCTATCAGACTCTTCCTGAGATATCTCCACATCGTTTGTCTTAAACCTTCACATTTTTAGCTGCAGTCGTCGTCAGAATCGACTACACACATGCATCTTGTTTTCCTAGTCTGAGATGAGATGAGAGATGAGATAGTACTTTATTGATCCCCATGAGGAAATTACGTCGTGTGTAGGCGGGACTCGCCCGCCCACACACGACTGTCTGCATCCGGGATGAGGGAAGAAAAGGTTTAATGATATGTATTTTCACAGTGAATGCATAGAATTTGGATTTTCTTCGAAATGACAACGTCTGCAACATGACAGAGTTTCATGACAGCACCTGTGGAGTCAGAGGAGAAGGTGAAGGAAGGCTGAGCTGATTAAAAATGGTGGAACACAATTATCTCTCAGGTTATCAGTGGTATAAAGTCATATTCGAACATAGATGAACATTGAAACAGTATCATTAGCATGAAGGCTAAATTTATCAGTCCAATACTGCTTGTATTCCTGGGTTTTCACCTCCAGAACTGACTTTAATCTAATTTCTTACTGGCCGTTTTGGACTTCCATGCCACAGATTGTGCATTTTCATCATATTCCAGCTGGACAGACACAGAGGATAGAGCCTCTCCCAGATGACGCTCATCCTCTGGGATCCTATTACCCTACGAGCTAGCAGGTGAACCATCACCCGCTCAGTCCTGAAGTCAAAAATGTGCACAGCTGCATCGCTAAAAACGTGCACTCTGATTTACGAGCTCACCCTTAAATAAAACCTCCGAACTCAGCAACACATGTCGACCAACTGTTGCTGACGGGCTTCCCTTTGGGTCACCACTAACGTTCCTGCATCCCTCACCGTCACAGAATGAGATGAGAGCAGAGCTGCCACCCTGGAGTGATTACACTCATCTATATTTTATTATCCGTGCTCTCACACCGTCGCTGGAGGCAGCGGTGGCAGAGCGGCGCCGTGTGACGGTAGCTGGCATGCCACCAGCGAGGGGGCCGCACAGGCCTGCTTTTGTTAATCATCCTACAAAGGATTATCCGCTCCAGCGATGTCGTGTTGTGGCTCTCGCAGCGCCGCTGGATGCCTCTCCCGGCTTTTAAAAGCCATTCCAAATCAAGGTCCGCTCTAAATCTGCCCATTTAATTATCCTTCAGCTCAAGCTCTGTGCATGAGAATGAAAGGATTCTCATTGTGCCACCTCGTCTCATTCTGTGCTGCATGTTTACCTCACTGTCATGTGAAAGCAAGACCCCCCCCCCCCTTCCTCCCCATTTTTGACAGCAGCTGCCACTCACCTCCTCAGGTTAAATGGCAGCGTGCGATTCATGTTCAGAACATATTGTAATGTTGCTGCTGCACTGATGCCAGCGTGTGTGTGTGTGTGTGTGTGTGTGTGTGTGTGTGCCAGGAACGTGGAACGGCACCACCAAAGTGGCGGTGAAGACTCTGAAGCCTGGCACCATGTCCCCCGAGTCCTTCTTGGAGGAGGCTCAGATCATGAAGAAACTGCGTCACGACAAGCTGGTGCAGCTCTACGCCGTGGTGTCAGAGGAGCCCATTTACATCGTCACAGAGTACATGGGAAAAGGTAGAGCAGTGCACACACACACACACACACACACACACACACACACACACACACACACACACACACACACACACACACACACAGCTCCCCACACGCGGCCATGCAGTGTTTTACAAAAGTTTATTCATTTCAGTTTTTATCTGAAGCTAAAGAAAGCTCAGAGTTGTAGTAAAATCCAGAATTAAATCAAGACAGTGGGTCTAAAAACATGTCAGCTTGAGTTCTGCAGTGGAGCGTCCAGAACCGACTCAAATGGTTTCAAGTTAGATTTTTTTCCAAGCCATTCATTAATGACAGTTAGCTTTTCACACTCTGTAAATGACATTTTACTAACTAATGAACTAACTTAACCCAACTTTGTGCAGTTAAGTTGTGCATCCACGTATTTCCTGTCTTTTGAAGCTGAGTTTACCGCATTGGACAGGTGACAAAGTTCATATCCTACACAGGATTTGGGGAAGTAAGACTAAACAAAAAACTCTTGGAAGCATGATTATGTTCATCACATTGAACATTGTATAGGGCCTGCACATTTGAGGTTAGCACTTGTACAAGTTGAACTTTTTGTCTGTAGGTCTGTATAATGAGAGAAAAATGACAGGATTAGTTTTCTCTTTGGTTTTGTTTGACTTGACAAAAGAAAATAATGCACAAAAAAAAGACAAAATGGACTAAAACTAAGACACAGCTCTGCTGTCCATGTGTTAGTGTGAGTTTACACATGCATGTTAACTTTGAAAATGCTTTTTATATGGAGTCTTTCCATTCCATTCAGAATAATGACTATTGTGGTCCCATTTTTCTCAAAGAGGCTGAAGATGATTTAAGCCTTTGAAACAGTGGAATTTAGAAAAGTCCAAAAGAAAAAGCTGTTGAGACGCGTTGGAATCAAGAAGAGGAACTTTGATGTGCATCACTGTGTCACATCCAGATGAACCCATTAAAAGAGAAAGTGTTTTCAGACATGCCTTTTCCTTCATGAGATTTCCGTGTGAAATACTTTTAGTGACCCTGCAGCTGTCAGCATGTGGATGAAATGAAGTACGAGTGAAAAACGACATCACAACCCTCGTGTTTCCAAGACATCCAGCTGTCACGTCGTTGATGTGGTGGTCAGTGAAGGCTGGATTATAAACCGTTCCTCTCAGGAACGAGGGAGTTAGACCACAACCAACTCTCTGCTTGATCTGACGCGTAGTTTGTGTCTGTGCCTTACATCAGGTTGTGTTCCTCTCTGCTTTAGGAAGCCTCCTCGACTTCTTGAAGGATGGAGAAGGTCGGGGGTTGAAGCTGCCTAACCTGGTGGACATGGCTGCACAGGTATACCTTCATGTTTCACTGTCAGACATAGTGTTGAATTCAGAGAGGCTGCAGAGAGAATCGGTCCTTTATTTCACTGGTCTCCAGTCTTTTCTGCTCCATGGATCGGTTTAACGTCAAACAATATCTTCACTGATCGTCTTTTAAGTTGTGGTGTATGAATACAACAAACTGACATGATACGACCAGCAGAAAAACTGTTTTTTCTAAATTTTATAATAAACGTGAATCCAATGTGTGTCAACTTTATCAGCAGCGTTCTCGTAACATCAGACCATCGTTTGTTTGTTGTTTGCTTTAATGGCTTGGGAATTTCAGTTTAGCAGTAATGTATTCCGTGTTAGCGGCGGGAGCGGCCTCTTTAACAAGGTAGTCATGTGACCGAGGCAAGCATCTTGACAAACATCAAGAGTGACTCATAGACAGATGTGGAGGAAAGAATCCACTCATTTAAAACAAAACGTCATTCAGGATCAGAAATAAAGCAGAAATAATTTTAGTTCTGGATTCTTTCTGTGTGACCCGGTACCAACTGACCCACAGACCGGTACCGGTCCACGACGGGGGGTTGGGGACCACCTTCTGTATATACCGACCCTGTTAATAGTAACACTCTTACATCAGACGAGTGTGTTGTTGAGCTGATAGAATCGGTGCTGCTCCAGGGTTGCAACAGTGATGTTACAACACACCACTGTTTTTGTTCTTAATCTGCCAGTAGGTTTTGTGATTAAATGTTTTTTTATTGTTGAAAAAAATGAATTCCACATTTACAGCATCCATCATTCTTTCATCCGGCCATCAGCTCAACAACCAGAATATTCATTTTACAGCTACAATCATGAACATGTATGTTTACATGTCTGACCTTTGTCCCACCCCTTCACAGACCTACATGGAAAATCAGTTCAGTACATTTTATGTAATTAGAGAAAATGTCCTAAAAAGGATTGTTAAAAAATAAATCCCAGATTTTGAGGTCAATGTTTTTGTGTTTCAGTTTCAGAAAAACATTCAGAACTGAGCTCTGAGGCTTGAAGGCTGAACCCTTTGTCTTCATTGCAGCTTTTTTGTTTTTGTCTTTTTGCTTTTTGTGTTGTTTTCATTTACTGCTTTTATATTTCTGTTAGTGAAACGCATTCTGCAAAGGCATTTCACATTAAAATCTTTGCAGCAGCTCAGTTTTTATAATCCCTTAATTCATTTGTCCTCATTGCTACATGTGTACAAATGCTGTCATTGATCACAGTGGAACAACAAAACACGCTAAAAGGAAAAGGGAAATGAACTCTGTTTAAAAAGATCGTTAGAGTAGAGTGATGACTGTTGTACTGATGGAATCTGTAGATAAAGTCCCACCAGTTTATTTCATCCTTTACTGCTTTCATTCAAAAATCCTTCATCACTGTTCATCATTCAGTAAAGGCTGACATAAAAAACACTTCTTTATGATGTGTATCTTTAACAATCTACCAGCTTGCAATCTACTTTTGATATGTTTTCACTTAATACGCAAGGAAAGGAATATGTTTTGAGTGGAACTTAATTTGATTTGATTTTCTGATTTATTCCGGTTATACAGCCCGAAGGAATTTTGTTTAGTCCTGCATGCGTGATGGAAAAATGTCCCAACATGACTACCACCTATTATTGTTACTACCTGTTACATGACCTGTTACTACCATCTATTATTGTTACTACCTGTTACATGACCTATTACTACCATCTATTATTGTTACTACCTGTTACATGATCTGTTACTACCATCGACTATTGTTACTACCTGTTACATGACCTGTTGCTACCATCTATTATTGTTACTACCTGTTACATGACCTGTTACTACCATCGACTACTGTTACTCCCTGTTACACGACCTGTTACTACCGTCGACTATTGTTACTACCTGTAACACGACCTGTTACTACCGTCGACTATTGTTACTACCTGTTACATGACCTGTTACTTCCGTCGACTATTGTTACTACCTGTTACATGACCTGTTACTACCGTCGACTATTGTTACTACCTGTTACATGACCTGTTACTACCATCGACTATTGTTACTACCTGTTACATGACCTGTTGCTACCGTCGACTATTGTTACTACCTGTTACATGACCTGTTACGACCGTCGACTGTTGTTACTACCTGTTACATGACCTGTTACTACCGTCGACTGTTGTTACTACCTGTTACATGACCTGTTACTACCGTCGACTATTGTTACTACCTGTTACATGACCTGTTACTTCCATCGACTATTGTTACTACCTGTTACATGACCTGTTACTACCGTCGACTATTGTTACTACCTGTTACATGACCTGTTACTACCATCGACTATTGTTACTACCTGTTACATGACCTGTTACTACCGTCGACTATTGTTACTACCTGTTACATGACCTGTTACTACCGTCGACTGTTGTTACTACCTGTTACATGACCTGTTACTACCGTCGACTGTTGTTACTGCCTGTTACATGACCTGTTACTACCGTCGACTATTGTTACTACCTGTTACATGACCTGTTACTACCATTGACTATTGTTACAACCTGTTACATGACCTGTTACTACCATCGACCATTGTTACTACCCGTTACATGACCTGTTACTACCATCGACTATTGTTACTACCTGTTACATGACCTGTTACTACCATCGACTATTGTTACTACCTGTTACATGACCTGTTACTACCACCGACTATTGTTACTACCTGTTACATGACCTGTTACTACCATCTATTATTGTTACTACCTGTTATATGACCTGTTACTACCATAGACTATTGTTACTACCTGTTACATGACCTGTTACTACCGTCAACTATTGTTACTACCTGTTACATGACCTGTTACTACCATCGACTATTGTTACTACCTGTTACATGACCTGTTACTACCATCGACCATTGTTACTACCCGTTACATGACCTGTTACTGCCATCGACTATTGTTACTACCTGTTACATGACCTGTTACTACCATCGACTATTGTTACTACCTGTTATATGACCTGTTACTACCGTAGACTATTGTTACTACCTGTTACATGACCTGTTACTACCGTCGACTATTGTTACTACCTGTTACATGACCTGTTACTACCATCGACTATTGTTACTACCTGTTATATGACCTGTTACTACCATAGACTATTGTTACTACCTGTTACATGACCTGTTACTACCGTCAACTATTGTTACTACCTGTTACATGACCTGTTACTACCATCGACTACTGTTACTAACTGTTACATGACCTGTTACTACCATCGACTATTGTTACTACCTGTTACATGACCTGTTACTACCATCGACCATTGTTACTACCCGTTACATGACCTGTTACTACCATCGACTATTGTTACTACCTGTTACATGACCTGTTACTACCATCGATTGTTGTTACTACCTGTTAACCGCAACAAAAAAGTTGTCTTTCTGTTGAAGAGAACAGCCCCACCTGTATCTTCAAGTGAACTGCAGGTATAGGAAGATGACTTTGTAGTGCGTGCTGATGCAGCAGCGCTTACTGTCCTGTGCTGCAGGTGGCGGCGGGCATGGCCTACATCGAGAGGATGAACTACATTCACAGAGACCTACGCTCCGCCAACATCCTCGTGGGTGACAACCTCGTGTGCAAGATCGCCGACTTCGGCTTGGCCAGGCTCATCGAAGACAACGAGTACACGGCACGGCAAGGTGGGACACCCTGTCTCTCTCCCAAACACACTTCATGCTCACTGCACATTATTCATTGTCCCACCCACACACACTCACAGGCTGTTTGACTCCAGTAGGTCATGGAGGAAATCCTTTCAGCAGGCCCCATGGTCTGGAGCACACCCACATCAGAAGGACTAGCAAATAGTTATCTATGAAACCACAGGCAGTGTCAGCACCCAAATATCTGCTGGCAGCCTGAAACACTGAGCAGACACTCCCTTCTGGACCAAGGCACGAACGTTAGTTTCTGAAGCTGGATTATTTTCACAGCTTTCAGTCAGTCGAGTTTGGTAATGTTACAATCTTTTTGCCAGTTGAAGAACTGAACAGCTCCTCTGACTGAAGGTTATGGCGTGTGAGCCAAAAAGTTGAATTTGAGTTGTTTGTGTAAGCAGACCCATGCAGCTGTGTCTTTTCCAGCCACATTTGTCATCACTTATTTCATGTCATTACAATGTGGATAGTTTGTGTTTGTGTAAACGATGGTGTTGCCTACGAGAAAGGACTCCCACCACTCCCAGAGAGAGAGAGAGAGCACCTCCCTCTCTGTGCTCTCCAGGGCTGTTGTTGGAAATGCAAATTGTATAAGAAAACTCTAGATGGAGCAACGGCTCGTATCTAAAAATGACTTGTATGTGGAGGAGCTGGTATCTGGAGGTAGATAGATAGATAGATAGATAGATACTTTATTAATCCCGGAGGAAATTGCATATATCCACTGCTCAGGCATTACTTAACAAATAATACTGGATAAACACCAGGAGAAAAGGAAACACTGACATCACAGGACATACCACAAGACATACACTACACTAACAGACAGGCACATGCAGCACTAACAGGACTTATATACTAAACTATAACTAAAAATATAAACAGTATAAAATTTAAAAATATTACAGTATTAAAATATAAACAGTATAAAATAAAATCTAGACAGTATAAAATTGAATTAAAATATAAAAACAGTATAAAAAATAAATAAATAAATTTTATATATATATATATACAACAGTATAAAATTAAATTTAAATTAAATTAAATCCATTTTCAACCCCGTGCTGACCTCGCCACCTCCCCCCCGCTCCTCTTGAGAGAGTCATTGTACCCCCTGATGGCACGGGGCACGAAGGAGGACCTCAGCCTCTCTGTGGAGGCGCTGTGTGACAGCAGTCTGCCGCTGAAGGTGCTTCTCTGCTGGGAGAAGGTGGTGTGTAGGGGGTGCCTGGTGTTGTTCATGATGGCCTTAATTTTAGACATGGTCCTGCTCTCCAGAAGCATATCCACAGAGTCCAGGCTCAGCCCGACCACTGAGCCCGCTCTGCGGATGAGTCTGTTCAGACGGTCCATATCTCTTTTCCTGGCCCCCCCACCCCAACACACAATGGCGTATGACAGCACACTGGAGACTACGGACTGATAGAACATGAAAAGGAGCTTAGGACAGATGTTGAAGGAGGCCAGCCTCCTTAGGAAGTACATCCTGCTCTGCCCCTTCTTGTACACACAGTTGGAGTTGAGTGACCAGTCCAGTCTGCTGTCTAGCTGCAGTCCCAGGTACTTATAGTTTTCTACCACCTCCACCTCACTGCCATTGATGATCACCGGCTGTGGAGAGGGAGGTGCCCGCCGGAAATCCAGAACCATCTCCTTTGTCTTGGAGACGTTGAGCTGGAGCTGGTTCTGTTGGCACCACTCCACGAAGTCAGCCACCAATGCCCTGTACCCCCCCTCATCACCCTCCCGGATACATGCCACTATCGCGGTGTCATCGGAGTACTTCTGTATGTGGCATGTATCCGAGTTGTGCTTGAAGTCTGATGTGTAGAGGGTGAAGAGAATGGGGGATAGAACGGTCCCCTGTGGCGCCCCCGTGCTGCTGGTCACCATAGAAGACAAGCAGTCCCCCATACGGACGTACTGGGGTCTGTCCGTTAGGTAGTCCGTAATCCAGCTCACGAGGTAGGGGTCCACAGCCATGGAGGTCAGTTTATCCTGCAGGAGCTGGGGCTGGATGGTGTTGAAGGCACTCGAAAAGTCGAAGAAGAGCACTCTGACGGCACAGCCCCCGGCGTCCAGGTAGGAGAGTGTGCGGTGGAGGAGGTACATGACAGCATCGTCAACCCCAACCTTGGCCTGATAGGCAAACTGGAGAGGGTCCATAGCACCCTGCACCTGTGGACGCATGAGCTCCAGGACCAGTCGCTCTAGGGTCTTCATTACGTGGGAGGTAAGAGCGACCGGTCGGTGGTCGTTGAGCTCAGTAGGGCGTCCTTTCTTGGGTACAGGGACAATGCAGGAGGTCTTCCACAGTGACGGGACCCTCCCCAGCCGCAGACTGAGGTTGAACAATTGTTGCAGGGGGTCCCCTAGTTCCGAAGCACAGGCTCGGAGGAGTCTTGGGGAGACCTTATCTGGTCCAGCCGCCTTGTAGGGACGGAGCCTCCTCAGCGTTGTCGTCACCAGGTCTGCAGTGATGATGGTCTCGGTCGTGGTGGGAGCAGGAGGTTGTGGCGAGGTTGGAAGTCCAGTGGTTGAGGTGGGGCCGTTGAGCTTCGCAGTTCTTGGAGTGGGCTCGGGAGAAGTGGCAGGGGTGGAAGGAGAGGAAGCACAGGAGGAGGGAGCATCAGTGGAGCGGTCTGTAGGGCCAGGAGAGGCCTGTAGGCCAGGAGAGGTCTGTAGGCCAGGAGAGGCCTGGGACGAGGAGCCGGGAGTGGTGGGGGAGCTGAACCGATTGAAAAAGCTGTTAAGTTCATTCGCTCGTTCAATATTCCCCTCCACAGTGCTGCGCCCTTTCCCGTGTCCGGTGATGGTTCTCATCCCATTCCAGACCTCCCGCACTTGGTTGCGCCCCAGCTGCTTCTCCAGCTTCCTCCTGTACGCCTCCTTGGCCTCCCTCAGGCAGAGTCTCACTTCCTTCTGGGCCTTCCTCATCTCCTCCTCGTTCTTGCTCCTGAACGCCCGCTTCTTCCTGTTCAGGACAGCCTTGACTTCCTTGGTTACCCATGGTTTGTTGTTGGGGTAACACCTGATTGTCCTGACAGGGGCCACGGTGTCCACACAGAAGTTTATGTAGTCAGTAAAACACTGAGCTGCCCCCTCAATGTCTTCCCCATGTGAGCCCACAATAACATCCCAATCGGTGATCTGGAAGCAGTTCCTCAGCATCTCCTCTGTTTCCGGGGACCACCTCCTGACCTGTCGTGTTGTTGCTGGCAGCCGTTTCACCAGCGGGATGTAGGTGGGCTGTAGGTACACTAGGTTGTGGTCTGATTTACCTAGTGGAGGGAGGGGGGTGGCGGTGTATGCCTCCTTAGCATTAGTGTAGAACAGATCGATGGTTCTGTTCTTCCGTGTGGGACAGTCTACACACTGGACCATTGTGGGGAGACATGAGTCCAGGGTGACGTGGTTAAAGTCACCGGTGATGATGACGAGCGCCTCCGGGTGCCGGGTCCGAAGAGCAGAGGTGGTCCCACAGATGGTCTCTCGTGCTGTCTCAGGGTCCGCCCGTGGAGGGATGTAGACGGCGAGGACGATGACGTGTGAGAATTCACGCGCCAGGTAGTAGGGTCTGATGCTAACAGCTGTTAGCTCCAGATCGCGGTTACACAGTGTTGATTTCACCGTCACATGTCCCGGATGGCACCATCTATCGTTGGTGTAGATGATTAATCCACCTCCTTTCTTCTTACCGGCGGTGTTCGTGTCCCGGTCCGCTCGTACGGAGGAGAAGCCGGTTAGTCCGACGTTAGCGTCCGGCACGTCGCCAGTTAGCCACGTCTCAGAGAACACCAACAAGCTGGTCTCCCGGTAGCGATGATCAGTCCTGCACAGCGCCGTCAGTTCGTCCAACTTGTTGGGTAGAGAGTTCACGTTCCCCGTGATGACGGAGGGGACGGAGGGCTTGACTCTCCTCCGGTTAGCGGCTCTAGCCGTTAGTCTAGTCCTTTCAACTCGACCCGCTCGGCATCCGCGATATCTCCGTCGGAGCTCAGCGGGGATGAGATCGCGTGTTGCGGGGTCTCCTTTGACCCTCATGGACATCAACTCCTCCCTGGAGTACACCAGCATATCACTATACATTATATAATTTTACGTTAGAAAAATACACGCAGAAACATAGAAAAAAAACGCAAAATTATGCAAACAAACTCGCTCTGAGCAGAAGAAACTGCAGCCTGCTCGCGCATGCGCAGAAGACGCTACTACGAAGGTACTACTGTATGTCATCCAGCAGCTGGGACGTTCATCGCTCATGAAAGCTGATGTGTGGCTGTAACTGGTTTATTGATGAGCGGAGGAAGCAGCAAATGGAAAGCAGACTGACAGAATATAATAGATATTGGCAGCGATTCAGAGGTTGGGATCCAGATCCAAATCTTCAACATAATGACGTTTTCTGTTCCTGGATCCGTTGGGAATGGTTCTCTTTGACATCTCTCTACTTTCTCATGAACAAACTGAAAAGCCTAAAATGATGTAAATGGAAAGTAAGAACAAGTGAAAACGTGTCTTTCACATGCTCCTAAAAATGTGGGTCAAATTAAGTGACCAATAACAAAAGTATGTGTCGACACCCAAGATGCTGTACGAGTCCGTCATCTCCTTCGTGGTTGTGGGTCTGATGCGGTCCGTCTGCGCTCAGAAACGCTCTCATGGTTTCTGTTCCTCACATGTTGTTGAAAGAACTCGTCAGCTGAGGACTGTTTGTGATTCACCTCCTGAATTCTGACCGCTGTTCCCTGAACTTTCAACACAAGTAGCATCTGACGCTGTCACATGTCCTGTTTGATCCAGAGGTCCATCTACACGGCGTTATGTCCACCTAATCTATTTACTGTAGCTCATAGATCTCAATGCCTTTCCTGATATCATCATTAATGTTAACAGACTGAAAAAGAGAATGATGAACAGTAAAGTATCTAAGGTACGAAGCCTGACACTCTGAAACGCTCACGGGACAACAAACAACAACAAGAGGGGGGGACGAGCGTTGGAGCTGCATGAACGCAGCAGTGCTGCCCCCAGGGGGGCTGTGGCAGAAAGGGGTATTGCAGGATGATACTGTGCACCCTTGCACATCAACGGGCGACTTCACCTCATCACAGATTTTTAGTAGGCAGTCATGTGACACTGTACACGCATTCAGGAAGTGTGCTCGGTTCCGTGAGTCTCGGACTTCCGTGAGACACAAAAGTGCTTCAAACAGTCTATCAGAGTGTTGATCATACAGATAGAAGGTGGTTTATTGTCAGTATGGGGGGGGTTCAGAAACGTTTAAATTACCGTAAATAATAAGATAAACAGTTTGGTGCTCTATCGTGGATTTCGTTAATCGCGTGTGGTTCCTGGAACGCATTAACAATGAGGAAGGAGGGATTAATGTAAGTCAGATATCACGGCGCACATTTGTCCGTATCTACGAATGTTTGTATGATGAGGACTGCCTGTATTTATAAGTTGAGTAAAATTCAGTAAAATGCATTTTAATGAATTTTTAATTTTCCTTTTTACATGTTTTTTTTGTTGTTATTGAAAAACAACATTTACAGAAAAAGAACTGTGACTCGAAATGGCCGAGGTTTACTTGAATAACGTGGTATTTCAAATTTAGAGGATTACATCAATCGTTCCTGGTCAGGAACACAACAGCCACTGACAGACATTCATGAACAGCCAATGAATGACAGGATGCACAAACATGAAGCTAACTGTTGTGACCTGTGATGCTGTGTGACAACAGACACAAATGGAGTCACCGTGGTAGTTCCTTCTGGTAACAAATGTAAAAACCCTGAACACGTGTTGTCAGACGTTCCAGCCATAGAGGTGAACTGGTACTGAACACAGTGGAGACTGTCGGTGTGTTTGATGCTGGTGTGAACAGTTTCCTGTCTGTTCTTCAGAAGCGTTGGCCTCACGTTGGTCGTCTCCTCTCCTACAGGAGCCAAGTTCCCCATCAAGTGGACCGCCCCCGAGGCCGCCCTGTACGGGAAGTTCACCATCAAGTCTGACGTGTGGTCGTTTGGCATTCTGCTGACGGAGCTGGTCACCAAGGGGCGGGTGCCTTACCCAGGTGAGCAGAGGGCGGGGCTCAAACATCAGCAGCGTTCACCTTGATAAAGTTAGCTGATAAGAAGAAAAGCTCTCCTGTGTGGAACTGGTGACATTATCGATGTCTGCAGTCCGTCTCCTGGGTACCAGTGAAGAAGACTAGTTCATCACATGCATTGATCAACACCATCTCTTTCTGTCAGCGTTATTCATTCATTCATTTTCACGTACCGCCGCTTTATCCGCCGCAGCGGGTCACGGCGAGCTGTAGCCTATCCCAGCCGGCATAGGGCGTGAGGCGGGGGACACTCTGAGCACGACGCCAGTGCACCGCGCAGCCACACACAAAGACATACAAACAAGCACACACACACACACACACACACACACACACACACACACTCCTACGGGCAATTTGGGACGGCCAATCAACCTGAAGCTCATGCTTTTGGAGGTGGGAGGAAGCCGGAGAACCCGGAGAGAACCCACGCAGACAAGGGGAGAGCATGAGAACTCCACACAGAGCGGGACTCGAACCCGCTGCCGCGTTGTGAGGCGACAGCGCTAACCACTGCGCCGCCGTGCCGCAGTGGTTATTTTAAGGAAATAGTAAGAATGGTGGATGTTGTTCAAACTTATTTGACCAAACTTGATTTGAAAATACAGACAGCAAAAGTAAATGTTAGCATCAAAGATCATAGACGGCAATCTCCCACTGATCAGCAGGTTTCTGCTGATTTTATTCAAATTATCCAATTCTGTGAATTATCTTAATCCATTGAAAAGATTTTATTAGTGGTTAGGTGTCTTTATTTTTGACAATCATCTCTTGTGAACTCAATTCCCCAACGTATTTTTCGCAAACGAGAAAATCAAATGATTTTAGCGTGTTTGTTAACGGACTGATGATTGGACAAATTTGAAGCCATTTAGACCAATGAGAACGCTCGTGGCGTTTCACTTCACAAACTCACTCCAGAAGGAATTAAAGAGGCAGACACCGCTGAAGCTGGAAGAACTTTCTGAAAAGAATAGGAAGTTGTCAAACTAGAAGAACCAACTGTGAGCTTCTGTCTGCTGATGTCTTCAGCTTCTGAAGTTCACCTGAACAGAATGAGTGAACAGCTGTTTGGGGCTTAGTTTCCATCGTTTCTGCTGCAATTCAAAGGAAACAGTTCCTGCAGGTCAATGAGAAATGGATCAGGAGCCAGTTTCCTCCTTAACAACCAGGTAACCCAGGGTAACCACCTGGCCGGCGTGTCACCTGTCCGTGTAGCCGTGATCAATACATTCTATACTGGTGTACCCAGAAACAAGATAAAGAATCACTAATACCGTTTCCTTTGCAGCTGTCCGACAACACCCTGAGGTAGAAACACATTTAAAAGATTTTATGATCGTGGAAAATGTTCAGAAAACATTAGCAGGTTGGGAGAAAATGAAACCCCCCAGCTAGCAAAACCGACAGAAAACGAATGTTCGCATGATGTCACGAGGACGCTGCTAATAAAGTTGTTACACTTTGTATTCAACTTTATTATTAAATTTAAAAAACCGTTTCTATGCTGGTCGTATCATTTTGTTCTATTTATCTGTCGGTCCATGAAAATATTGTGTGATGTTAAATCGCTCTGAGGACCAGTAAAGGTGAGGACCACAGCTGTGACCTCACGACCCCCCTACTCTGCCTCTGACTCAGTGAGGGGGTGTTTACATGTGTCTTCTAACTGAGGATACTTTCCCAACACGTGTTACATCGTTATCATCGTGTCGTGTTTCTGTCCAGGCATGAACAACCGGGAGGTGCTGGAGCAGGTGGAGCGGGGCTACAGGATGCCCTGCCCCCAGGACTGCCCCATCTCGCTGCACGAGTTGATGCTGCAGTGCTGGAAGAAGGACGCCGAGGAGCGGCCCACCTTTGAGTACCTGCAGGCCTTCTTGGAGGACTACTTCACAGCCACCGAGCCTCAGTACCAGCCGGGGGACAACCTCTAGAGGCCTCTCCCCGGCGGGGTCAGCCTGGGGCAAGGGGCAGAACTGCCCCCAATCAGTGCTGTTAAAAACTCTGAAGCCTTCCCATCCAGCCTGGACGTTACTTTAGGGATCTGTACAGCTTCCTCAGCTCAACCAACCCCCCCTAGAACACAAGCCTGAGCCTCCGACGCGCCTCCCCCCCCCCAGTGTCTGAACTCCTTCATGTAGGGAAAACGAGGAGGTGGAGGAGTCAAGCAGGGGGTCGCGATAATGCAATGAAAAACATGTATTCAGTGTAAATAAGAAATGCTTCATTAAGTCGTTGCTTCTGTTTCAGATTTCATTTTCTCCTGCATCAAATAGTTCTACCTGAAGGAAGAGAAGCGTTTGAGCAGCAAACCTGTAAAAACTGTAGCTCCTGCATTCTGTTCTCCTTTGCACCAGAACCTCATTCAGGTTTCTCTTATTTCCCATAATATGTAAAAAAAAAGATGTGGCCCGTTATCGTCCTTCAGGTCGACACCACACAGTCCTGCTTCCGTTTGCTCTTCTTTAAAAGAAAGGTTCTCATCTTTCTACCGGACGTTTTAGCTGTAAGGACATGAAGTTCATTCCCAAACAGAGGGTGTGTGTGTGTCTGTGTGTGTGTGGTCGGTCGGCGGCGGCATTTACCTCATCTCCTGCACGTCCTCCACCTGAGCCTAAGGAACCTACGCTGCAGCTGGACCCTGAACGCCTCACCAACAGCTTCCACCTCATCGTCTCACTGACGAGGTTTTATTCTCACGTTTTGTTTCCCTTGAACGCCTTTAAGTGATCCTTAAAGAGCCAGAAGAGGTGGAATCGTCTCCTTTAAGAGTTGTACAGTAAAAGGTTCTAAGTGTCGCTAACCCCCCCCCCCCCCCCACAGCTCTCATTTCAACTTTTTTTGTTATTTTAGTGATTTCAGAATTCATAAAAGAACAATAAACATTTTACACTCGTTCTGAGACGCTTTCTTCTCACTTGTTGTAATGACTGTGCTTCAACATGCTTTTACGTGTGTGTGTGTGTGTGTGTGTGTGTGTGTGTGTGTGTGTGTGTGTGTGTGTGTGTGTGTGTGTGTGTGTGTGTGTGTGTGTGTGTGTGTGTGTGTGTTGCAAATGTCAGTGTGTGTCTGTCCACCAAATTATCTTCACAACCGTTTCAGATAGAAAGATGAAACAAAAAGCACATGACTCAGGCAGCAACGGGGATGAAAATGAGGTGATGACCTTGACCTTGAGAAAACTAGGTCAAGGTCAAATTTCAACTTTTGTACACTTTTTGCACATTTCTCAGGAACCGGATTAGATAGAAAGACGAAACAAAAGGCGTTATGTTCAGGGAGGCAAGGGGAGGAAAATTAAGTAACAACCTTGACCTTTAAGAACTAGGTCAAGGTCAAATTTTCACTTTTACACCTTTTTAGGTTCACATCTCAAACCTGATGAGATATAATCACAAACCAAAAAGGAACCTTTTCACGGGATTGGAGTGATTGGAATGAGATTTCCACGTAAAGAGACTAGAATGTTGCTCAGTGCAGTCCACACCTCAAGGATTCAGCCTCTCCAGCCACACCGCCCTGGTGAAGGATGGGGGGGGGGGTTCAGCCAAGAATCCACAGGCCTTCAAACACAATGCCCACAGGCTTCCTATTCAGACAGTCCTACTGAAGCTACGACCCTATTGCTGCTGGTGACAGTAAATACAGTGGACCCCCCCCCTCTTGACCACGTGGAGCTACAGGATCCTGGAGAACCGCTGGAGTCCAGACGGAGCCATCCGGTCAGGCAGCAGGAACCGCATCAGAGGTTCATTAGAGAACCGATCTCACCGCCTCTCTTTGCTGTTTGATTTTCGGATCGATGCTGCGTGGGGGGTGGGGGGGGTATAAGCTAATATTTCCATCCATTCATCCATTCTTTTCTGCTTATCCGGGGTCGGGTCGCGGGGGCAGCAGCTTAAGCAGGGAAGCCCAGACTTCCCTCTCCCTAGCCACTTCATCCAGCTCCTCCGGGAGAATCCCAAGGCGTTCCCAGGCCAGCCGGGAGACATAGTCTCTCCAGCGTGTCCTGGGTCGTCCCCGGGGCCTCCTCCCGGTAGGACGTGCCCGGAACACCTCACCAGGGAGGCATCCAGGAGGCATCCTGACCAGATGTCCGAGCCACCTCATCTGGCTCCTCTCGATGTGGAGGAGCAGGGGCTCGACTCTGAGTCCCTCCCGGATGACCGAACTCCTCACCCTATCTCTAAGGGAGAGCCCGGACACCCTGCGGAGGAAACTCATTTCGGCCGCTTGTATCCGGGATCTCGTTCTTTCGGTCACGACCCACAGCTCGTGACCATAGGTGAGGGCAGGAACGTAGATCGACCGGTAAATCGAGAGCTTTGCCTTTCGGCTCAGCTCCTTCTTCACCACGACGGACCGATACAGAGTCCGCATCACTGCAGACGCTGCACCGATCCGCCTGTTGATCTCCCGTTCCATCGTACCCTCACTCGTGAACGAGACCCCGAGATACTTGAACTCCTCCACTTGGGGCTGGATCTCATCCCCAACCTGGAGAGGGCACTCCACCCTTTTCCGACTGAGGACCATGGTCTCAGATTTGGAGGTGCTGATTCTCATCCCAACCGCTTCACACTCGGCTGCGAACCGTTCCAGTGAGAGTTGGAGATCACGGCTTGATGAAGCCAACAGCAACACGTCATCTGCAAAAAGCAGAGACGCAATACTGAGGCCACCAAACTGGACTCCCTCAACGCCTTGGCTGCGCCGAGAAATTCTGTCCATAAAAGTTCTGAACAGAATCGGTGACAAAGGGCAGCCTTGGCGGAGTCCAACCCTCACTGGAAACGAATCCGACTTACTGCCGGCAATGCGGACCAAACTCTGACATCGGTCGTACAGGGACTGAACAGCCCTTATCAAGGGGTCCGGTACCCCATACTCCTGAAGCACCCCCCACAGAACCCCCCGAGGAACACGGTCGAACGCCTTCTCCAAGTCCACAAAACACATGTAGACTGGTTGGGCGAACTCCCATGCCCCCTCAAGGACCCTGCGGAGGGTGTGGAGCTGGTCCACTGTTCCACGGCCAGGACGAAAACCACACTGCTCCTCCTGAATCCGAGATTCGACTTCCCGACGGACCCTCCTCTCCAGAACCCCTGAATAGACCTTGCCAGGGAGGCTGAGGAGTGTGATCCCCCTGTAGTTGAAACACACCCTCCAGTCCCCCTTCTTAAAAAGAGGGACCACCACCCCAGTCTGCCAATCCAGAGGCACTGTCCCCGAAGTCCACGCGATGTTGCAGAGGCGTGTCAACCAGGACAGCCCCACAGCATCCAGAGCCTTTAGGAACTCCGGGCAGATCTCATCCAGCCCCGGGGCCCTGCCACCGAGAAGCTTTTTAACTACCTCGGTGACCTCAACCCCAGAGATAGGAGAGCCCGCCTCAGAGAACCCAGACTCTGCTTCCTCATGGGAAGGCGTGTCTGCGGGATTGAGGAGGTCTTCGAAGTATTCTCCCCACCGAGTCACAACGTCCCGAGTTGAGGTCAGCAGCTCCCCATCCCCATTATACACAGTGTTTATGCTGCACTGCTTCCCCCTCCTGAGACGCCTGATGGTGGACCAGAATTTCTTCGAAGCCGTCTGGAAGTCGTCCTCCAAGGCCTCACCGAACTCCTCCCACGCCCGAATTTTTGCCTCAGCAACCACCAAAGCTGCATTCCGCTTGGCCAGCCGGTACCTATCAGCTGCCTCAGGAGTCCCACAGGCCAAAAAGGCCCGATAGGACTCCTTCTTCAGCTTGACGGCATCCCTTACCGCTGATGTCCACCAACGGGTTCTGGGGTTGCCGCCACAACAGGCACCGACCACCTTACGGCCACAGCTGTGGTCGGCCGCCTCGACAATGGAGGCGCGGAACATGGTCCACTCAGACTCAATGTCCCCCGCCTCCCCCAGAACGTGAGTGAAGTTCTGCCGGAGGTGGGAGTTGAAACTCCTTCTGACAGGGGATTCCGCCAGGCGTTCCCGGCAGACCCTCACAATACGTTTGGGTCTGCCAGGTCGGACCGGCATCTTCCCCCACCATCGGAGCCAACACACCACCAGGTGGTGATCGGTTGACAGCTCCGCCCCTCTCTTCACCTGAGTGTCCAAAACACGCGGCCGCAAGTCTGATGACACGACCACAAAGTCGATCATCGAACTGCGGCCTAGGGTGTCCTGGTGCCAAGTGCACATATGGACACCCTTATGTCTGAACATGGTGTTCGTTATGGACAGTCCGTGACAAGCACAGAAGTCCAATAACTGAACACCACTCGGGTTCTGATCGGGGGGGCCGTTCCTCCCAATCACACTCTTCCAGGTCTCACTGTCATTGCCCACGTGAGCATTGAAGTCCCCCAGCAGAACGATGGAGTCCCCAGTGGGAGCGCTCTCCAGCACCCCCTCCAAGGACTCCAAAAAGGGTGGGTACTCTGAACTGCTGTTTGGTGCATAAGCACAAACAGTCAGGACCTGTCCCCCCACCCGAAGGCGGAGGGAGGCTACCCTCTCGTCCACCGGGGTGAACCCCAACGTACAGGCGCCAAGCCGGGGGGCTATAGGTATACCCACACCTGCTCGGCGTGGGCAACTCCAGAGTGGAAGAGAGTCCAACCCCTCTGGAGAGGACTGGTACCAGAGCCCAAACTGTGTGTGGAGGTGAGCCCGACTATATCTAGTCGGAACTTCTCCACCTCACACACCAGCTCAGGCTCCTTCCCTGCCAGAGAGGTGACATTCCACGTCCCAAGAGCCAGCTTCTGTAGCTGGGGATCGGATCGCCAAGGTCCCCGCCTTCAGCCACCGCCCAGCTCACAGTGCACCCGACCCCTATGGCCCCTCCCACAGGTGGTGAGCCCATGGGAAGAGGGACCCACGTTGTCCTTTCGGGCTGCGCCTGACCGGGCCCCATGGGTGCAGGCCTGGCCACCAGGCGCTTGCCTTCAAGCCCCACCTCCAGGCCTGGCTCCAGAGGGGGGCCCCGGTGACCCGCATCCGGGCAAGGGAAAACGTGTTCCAATGTCTTTAATCATCATTTGGGGACTTCGAGCCGTCCTTTGTCTGGTCCCTCACCTATGCTAATATTGGTCCTATGTCAAAACTCCAGCCCTCTGTCCAGACCTCCACCTCAGCTCCATTTATTTCAGGCTGGTTCATCTCAGTCTGGTGTGTTTCTTCAGGGGGCTGTGATGTGTGACTTGGAGAAAAATCCTCCAACAACGTTTGAGCCGTTCTACGGGGGGGTCAAAGGTGAACGATGTCACAGGTTGATTTTGGTTAATTATCACATCGAGTAGTGCTGAACATCATTTAGCTAGAGCTTTCTGGTAGTTGATCTACGGTCATCTTCAGTGTGTTTAATAAAAAATGATGCATTATGAATTGCATTAAAGAGAAGAATATTTAAATTTTTTAAAAATTATTTTTTATTTTACTATCATTCCATCTTCGGCTCTGTCTTTTTCATCCCAGCCGCTGTGCAGATTTGATCAGACATTGGTTTCATCACTGAAGAGCATCTGCTTTTGATCAGCGGTCTTAGTGTTTAAAAAAATTGATCCTGACTATCTTGAGTTAAGGTTACAGATTTAACCACGAACCACGAAGTGAACTGTAGTGATCAGCAGTCAGTCAACCAGGTTTACATCAGAAGAGTTAATCTGTTATTTTGATTACGAAAAATTATATCAGATTTATAAAGACGTCTTATTTATGATGAGACGTCTTTATGGCTCGTCTGAACCGCTTTGATGACATTTAATAAATAGAAAGGTATAGTTTATTGATCACACACTGGGAAATTCCAACATTACAGCAACCTCAATAGATAAATGAAGTGGAAGAAGATATACAAAGTAAAAATTGCAGTCTAATATACTAATAAAAATATGAAATACACACATAATTTGAACCTGAACTTGACTTTTTGCAACACCAGTAACAGCTTTGATTTGTCTAATAGACCCTAAAACCTCCTGCATGAAGACCTGAGGCTCAGATCAATCAAACTGATTATTCTCCAAAACGCTGCACCAACAAGGTTGTGTTCATTCATGAGACAGTTCCATGTGGCTGGGGTCAGATAATTAGTTTGTTCCATCTCAATCAATCACTCAATCAATCAATCAATCAATCATCTTCTACTCTCAGACCGTCAAACCGGATGAGGAAAAATTCCGTAAAAACAGTGACAGGGAAGAAAGAAGAAGTGTCTGAAGGACGACTGACGACGGACGCCTCATCGGGGGATGGGTGAAGACGAGACAGATGTTAGGAGTCCAGAAACAACAACCGAACACACGTGTCAAACCCAAGGCCCGGGGGCCAAATGTGGCCCGCGAGAGCAAAAAAGGTAAAAAAGTGTGCTTTGAGCAAAACTACATTTCCCACAATTTCCCACAATTAACCCTATTTTAACTTTGACAAAGACATTTTGAACAAAGTTAACGTCCTAACTTGTGTCTGATGTTATTTTTCTTTATTGATTGATAGTTTGATCCTTGATTGATGGAGTTCTGTTGGTTTAATAACCTGACAAATGAAAAGGATTTATGTTAGAACAGAGAAACAAACAAACATGTTTTTTCTGTCTAACTGTAATGTTTGGAACTAGAATCAGTCAGAAATTCAGTTATTTAACATTAAGGAGTAGTTACATTTAGTTACATTACACTGAGTTACATTTAGTTACATTTATTAGTTACATTAAGGAGTAGTTACATTTAGTTACATTACACTGAGTTACATTTAGTTACATTTATTAGTTACATTAAGGAGTAGTTACATTTAGTTACATTACACTGAGTTACATTTAGTTACATTTATTAGTTACATTAAGGAGTAGTTACATTTAGTTACATTACACTGAGTTACATTTAGTTACATTTATTAGTTACATTAAGGAGTAGTTACATTTAGTTACATTACACTGAGTTACATTTAGTTACATTTATTAGTTACATTAAGGAGTAGTTACATTTAGTTACATTACACTGAGTTACATTTAGTTACATTTATTAGTTACATTAAGGAGTAGTTACATTTAGTTACATTACACTGAGTTACATTTAGTTACATTTATTAGTTACATTAAGGAGTAGTTACATTTAGTTACATTACACTGAGTTACATTTAGTTACATTTATTAGTTACAGTAAGGAGTAGTTACATTTAGTTACATTACACTGAGTTACATTTAGTTACATTTATTAGTTACATTAAGGAGTAGTTACATTTAGTTACATTACACTGAGTTACATTTAGTTACATTTATTAGTTACATTAAGGAGTAGTTACATTTAGTTACATTACACTGAGTTACATTTAGTTACATTTATTAGTTACATTAAGGAGTAGTTACATTTAGTTACATTACACTGAGTTACATTTAGTTACATTTATTAGTTACATTAAGGAGTAGTTACATTTAGTTACATTACACTGAGTTACATTGAGTTACATTTATTAGTTACATTAAGGAGTAGTTACATTTAGTTACATTACACTGAGTTACATGTAGTTACATTTATTAGTTACATCTGGCCCTTTGAGGACAGCCGTGATGCTGATGTGACCCTCAGTGAAAATGAGTTTGACCCCCTTAACCTAACGCATCAACAACGGTCAACGTCCAGGATGCTCAGCTGACCCTCCCTTCAGGTGTCAGGTGACGCGTCCTCCTCCCCCCTGAAGCTTTATGGGAGCAGCAGCTGGAGCAGTCTCACCCATCCCTGCCTCAGCCGTCCCTCCCTCGTCGATGATGGTCATATCCTGGTAGAGAACAGCTGGTGTGGACCACAGAGGAAGAAGTGGCCCCTGGATGAAGAAGTGGCCCCTGGATGATTCCTCATCGCTGCAGAGCCCGGAGGTCCAGCAGACACCAGGTGGGTGTGACTCCATCAGTGTGAATGTTTGTGAACGGCGTTTCCATTCACCTGAAGCTGTTCAGCCTGTTTCAGTCCAGGGTGTGTGTGTGTGTGTGTGTGTGTGTGTGTGTGTGTGTGTGTGTGTGTGTGTGTGTGTGTGTGTGTGTGTGTGTGTGTGTGTGTGTGTGTGTGTGTGTGTGTGTGTGTGTGTGTGTGTGTGTTGTGTAACACTCATCTATTTCCAGGCAGTTTAACTTTCATAAAGTTCATGCAGAAACTCCTGCAGCTTCCTGCTCCTCCAGAGCAGAAGCATCACCTGATCAATGAGCTGGTCAATCGGCTCAGGTGATGGTAAATACAGTCAGAATGAGTGTCGGACGCCGCTGGTGGATCTGAACGATAATCTCATTGATCACGTCTGAGTGAAGCGGCTCCGACATTAGAAACGTGAAATTTTTCCTTCTCCATTATCAGTGTTCCGTCCTCTTCTGCTCCATCTCTCTAATGGCTTTATTGCAGCTATTAGCATGTGAGCGACAGCCTGGTGGTGAACGATGGAAGAAGCCGGCATCAACATCTTCATCACTGTTCAGAAGATTTACTACCCACTCCTTTGCATCATGGGTATCCCAGGTTTGTCATCTTGGTTGGCTTTTTGTTGTCCGTGTGATTTTACGCCTGAGTTTGCAGCTGACGTTATGTATTCATCTAAATACTATGACTGTTATGTTCTCATACCATTTGGAGCCCGCAGATAGCCAACAGGAACACCTTATTCCTCACGCCCCATGAGCCTCGGAGCAGCACATGACAGCAGATCAATATCTAAATCAAAATTTACTGTCACATTCTGAGGAACTGTGAGACAGTTAGTTAAAATATGTTGTGGTTAACAGTTTCCTCGTGCCTCCAGGATCGAAGCTGTGCTCAGCTCAAAGGTGTGATTACCTTCAGCTCTTTAGTTACACAATGAAAGAGAAACGGACTACTACTGCAGGTTAAAGGTTCTGATGGGATCCAGCAGGCATCACACTCTGATCTGATCTGATTTAATCTGATCTGATCTGATCCAGAATATGTGACTCATAGAAAAAATCCCTGCTGTGAGACGAGAGATTCTAATATTACATGAAAATCTAGAAAATCTAACGTAGCATTAAAGGCTACTGCTCTGTATCAGTGAAATGTGTTTTACTGTTAAACTACTAATGGCACCAACATAATCCAGATTGTAGGAGCAGGTCTTCATTGTGAAGGAATAATTTGGGGGGTCACACAGGTATGATGAATTGTTAGGGTAATTACATAACAACGACACTGACCTCCCTCAGGTTTGGTCCAGGAAAATATCAAAATGCTTTGTTTGCACTGGTTTTATGTTTATCGGGGCGGCAGTGGCTCAGTAGTTGTTCAACGATCTGAGGTCTGCGGTTCGATCCCCCCCCCCCGTCAGCTCACCTCCTGAGCACTGGGCGCCCTTGAGAAAGGTACTGTCCCCTTTATAAGTAGCTCATTAAGGCGCACCACGAAGGAGCTGCCCCCCACTCTACCCCCCCCCACACACACACACTGAATGCCTACAGGCCCCTTGTGTGTGCGTGTTGCAGCGCAGTACACACTATATACTGTATATATGCATGTGTGTGTGATCACTAACCATGTGTTAGAGTGAACTTCTAATTTCCCTTCAGGGATTATTAAAATATTATGAATACATTTTTAAAAAATCAATAAAAAATAAGTTAACAGTGAATTAGTGCTCTGTGCCACTCACCACAGAAAAATGAAGACCCACCATGTCTTTACTTCGGTTTGAAGCTATTTTTCATAAACTGATGTCGAACCTGAGTCTCAGCTCATTTTCCCAGAGGCTACATCACGGTTTTTCTTTCTCTGATTGTGTTCCTACCTTCCAGCCAACCTCTTCACATTCTACATGATCTGCCTCCGTAAATGTGGGATGTCCAGCACCGCCGTTGTCTACCTGAGCTGCCTGGCTATCGTGGACACCTTCTACCTGGTGTGGGTGATCCTCCTGGACCTGACCCTCACCTTCTGGGTTGAGCAGCCCTTCTGGCACTCCCACCCCTGGTGTGGCATCTTGGGTTTTCTGCAGAATGGATCGTTGTACAGCTCCTCCTGGATCGTGGTGGTGTTCACCATCGAGCGCTACCTGGTTCTGCGTAGCACGACAGCCAAGCAGCGCTTCTCCCAGGCATGGGTCACGAAGCTGACATGCGTCTTCATCGTCCTGGTCTCACATCTGGCGTCCGTGCCCGTGGGTTGGATTAACGTCGTCAGTCAGGTCAACACTACCATACACGGGGAGAATGTGACTCGTCCCAGGTGTCATTACCGCAATGAGGCCTACACTACAGTCATCGTGTGGATAACCACCTTCCTGTCATTGGGCGTGCCCATCGTCTTGGTCATCATCTTCAACTATCTGATGGGGTGCCATCTCTGTCGGGCCAGCAACCTCTTCACCAAAGAGGAGCGGCGCGTCATGCATGGCCGGAGCACCAGGGGCATGTTGAGGAGGACCATCCTACTGCTGGGCACCGTCTCCGTGGTCTTCGTCGTGCTCAGCCTGCCCCGCTTCGTCACCTACTGCATCCTGAGGACAGAGTACAACGAGGAGGGCTTCAACAGGAACGACTACAGCATCCCCATCAACGTGGCAGGAGACTTGGCCAACATGATGCAGAACCTCAACTCCACCACCAACTTCCTCCTCTACTGCATGGTCAGCCGGCGCTTCCGTCGGGAGCTGGTGCGAGCCGTGACTTGTAGAGAGAGGGTACGTGAGCTGGGTTTCGTCCTCACCCAGACCACCATGAAGGTCTTCTCCGTGGTGGATCATCAGGCCTCACCATCCAGAGACCTGGGGACTGTGGTGCTCACCAGTCTCATACAGACGGATCTGGACGGGTGGACAAAGGTCACACCAAGGCATGACTTCAAAACACAAACACCTTAATTCAGGGCTCTCAGTCCCTTCCTGTGATCTTTGGGTTGAGTTATACTTTAGTAAATGAAAGACAACCAAGCCAGGATTGTGACGCTGGTATATCATCCTAGTCCTGTATTGAAAGAAATGTTCAATGTGTTTATATTAAATCTGGTACAGACGTTCGTGCCCCACAGAGGATGAACCTTAAAGACCAAAATTCACATTGTGGCCAGCAGGTGACGTAATGTCTGAGAATTTTACTCCAGAATATCTCTTTAGGGGATGAATTGGCAAAGATTTTGACATATTCATGGTTCCCAGAAGATGTATCACATTGACTCTGGTGATCCGTGACGTTTCCTTTGTGTTATTCTCTGTTGTGTGCTTGTCTGTTCTGTTTAATCCAGGTCAAGTGTTTTAGTCAAACTAACTCCACCTGCTGTCTGGTTGTGATCGTGCTCATCTAAAACTGCTCAGTGATAATAAAAGCAGCTACACCTTTAATTCCATGAATGTAGTTTTTCTCTGTTGTGTTGATGTTGCTGCTGTTGACCCATGTTTACAACGATTCCCCCTCCAGGCTCAGAACGCCTACCTGCAGCCAGGTAGCTGTTGTCTTTAGGCTTCACCTCATTTGCATAAATAGGTCACAAGCCTTCCCTTCTTTACATAATGGGAATACTTCCTGTTTTCCTCAGAACAGGTTTGAGCTCTTGGTGACTGCTATGAAGAAAGGTAGGTGTGGGCTTACAGTCAGCTCCGTCTGGACTGAATCCAGGTTGAAATAATGTTCGGGAACGTTTCAAATGGGTTTTAGGTGTTACTTTTAAAATCATTCCTGACATACCTGTAGATCAGTGATCGTGAACTTTGAACCGGTTTGAAGCTTTTGTGTTCTGTTGCAGTAAAACCCACCTCTGGAATTACTTTTTCCACGCCTTCTCAGTGAGAAAAAAAAGTACGTGTGAGTTCCTACTTATTTATTCTGTGTTTGTTTTGTGATTTTCAGATTCCTACTGATAGATTTGATTCTTGTGTTAGTGCTGTTGTAAAACTCCATTCCTTTAACTCTCCTTTCTCCTCACCAGAGCTGACAGACATTTCTCCTCGGAGACAGAATGGATCCTTTCTTAGGTACGAAACCAGAGCTCATCAGACTCAGTCAGGAGTTCATCTGCGCGTCACCTTCCTAAGCCAACTGAAAACGTTTTCCTCTTACTTCTTGTTGTCAGGACCGTGTCCTCACCAGAGCCTTCCCGTTGAAATGGATGAAAGCATGACGTCCTCCAACCTGGACTTGGTCTGGCCTCCCTCTTGTGAACAGTGTCAACGGAGTGCAGAACGTCTGCAGGAAGTGGGCGATGGCCGAGCTCAGGGGGCCACACGTGATGCCGACCGGTGGGGGCTCCCCGAGAGCCGCTATCGCCATCAACCTGGAGCAGCTGCTTATGATGCCCCCGGCCCTGTGGACCCACCACAGGTGAAGCGCCCTCCCCCTGCAGGGGCGTGGCCTCATGGCCTCAGAGAGCGGGCGCTGCTGTATGGACCGGACGTCCACCACGGCAGAGGCTTCGTGGGCCCTTCAAACTATTCTCAGGATCGCTCTGTGGAGGAGGGAGACTTCCTGGAGCCGCCTCTGCCCCTGATGTCGGACGGTAACGAGAGCACCGAGACACCCCACAGACGACACCGTCACCACAAACATGAAGGGCGTGAACGGCGTCAGGCAGCAATGACACGACTCTCCATCAGTAGACGATGAAAACATGATTTAAAGTTCATCCAAATTAAAACATGCTCGGTACATTCAGTATGACAACTAGATCAAAACATGATACATGATGAGTTCACATGATCCACATGTCGGTTCTCATTGGCTCTGGAACAAAGAGAAAGTCATATTCAATTACAGTATTTTCCACACTATAAAACGCACCTAAAAGCCTTTAATTTTCTCAAAAACCAACAGTGCGCCTTATAATCCAGTGCGCCTTATATATGAAAATGTGTTAAAAATAGGTCATTCATTGACGTCTAATAAAGTGGAAATTAACAACTGATATCCATAAAAATGTTCACATGCAAACTAAATTATTTGCCAAACTGTGAAGCAGGGAGCATTTGTGGTTGGGATTAACCGACTCTTCATGAAACCCCCTAAAGAAACAGTGGGAATTAATAAGAATCATAGCGTGTGAGCAAAATACTGTATTCATGTGATATTTTGTTGTTTCTTGTATACTCATATATTAACCATTGTGATACCCTGTGTTAATCCACACGGCTGGTTGAGAATTTATGATGCAGTCTAAACTCTTTACTTTCGTTTAAATTAGACACCACAGATACATGCCACTAATGATTTGCTATTGGATTATCTGTACTCTACCAGGGGTTCAACTGTTCAGGTCAGGTCCAAACTCATCAATTTTACGTCGGTGTCAGAGGTCACACTGCATCAGCTGTGTAAAGGATACATAACATAAAATTACTAAATCTAATCTTAGTTTCTAAGTCGTTATCCTCACTTCACTGGTAAAATTGCCTCCTTATTCAGTAAAAAGAAATTTTCCACGTTGCAGGTCTGGGTGAAACTGGGTGATTTCTGATTGGGTGAAGCGCAGTGTTGTTCCAATTATATCTGTTCACTGTTCTAAATGAATACGCCGGCTGCAGACATGCTGTCATCGCCCACACCTCACATAAAACCACCGCTGCTGAATCCAGTCCACGCTCCGGTCCAGCCCCAAGTGGACTGGTGGAACCAGTGGCTCCATCACAGCTTTTAATTATGTCCACACTGTCACCTGTGACCAAAGCAGTTTGAAATATCTAATGGATTATTAGGTTGGGTATTGGACTTTTTGGAACTTTGTTTGTCAGTAGGATCAAACCACTAAACAGCTTTCCATGAAACTGATGGATAGGATGGGTCTCATGCCAGAATCCAATTAAATCAGATCTAAACTCCATTAGGTACAGATCCATAAAAAGTCCTTTCAATCAGGTTGGGAGTGTTTTTCAGGGAACAATGATTGACGTATGGATATTGATAAAAGACATCGGATGTCTGCTTCAGTCTGTTCTGGTTCTGGATCCACACCAGACTGAGTCGAGTCTTTACCGGGTTAGACTGGACTGCTGGGCCTGAGCCTGTAGAATCTGTCTATGAATGAATGAATGAACAAATGAGTTAAGGAGTCTGAGATGTTAACATTGGGGTTATGAATATGTTGGTTTAGTCACTACTAAACCATTAAAACACATAATATCATGTTACTGTACAATAAATAAGAATGAAAACATATAATATCATATTATTAGCTGAAGAGGAGACAGCAAAGTTTTTTCTGTACTATATTAAAAAATCAAAAATACAATTTTTTGTCAGCATAAAATAGATTTGTCTTAACTAAATATTCTTAAAATGCATTTAGAAATAAAATTCAGAAAAGAACAGGGAACGTTTATCTTCGTTTAGCCTGGAGATAAGTTAATTCAACTTAAGTCGTTTTTCTGACTTACGTCTCCTGGAACCGACTGACGACGTAATACAAGGTTTACCTGTAATAAGTTTTCCTTTCCATTAAATAGGTCAGTTGGACGTGTTATTTAGCTGTTTTTCTGTAGATAAAATAATTTGTGCCTCAGCAGAGACATTTAGACTAATGTAATGCCACTTGTGTCATTGGTCTTCTTCTTCTACTTCTTCTCCTTTGGGCTTTTCCCTTCAGGGGTCTCCACAGCCAATCAGTGTCCTCCATCTAACCCTGTCTTCTCATCCTCTTCTCTCACACCAACTACCTTCATGTCCTCTTTCACTACATCCATAAACCTCCTCTTTGGTCTTCCTCTAGGCCTCCTGCCTGGCAGTTCAAAACTCAGCATCCTTCTACCAATATATTCACTATCTCTCCTCTGGACATGTCCAAACCATCTCAGTCTGGCCTCTCTGACTTTATCTCCAGAACCTCTAACATGTGCTGTCCCTCTGATGTACTCATTCCTGATCCTATCCTTCCTGGTCACTCCCAGAGAGAAGAGGGTTAGATGGAGGACACTGATTGGCTGTGGCGACCCCTGAAGGGAAAAGCCCAAAGGAGAATAATGAGAACAAGAACATAATGATATGAGTTGAAGATACTGAATATTACTGAAGACAAATTTCTGAAGGCACCTCCCTACAAATAATGGATAATAGTTACTTAAATTTGTTCCACATGACTTTACTGTTTAAGTAGGACAAATCATGTAACTACATCATTGGAACATTTTACTCTTCACAGATACACGAGCCACAACATCGGTGACGGTTTACTTTCCAGGGCTGCCTCCCTTCACTTTGGCCCTTTGTTGTGGAGCTAGCTCTGTCATCTCTGCATGCTAACAGTTAATGCTACAAACCTGACGTCTGCTCCTCCACATCCCGCTGCAGGCCACAATCCAGCTCAAAGAACCTTCTACAGACAGTGTCGATGTTGTCCTCCAGCTAACCAGCCCCACCCCAATGGGAACGATCATCAGTACAGACATGAGTATTACGCCGAGCCTCAGCAGGAGCCTCACCTCCACCGACAGCCGGGGTAGGAGCATGACGTCCATCACGCGTCTGGTTATGATCTGTTTGTTACATCCACATGGATTTATCTGCTATCCCTTTCTCCTTCCACAGGTACCCCCCAACTGATCCGGTGCTGTTTAGACGTGCTCCAAATGCCCCCCACAGATCTGACCCTCAGATTGCCATCCCTCCAAAAGACGTGATGCATGAGGTCAGCGTGGGTCCCTCCCACCAGGCTGGTCCAGGAGCAGGAACATGGGAGATCAAGAGGACCATCACCCTGCCTGCTGAATGCAGTGAGTCCGATCAGTGTACACGCGTGAACATCCACATGAACATGTGACACTTTTTACTGATAAAACTGACATGTTCATAGAAACGCATCAATCACAGATACACATCTGTTTTGCTGAGGATTGGTGGGGGACCACTACATTAGTGCTAAATTCATTCATTCATTTTATGAACCACTTTCTCCCCTTTCGTGGGTCACGGGGGTTGCTGGAGCATATCCCAGCAGGTTCAGGGTGAGAGGCGGGGACACTCCCCAGACCAGTGCATCAATTGGAAAGAAAAAACCACACACACTCACACCTACGGACGATTTGGAACCAACCAGTACAACCTCAGTACCATCTAGTATTACATTCAAGCAGCATCTCTGCTGCTGAGGTCTGAAAAACTTTACCACTCACACAAAGTCAATATAGATGATTAGATATCACTAGAGGCCAGAGGAAAACATTTGATTTTGGATGAAAGATCATCCCTCCAGAGAATATAATAAACACTGTTTGGGGGGTTTCCTTTTCGTCGACAGGGAACGTTTTCATCACGTATTCCACGGACACGGCCAAAGACATTTTCCCATTTGTAAAGCTGCTGATGGATCAGGGATTGGAAACAGCGGTGAGTCCCGTCACGTCTCTCTCGTGAGCGATTCTCGGCGACTTTCCGTAAAGCAATCATCCACGTCTGACTCTTGACAGATCGACATCTTTGATAATCCAATCCGGAGAATGGACACCACCAAATGGATGGACAAGTTTCTGAATGATGTAGGTGTGGCTGTTAAATCTGAGGGGGGAATGAATCAAGTTGCCTTCTGCAGGAACTGACAGTGAGATTTTGGTGGTGTTTCAGAAATCAGTGCTCATCATCGTGGTCATCAGCCCCAAGTACAAGGAGGATGTGGAGGGAGATGGAGAGGATGAGCACGGCCTGCACACCAAGTACATTCACAATCAGGTGGGAGACCACAGGACTGTCACGTCTGCTCACAATAGCAGAGGAAATATCGCCTTCTTGTGGCAGGATTATGTCGTTAAACTCCCTGCTCTCACACGGAGCCAGAACAAACTTTAGTAAAAATGAGCACCAATGCAGAGATCTGATTTGAACTGATCTTCCTCTCTGATGCAGATCCAAAATGAATTCATTCAGCACGGCTGCAGAAACTTCAGGCTGGTGCCCGTCCTGTTTCCCAATGCAACCAAGGTAAGTCAGGTGGAATGGGGGGGGGGGGTGTCTCCAGGGTTCACATCAGAAGTCTGGACTTCCTTCACTCAGACTCATTCATTCTGATCTCTGAAGGACGACCACTTAAAGCAATAGATTTCAGCTCCTCCTCCACAAACCAGCTCGTTCCATTTCGTAGCTTTAGTGCTTTGCAGCTGTAATGTGGGAACATTGTGGATCCTTTAACGAAGATGCATTATAGTCTGTTGCTCGGAAAGGATAAAACAACATATCTAAGGCTGCTTTAAAAATTACTTTAAGTTATGTAAAACGTCTGTTATCAATCAAACCAATCAACTTTTATTTATATAGCGCTTAATCACACCTGCAGATATTTCAAAATGCGGGGAAAAACTCCCTCATTGAGGAAGAAACTCCGGGCAGGACCCAGACTCTGGAGGGCGGTCATCAGCCTTGGGTGGGAAAAAGAAATACACTGGGGACAGAGATAGATAGATAGATAGATAGATAGATAGATAGATAGATAGATAGATAGATAGATAGATAGATAGATAGATAGATAGATAGATAGATAGATAGATAGATAGATAGATAGATAGATAGATAGATAGATAGATAGATAGATAGATAGATTTTTTATTTATTACTCAATCTGACAAAATTTTAAATTTTGTCTGTTCTGCCCCTCTGTGTTCTGCCCCTCTGTGTTCTGCCCCTTTGTGTTCTGCCCCTTTGTGTTCTGCCCCTCTGTGTTCTGCCCCTCTGTGTTCTGCCCCTCTTCGTTCTGCCCCTCTGTGCTGCAGAGACACGTCCCCAGGTGGCTCCAGAGCACCAAGATCTACCGCTGGCCCCAGGACACCCAGGACCTGCTGCTGCGTCTGTTCAGACAGGAGCGCTACATCATCCCCCAGCGGGGGGGCGACCTCACTCTCACCGTCCGCCCCCTATGACCACAAAGCCCACCGTGGTTTAGATAGAACTGTTGTTCCTGCAGCGTGGGTGTGGGGGGGTTCCTTCTCGTTGGGAACAGATGTTCTGTAATCCACCTTAACAGCTGTTCTGATGTCGGGGCAGGAAGGCTTTACTTCATCAGATCTCCTAAACTTGTCTGTTTGGGTTTTTTAACTTTTATTTGAAGAGTATTTTTCCAGATGTTCTTCATCTCCGTTCAAACAACTGTCAGAGTTATCCTTTTAAACATCTGACATTTACCTACTTATAGATACAAAAACACAGCTGAAACACACTTTTAATGCCCCCACCACTTTTTGTTTTCATCTATGTCCTTTTGTTCGTTTATTCATTTGTTTGATTAGTTGATTAATTGGTTTAGCAGGATTATGTAAAAACCACTGGACAAATTTGGACAGTCAGAAATATATAACTCCCCTAATTATTCAGAACATGATTCACAAAGTATGATTTAATTATGAAAAAGTCATATACATTTATGATGTTTGAACAAATGATGGAGCAGTAGTTTGTTAACTACTTCTCAGGGTGAGACAGACGTACAGGATTGTTCCACCACGGCGGACATGAGGACTATAACTAACCAGAAGGTGGCAGCATGTCCTAAATAATGATCACTGAAGCTGCTGTTTGCACTTCCATTCAACACATGCATGTTATTAACTCTGTTTCCACTACTTTTAAATAAATGTAATTGTTTTGACCAACTGATGTGATCTTCTGGGACTCATTCTGACTGTGAGATCATTGGATCTGCGCCGTGAAGAAGGACGTCCACGTCCACCTACAACTCTGTGACAGTCTGCTGCAGGGACCGGAGGCCTGTCGCCGTGAGCAGACGGGTTCACCTGTAAACCTGATGAACAGACCTCACTAAAGTCACCCAGCATGAGCGGAGCTCTGGGGAGGTTCTCTATTATGGTCTGTAAACACGAGGGCCAGTGGCTGTGTTAATGATCCAGGACTCTCTGCTACCAGAGTCGGCCTTATCGGATGAGTCCAGAGCAGCCAGACACAGACACGTCGCCAACAGGGCCTGGATCAAGTCTGGCTGGCCTGC
Organism: Antennarius striatus; assembly: GCF_040054535.1. NCBI lineage: Eukaryota > Metazoa > Chordata > Actinopteri > Lophiiformes > Antennariidae > Antennarius > Antennarius striatus. The sequence goes on along the minus strand of NC_090794.1, from coordinate 17,617,430 downwards.
TGCTTGTTAAATACACTCCCAGCACTGACTCATTTCATGAGTCTTTCTATAGTAAATGCACAACAAAGCCCTAGTGGTTGATGTCGAATGAAACACGCTCTTTTCCTGCTCTATTTTGACATGTTACACCGCGGTGGAGGGGACAAGTTGTGACAGGCTGGGTTGAACCCTTGACGCACTAGTAAATCACTGCATTGTGAGTCTTCACACAATCACGTTTGTCGTATAGAAACCATTTCTACTGCAGGATATGGAAACGCCTCAAAGGAACAGTGCACAGTGTCGGGTCAGCAAAACACACAGCAGAGGGTGTCCTCCAGATGACCACCTTTTTTACATTGAAAAGAGCAATAATCCTCTGAGGTGTGTGGCACTTTACACATTTTCCATCACATTTCTTTGTGACAGTCAGAATGGGATTGTGATTTAAACATTGCTGAAACGTGGCAGCTCCTCTTCTGCGTCCTTCATCCCACTCTGTGCAAGCGCCTCAAATCAGAGAATTGAAGATTTGTAAAAAATCAAGAAAAGGTGCACAGGGGCTAAATATCCACAGTAGTACTTCCGATTTTTAAAAAATGCAAATAATGCAAATTTATCAAGAAATGTCTCAGTTGACAGCCACAGCTTACTATAATTTAGTGAGAAATTAGCTTGATTTTCAAACTTTTCTCTCAAAATCTGATTCATCAGACTTTTCAAATCCATCCATACATAAAAGTTAAGTATTTATTAATTGTCGGTTCACCTCTGTGATGCCGTGGTTGGAAAGCGTTGGATGAGTTTAGGATTTACCAAACTACATACCTCTGAATCCACTTTCTTCCATCATCACCACCACAAAAAGGAACACACTCTTAAAAACAGATGAGCTTTCATGAATGGAAATTCACTTTCACCATCACTGAGACTCCAACTGAATGCATCTATATTGAAATGTATGCACTTGGTGTTCACTTTAGATAAAAGCACCAAACTGGATATATACAGTACTTCCTAGTGGGACGTGTCCCTAACATGCACCCACAGTCCTGGGGCATGCTGTTGGCAAACGGAGGCAGACGTCTGCTGATTGGTTCATTACGAGGCCACAGCTTTCCCTCAAGGTCAGACACAGACAAAGGTTCCCTCTCCATCTCGATGGTAATGCTAATGAAAGTAGTTCCATCATCATTCGCTGCCGTGTCCCAGGCATGAACCAGACTGAACCGGCTTTTTGGGAGATGATGTCTGTCAGTGGAGAGGAAGAAGCTGTGGGCTCAGCACATCCACTCCTGCTACCTGCCTCGTACTGGCCATTACAGTAATGCACATGGAATACTAAACATTCAAAAGATGTGGAGCAAGCAAAATGGTATCATATTCTCCTCTAGTGGCACGCAGATGAGGCTCAGAGTTGTAGAGGCTCTAAATGATAAGATAATCACTGATAAAGTCTTGAGTTCATCTGTAACATCAAGTGGGATTGATAACTGTGTTTATAGGCCATTGTGACCCTTTCTGATGCAGTGATCTGGTTCAATTCTGTATTCATGCTGCAGTGGCAGCACAACTGAAACACAGTTAAGCTTCACAAACACTTCTGTTCCCTGTTACATCGTATTTACTTACAGATTAAAAGTTCTCCTGTACAATCAGATTGAAGCTGAGGGCAAAGTCTGCTGTAGACTTGTTTGAGGTCCACATAATTGGTAAGATTTCAGATGCTTTTCAACATTTCTCATTACTTACAATTCCCCAAATCATGTTCAAGTGAAACTGAAATTATTTTTCCCAAAAAAACCCACCTCCTACACTGAAATATATTTTTTCAACAGGTCAATAGCTCAGCTATTTCTAACATCTCTAAACCATGTCCATGTGTGAATGTTCGGAACACATGTACACATGTTGATAACTGCTGGTTTTAAAAGACCTGGTCAGGTCTATAACCCCTCTGATCCCACTGAGCAGTGATTACTATAATCCAAAAAACACTGTAAATGCATTCACACAATAGTATTTTGACTCTAATATTATCCCCATTGGACTAATTCATTAATTTATCATTTTTATCCATGAAGTTGTTATTGATAGCAATGATAGCATATTCTAGTCCAACTGACTGTTTCATGTCTCTAAAATAATTTTCCCCCAGCCATTATGAAATGTCAGTAAAGCAATGAATGTGATTTGTTGGGTAAATCAATAATCAATTTCAGAGGCTGAGATTTTTTTTTGCATTTAATTTGAAAATATCGAACAGGATATTGCAGACATAACAATGTCATTAATTTCATAAAACTTTGATAACGCCAAAAATGAGTGAACAGCATTTATTAAGCCTATTACTTTGGGAGATGTCTCAAATTAGGATTTATAAATTCAATACAATCTGTCGATATGGATTTATTGCATAAGTAATATATTTAGACAACCTGTTTGTAACGCGATAAAAACACCAACTCTGTCACTATTATATATATATATATATATATATATATATATATATATATATATATATATATATATATATATATTGCATAAACAAATATGACAAATGAGTCATCTAAAATAAATGACTTAATCTTTGGTTAGCAGGGTCTGTTGGTCTAGCCAACAGTACCTTTATTGTGAAAAGTCAAACCGGAAGTCCTGTCCTGGTGCTGTGTAGCTAGCTTACCTCCGCCGCGGCTTTGCTAGCGCGGTCCGCCGAGCCTGTTATGGAAGCAGCAGCTCCGCTGAGCGTCTGGCCGACCGGGACTGGCTGGGACTAGTTCTGAGGCGTGATTTGGAAAGATAACCGTACATCCCGGAAGCGACAGGGACCGTCTTCCTGACCGAAACAGAAACACCGCGGAGACACCCACAGCCACGGAGCAGCCACAAACCAACTCCAACATGGACCCGACAGCTGCGGAGCCCCGCAGAATTCCCCGCCGTTGTCGAGTTTAGCTGTCCGCGGCGGCAGCTCGGGGCCAGGGGGGGCTTTGTTCGTGATTTCATGGGACACAGCCGGGCTTCCCCGCCGCTTTGTGCTTGTTTTCAGCGCCGTGACAGCGAGCCAGCAGCCTGCTGTCGGCCGGCCAGCGAGCTCCGCGCAGCCTATGGACTCCCAGCAGTAGCCGTTCGCGTTTCGCGTCGGGCGGACACCCCGTGAGGGAGGCGGCCGTCATGTTCGCCGTCCGCATCGTGAGCGCGGACTTCTACCTGGCCAGTCCCGTCACGGACCTGGACGTGTGCCGCTCCGAGTTCAGGGACAGCGACGTGAGGAAAGTGCCGGTGGTGAGGATATTCGGCGCGACGCCTTCAGGTCAGACAGCTCCTGTGTGTGTGTGTGTGTGTGTGTGTGTGTGTGTGTGTGTGTGTGTGTGTGTGTGTGTGTGTGTGTGTTTGGTAAACCTGCGTGTGTCGGGTCCATGTAACGGTTCCAGATGAGGACCGGCGGGGGGGGCTTGTTGTACCGACGCGGCGTAGCCCGCCGGTGCGGCGCAGACCTCCTCTGCTCCCCTTTCCACGGATGACTCCGCTCTGTTTTCTCTCCCTCGCTCCATCGCGGCGCGTTGGTGGCCGACAGCCTCCGTTTAATCCCCATGAGGCGTTTGGGGACCCTTTAAAGTGGGTTTTTTGTGTGTCTATAACAACCTGTGGAGCGTGGACAGGTGAGACCTCAGCGCGCTGCCCGCCTTGGATGTTTCGGAGCAACATAATAAAAAATATACGTGAAGAGGAAGGAAAAGTGATCATTTGTTGTTGAAATTGAAGCAAACAGCGAGATTATGTGCAGCAGCAGTGATGCAAAAGCAGCCAAAGCCCTGGTGTCCGTGCCGTCATGAAGAGACATTAATATGCATGAGACGTGATGAATGAAAATACAGCCCTGCACAGTGTGGGGATGCATCCAATAATATATTGGATCCTCATGGATTAAAAAAAAAACCTTTTACATGTACACACTGTACTGAGGTGGGGTCAAGGTTTACTGTAGCTTCGCCCTGTGCTCTAATAAATCCATTAGAGCTAGGCATTCTGGGTACCTTAATACCCAATCCTGCAAAACAATAGAATCAGCTCCTACACAGGGACTCACCATTATCACCACTGACAAATCCTCTTGTGGCTGTTGTGCCCTCTCTACAGCACTAGGGTTACACCACTGCACAACAGCCTCTGTGTGTATTTTTATCAGGATTGATCCCCACTGGGGGAAACGGGAGTCCAGCTATGACCCACAGCAGTGTCCAACAGGAAATACCTCCCAGCGACCCACGGGGCAGAGCAGAGACCTGGACAGGAGGACGGGGTTAGGGTGTCAGCGCTATTCTGGTGCTGTCAGGAACCTGCATGATTTAATATGAGGGTGCTTCATGCATGTGCGCGCACACACACACACACACACACACACACACACACACACACACACATAAATACACACACACTGCAGCAGAGGCAGTCTGGGTAGTGTGAGAAATCATCAACAGTGATTCAAGAACAATAAATCCAATGGAAACAGCACAGAAATAAGACTGTACAGTTTGGTGATCTTGTGCACTGAATGCTGATATGGGAATAATTTCATGTATGATCCAAGACTGCGATCATCAGAGAAATGAATTGATCAATGACAGAAGATCTTTTCTTTGTCTTATGTGGCAAAATATGTTGGGATATCAGATTTCTGGTCCAAAATGTAGAGACAGATGTTTATAGGGAAATTGTGATTGATAGGTGATAGATCTGAAAGACAGCTTGTGTGTGTGTGTGTGTGTGTGTGTGTGTGTGTGTGTGTGTGTGTGTGTGTGTGTGTGTGTGTGTGTTTCACTGTAGAGGGGTGTCGGTACTTCTGATTACACCTCATTGCTCAACATTCCTGATATTTATGTGACAGTTGACCACATGTCAGTGTCCCAGTGGAAGTTTTAAAGCCTTTCCTTATTGAAATCTTACAGAACCTACTTTAATTCCACAAAGCCAGCGTAGGATTGGGTTTGTATGGAGCTGTTGTCACAGTGTAACTCCCCTTGCTCTCGTCGTGTCTCCGTGTGACGGCTGGAGTCCGGCGCTGCTTCTCCACCAGTGGAGTTCCTCACCATCTGGAACACATTGAGAAGCAGAGAGCTCTTTTTTTTTTCTCTCTCTCCTTCTAGGGAACTCAGGAAAGACAACACCTCCAGAAAAGGAGCCACCTTACAGTGTTTCCCGTTTCACCCACAGTGAGCGTTACTGTCTGGCCTTAAGGGAGAGGTCTGCGAGCTGTTTTGCTTAATATGTGTGTCAGCTGTTATCTCGTCAGTGTGTTTACCCTGGCGTAGGCAGTCAGCGGTGTACAACCTCAGGCGTTGTGTTCGCTGTCCTTCTCTGACCTAAGCCGTACACACTCTGACCAATCAGCGTTGTGTAATCCAACCCTCTGCTTCCTGGTTTCTTCCCTCTCTTGAACTCTTAGTATTCATCCAGCCTGGGTGTCCCGCCTCCTGTACATTCAGTTATGGTGATCAATACTGTCTGTATGCGCTGTTAATAAAGCTGTGTGTGTGTGTGTGTGTGTGTGTGTGTGGGTGGGTGGGTGGGTGTGGGTGTGTGTGTGTGTGTGTGTGTGGTGCTGGTTGACGTATCCCGGGCTTGTAAACAGCCTTCCTTCCCAGTTTCTTCCCACACTGCTCAGACTAGCGGCGGCGCTAAACTTTGAAGCCTGACAGCATTGATCTCCACAACCCCCCCCCCCCCACCGATGCCGACGAGACCCCCCTCCAGCTTCACTGACAGGCCCCGGGCCCCGTGACAGCAGGAGACACACTGTTGTGGTGTCTCGTGAAGACATGTGCACTTGAGTCTTTATTGAGTGTGTGTGTAGACGAGTAGAGGAGGAAGTGTGTGACCAATACATCTGACTTTGGGGGGGCCACGCATGAAGTACAGGGAGGTATAAAGCTGAGGGCGTCTTCCTCCCCTCTGGGCCTCACCCCCCAGGTTCAGCTCTCTCCAGGGGAAGCCTTAATGCCCTCGGAAGGGATTCCTCCCGGATTCATTAACGGGATAAGAGGCAGCTTGAGAAGGACTCAAAAGGTCATTGTCTCCTGAACAGTTTGCCCCCCCCCCCAGTCAGTCATTATGGTTACATTATCCCCCTCTCTGCTGTTCCATTCGCTTGAAATTGTTTAATCAAATGAGATCATTTCCACTGATCCAGTTTCAGTGATCTGGCCATGTGACACGGTGATAAATCGTCTGTCTTTGTTCTGATGTATAATTTATTTCATCGTGTCTCCAGTCACACCCTGTTATACTTGATTCCAAATTATTTCCAGGGTTTTGGTGAACAGATTCAGGCCTGTGTGGACCATGTGCAGAGCTGTCCATACAAACGCCTGATTGCTACAGGATGTCTTTGACTAGAGAACAAGCAGAGATGCTGAGGAGTTTATTTAACTTTTCTCCTCTTGGAACTTATCTGGCATTTTCAGTGTAATCACATTGTATGAGATTAGCAGCGTTACTTGTGACCAAGCTTTTTTAAAGTCCGGGTAGCTCCTGATAACCTCCTAGATGCCCTGAAGAAGACACGAGATACTGTATAATGAACAAAAGAAACTGGTGTCTGGGAGCAGCTTGTCTCGTCTTCGAACAGCACACTGAACTGAGATAATCTGTGGGATTATTTAGATGATACAATTTAGATTATTGAAAATTAAAATTGTAATAGGAATACTAAATGATTTTCTCTGAAACGTTTGAAGCTCACCAGGTTTTATACACACAACATGACATGGTGTACCTGTGTATTACCATGGTGACATGTCAGCCCATATGATGTGTGCTAAACCAGTGGACGGGGGGGACGACCTGACTACCTGAGAGGGTCTCTCTGGTGCTGAAGGAGCTGTGAGTGCTCAGCTTCTGCCTCAGTGTCCTTGCTGCTGCTGCAGCCCATCCAGTCTGATTGATGGCCTTAGTGGGTCCCTCTGGCACCTCACTGGGTATCCGAAGGCATCACTGTCGAGTGCACATCCTCACACTGCAGTAGTCCTCCTCCCACCGCGTGTCGATTCACCTCCACTCACACCGAGTCACTGACTCTGCATTAATGCCTGCAGCTGCTTGACGCTTGGGTTTAGTTGTGAATACCTGACTGTTCTCTGGTATCTGTCCCCTACAAATGTATCAACATGGTAAACTGTGTTGAAGCCTGCATCTGTTTACCATCAATAACAATGCGTTTCATTCGTTCCTTAACCTGAACACAAAGTGTAAAAGTTGTGTAGTGTCTTCTTCATGAGCCCCTCACATCCTCACCTAAATGCACGTTCAGCCTCAAGTTCCACACTATGTATTACACATCATGGAGCCATCCTCAAGAGAGTAGAAAAATCAAAGTAAAGCCGGTGAGAAGTAGGGCTTCCTGATTAACTGTGATTAACTTGTGATCTTGACTCACACCTACAGTGCATGCAATCTCATTTCTAGATGATGGTGATTCTTCTGCACTTTATTTCATGAGCTGCGTCACAAACAAGCGCTGCTACATTTGTCTAGAGAATCCAAACGCCCCTGAATGCATCACTGATGTCAGACTATGACAAAGTGGATTTACACCACATGATCAGTGTAGTAGAAAGTCATGGCAGGAGAAGTGTTTCAGTCAGACAGCAAAGGAGAGTGACCGAGAAGGACAGGTCTAGATTAGAAAGAGAGACGGGTCTACATTAGAAAGAGAGACAGGTCTAGATTAGAAAGAGAGACTGGTCTACATTAGAAAGAGAGACAGGTCTACATTAGAAAGAGAGACTGGTCTACATTAGAAAGAGAGACAGGTCTAGATTAGAAAGAGAGACTGGTCTAGATTAGAAAGAGAGATGGGTCTAGATTAGAAAGAGAGATGGGTCTAGATTAGAAAGAGAGACGGGTCTACATTAGAAAGAGAGACAGGTCTACATTAGAAAGAGAGACAGGTCTAGATTAGAAAGAGAGACTGGTCTACATTAGAAAGAGAGACAGGTCTAGATTAGAAAGAGAGACAGGTCTAGATTAGAAAGAGAGATGGGTCTAGATTAGAAAGACAGATCTAGATGAGAAAGAGACATGTCTAGATTAGAAGAGAGACGGGTCTAGATTAGAAAGAGAGACAGGTCTAGATTAGACAATGCATTAAACATTAAATCTGGTGAAGAAATGATGCCAGAGAATCGTGATTTTAGTTGTAGACAACTTAATTGAAATTCACTGTTTTCCTGAATCGTGCAGCCCTTGTAAAAAATGATGTGAATGTTACAGATGAAGAACTTTTCTCGTCCAGACGGTGACGGCATTGACTCAGTGTTCACTGTTGTTGCTGTGATGTAGCGACTCTAGAACCCTTTCTAGAGTTCCAATCACGACAACCTTGACCTACTGGTGATGAGTAATCAAACTGCCGCTCCCATCATTCCCTGTCACTGTAACCACATGCTTTGTTTCTACAGCTGCTAATTCTGTAATGTGAATTACGGTACTGCTGACACCCCCACCTACATTAAACGCTATATACAACAGTGTTGACACTCGCCTTGAGAGCTGACGTGGGGTGAAAGCCAATGCAGCGTCTGATGAGGACCTCTGTTGGAGGTTTGTGCAGGCAGAAGAGAGACTCCTCTGTTGGCAAAGAGGTTTGGGTCATTTCAGGTCCTCTGCCTGGTGTCTGGCTCGTCCTCTCTCCTCCTACATCATTCTGCCTACGGAGAGGAAGAGGAGGACCTCTGCTGTCTGAGCTGGAGCGAGGGAGACTCCCCACTCTGTGCCCCCCCCAGGGCCATTGGCAGCACTGCAGGAGAACTCTGCAGCGTTTCAAAGCACATTAAGACCTTGTTAAAAAACACTGAAAGAATTTGGCAGCTTGACTTGCTTTGAACTGACCGTGCTGGGCCATTCATTCAGGATGGGCTTTAATTAGGCCTGGATATGTGTGTGTAGGCGACATGCTCAAGCATATACATACAGTACACACACACACACACACACACACACACACACAAAGACACTCAGTGGTTCTGTCTGTAATCTTTAACAGAAAATGTGTCAGTGAATTGGGGCTGAGTCGGACCATCATTTATTACAGGAATGCACCGCTGAGCTCTTTAATAATCATGATGATGATGATGATGCCATTTAACACTATAAACTTGATAAGTGCACACATTGTTATTGCATTTTTCATTCTGTTTTGATTGAGCATGTCGGGATCAGAAGTTGGAAAATGATTCAAAGAGAAGTCAGAGATTTACTCTAATTCTACCTTCATTTTTAACGTGGGCACATGGTTCAGACGTGTTACATCTTGAGTGGAGCGCTGGCCTTACTGACTAATCAAGGGACAGTTCCTGACTTTGATGTGGTCCTAAATTTAGTATTAACTCACTCGCTGACATAGACGTCAATTATATTTTCCAACAGGAAGGCCTGGGGGACGGTCTGGTGGAGCTGACACTTAAAATCAGGCTACTAATTATGGAATTTAGCGTCATGACAACTGATCCAGTCACGGGACAGAGGATGGAGAATCAGGAAGAAGTAGACAGAGTTTGTGTATGTCAGAGCTCACCGAACACAGTGTCGCTCTGAGTGAAGCATCATGGGTCCACCAAAAGAGATTTGTTAGTACAAAGCTCTGCCAGCCAATGAGTTAACTTAATGACACCCCTAGAAATGTCTCCAAACAGCCTTTTGTGTTGTTGTGTTGTATTGTGATCACTGAGGAATGCTAATCATGTCTCTTTAGTGTCTGTTTCTGACGACACGTCTGTACGCCATTGATTTTCAATCCAAGAGCTGCGATGGGAACCAAAAGTTGTTTCAGACTAATTTAATTCCAGTCAGTTTGAGGGCAGCTTATTAAAGATGAGAGGGGGTTGGGATATTCCGAAAGCCGGCTCTAAAAATAGCTCAGCTTGTGTTTGTTAGTCAGACTGTAGTTTTAATGTAAGCCTGTGTTGATGAAGCAGGCGGCTTGTTGGCTGCTTCTCTGGCCATTGACTCCTTGAGACTGGCTGATGCTCTCCGGCTGTGTTCTGTGAAGCTCTCTGACTCTTTTGGGGGCTCTACGCCTCTGACTCAGAGCTCAGGCCTCCTTCTGCTGGGCTGTAACCCCCTCCTGTCACGGTTGCGTCTCGGCTGCGGTTCTTTGTGTCTTTACGGCCGCCCCTGTGAGATCCAGAGTGGATCGCTGGAACGAGGGAGGGAAGAGCGCTGACGAGAGAGCGAGCGAGTGAGCATGTGTGTGAGTCTCGCTCGCCCAATGCACCAGCCAAGCTGGCGTCTCTACTCCTTCTGATGTGCGATGGAGAGCAGGACGTGCTGTGAATATCAAATTTCATCCGAGCTGAGAAAAGGAGGGCAGGCAGAGCTCGGAAATCTCTGCTTGTTGTCTGGTGAGAGATTGTCAACCTGATCAGAGAGCGAGTGTGGACCCACACAAACACACACATCATCCTGTAGCGCCGTGGCAACCGCTCGGCGCCAACCTGTACTCTACATGGTTATTATAAAATCTGTGCCATCCCTTCCCTTTTTTTTTTTTCTCTTTTCGAAAATGGAGACATTTTATTGTGCCAAGTCTTTTTATGCTGTCTTTCCTGCTCATTTAATTGAGTCTCGTTTTTCATCTTCCTCCTCCTCTTCCTCCTCCTCCTCCTGAGGTGCATCATATTTGATCAACAATTCCTTAGATATGAATCTCCAGTAACTGGAGAGATACGGAATGGAGAAAATGCTAATTACCATACCATAATACCATAATGAGTGTATTTACATAATGTATTACATGAGGGAGCAGGAGGGGGGGTCGGATTCTTGACTGAACACCCCTCAATCAGAAGCACAATGGTCCTTTGTAGAACTATGGCCAAATCAGGATCCATATCTGAATCCCCACTAGAGGATTCAGATTATAATCTGGATGTACATCACCAATGTACAGACTAATCACGCCATGAATATGCATGTTATGACATCACCGTTTTTGGAGTATTCTTACGTCCCGCTTCAAAGCGGTGATGTATTGTAACTGTCAGTGTTGAGTGTTCGTCCGTTCGTTCGTTCGTTAGTACATCAAATATCTTCGCAACCGTTGCAGATAGAGAGATGAAACAAAAAGCACATGACTCAGGCAGCAAAGGGGATGAAAATGACATGATGACCTTGAGAAAACTAGGTCAAAGTCAAATTTCAACTTTTGTACACTCAGGAACCGGATAAGATAGAAAGACGAGGGAGAAGGCCAGTGTGAGTAAGACCATAGATCAAAGCTAGTGCTTTGATCAGAGACAGTAGGTCAGAGTATTAGCTTTGATCTTTGATCTATGCAAGTATGTCAGGGGTGTGTTCCCTGTTGAAGTCATATGATTAACATGTGACGTGAACAGTTGTCAACACTCCATCATTTACAGTTGTGGAACTATTTCTTACACAGTGTTGCGTCTGGAATCCAGCTCCTCACTGTCAGGCTAATTGAAATAGGTACAAATATTACTCTTACTTTTTTCTTCGTTACCATCATGATTATTTCACGTCTGTGACACTGTCCATATGGTGAACTTCTCAGCAGTGGATATCCATGAAATCCTGTCTGTTTCATCTCAGTGAGCTGAAGCTGTCTTGTCATGGCTGCGAAGCACAAATGTCTGTTCTAGATCTATAATGCTAGATGACACAAGAGCAGCATTACGGCGTGGGATGTGGAATACTAATCCTACTCTCCATCAGTGGAAAGTAGAATTTAATTTAGTTATATCCCAATACTGACTGTGAGCAGGTTTAGCTTTGGCACACCCGTTCAGAGACTGGAACCAGAACCTTTGCTCAGTGAGGGAAACCAGACGCTTCATTGTCAGACTGTGGCGCTACAGAGACGTGGTGCCAGTTTGTCAGAAGACTCCGTCCTGTGGTCAGCATCACGGCAGAAGATGATGACCAGAGAGCTGGGGGTGTTAAGCTGTGTGCTACACCACTGGTCCCCACCCCCACCCCACAAAATAAAATGACGCGACCAGTACCGATTGACCCAGTCCACAACCCGGGGGTTGGGGACCACTGGACTAGAGTCCATGAATGAGGGTGTCTAGTGGGGAGGTGCAGGCTCCCTGGTGAGTTTCCCTCTGCTGGCCACAGCCCTCCTCTTCCTCTGTGTATGCTGCCTCCACCAACCCTCCCCTGCTTCTCTTGCTTTCTACATTCTTTTGTTTTCCATGCTGCCCCCCCGCCCACTCCCTCCACCCGACCCGTCCTCCCCTCCTTCATGGGGTTACACTGAGATTGTCCTGGACTGCTCTCCAAAGGAGGGCTGGCCAGAGAGCCGGTGTTTACAACTAGAGCAAGCCTGACCTTTGCCCCTAACCCCCGTCACACACCCCCCCCCGCCCCTTACCCGTGTCATACCCCTGTCCCTCCCCTCAGTCCTCAAACCCTTTCAGTTCCTCTCTGAACCTACCTCACCTCTTCTTATCCACACACTTGCATGCCTGAGCAATAAGAAGCTGGTCGTTCATTAGTGAGTGCAAATAATGGGACGTGTCCTTTGTGTCCCTGGAGTAGTCCAGGGTTTATTCACTCCCCCAAGCCTCTCTGCTGTAGTGTACTGGCCCCCCAGGAGAGTTTTACCCTAGAGGTATTTCTGTCTAGTATTTGACCCACAGGAGAGTAACCCATCACAACCACCAGTCTTTCTTTCTCCACCTCTATGAATTTGTAATGATTTCATTTGATGGACTTTTTATGCCCAGAGGCTTCAGGTGGTGTAGTACTTTGGGATATATATATATATTTATTATAAGCTTGTGTTGTCCCCTTAAACTGCAGTGAAGGCAAAATGTCTCTCTGAAGGGAAACTTTCCTACTGTGTTAAGCTTCTCCTCAACCTATTAGCTCCATTCCCTCATCTCAACACACAGCTGGGCTCTGGTTCACACCCATGGCTAACTATTAACATCTTACTGTCTCGTGTTCTCTTTGTTTGACCAGCGGATTATAATCCCAAGACCTGATGACCAGGATGTTTGTGAATACAGGCTGATACAGGATGGATGTGCAGGATTGCCTTAACCTTTGAGGATCCAGTTGCAGCGTTAGGTGTCCTCCTGCGTGCTGGACGTGTGACCTGTAATCAGCTGTTCCCAAGCACAGATTCTGTTGGACTGGAGGAGTTTTATGTATGCTATACCATACTAGCGATACATGGAAAAACTATTTTACTAATCAAAACTACTAAAACGTAAAACCATCTGATTACAGTGTAAACCTGATCCCTGGAGCCAGCTGTACTCACTCGTTGTTGGGTCTGGTTTCCTTCTAGCAGAACAGGACAATCGATGGACCAGTCCCTTTAAAAGGTGGTACTGAGCTCCATCTTCTCTTCGTCTCCATTCAGATGAAAGATTAGCTCGTACTCTTAGGTAGTGCTGTCGTTGAGATAAGTTTCATTGGCGTCAAGAGCTTACTGAGTCATGAGGACAGAGTTTGTATTTCCATCTCCATGTCTGGTCTGAGTGATTATTGTAACTTGTGTGGTCAGGGAATAAACTGAAGGGATTTCTGGGTAAATTTTTCATGTCATTGTCTTGAAGCTCATTCTGGTGGTTGGTTCTGTTTCTGGAGCAGGTCGTATACAGCCCACATGCTGACACTTCATCTCCCCCTCCCACTGAAGACACTGTTTAGTAATATTATTAATTTTCTAATTGTAACTAACTTAATGTAAAATGATTTCAGATATGCATTTATAACAAATTACAGTTAACAAACAACTTAAATATCGTATTTGTTGCAAAGTGGGTATGCAGCATCAGTTTCCACGGCGATGTACTAAGGTGAAATGATGTAGTACTGAAGACCCAAAGTTAACCCTTAATTTTCCTGATTTATGAAATCTTTCTTTGTTTGACAGGCCTGAGGTAGCTCTGTGGTGTCGCTTTAGTTTGATAGGGCCGTGTTCATTCAGCTCCACACAACCCTCCATCCTGGATTATCATGGACTCTGGATGGAGGTGGATTACGTGAAATGTAGTAAGCAACAGTATAGCACAGGAACACTGGTGGAGACAATAAAGGTTGGGTTGTGAGAGGAAAGCGTCATTCGATCCGCAGCTTTGGTCCAGGATCCTGGGCTGGTTTGATATTTTCCATCTATAGAATGAGCTTCTGTTGTAACAGTCTGTACACACACACACACACACACACACACACACACACACACACACACACACCCTCTGCATCCTGAGAGTCCCTCCAGTGTGAGCTGACCTCACTGAGATGGAGCGTCTGACTCATTCAGGATGAATGGTATCCTTGGTAACCGTGGATGTGGTGTGGACGATGCAGGCTGGACCATGTTACTGTAGACTCTCTGCACACTCTGAGCCCTCAGAGAGATGGGTTTGTGTTTGGATTGAACATGTTGCATGTGTTTACAGTTTGTTTATAGACCAACAGTCCTTGTCCTGCACAAACGCAGCACGGGATTACAGACCAGCAGAGATGACAGATTACCTCATTTGTTGTTACGGAGATTTTAAAAGATGCTATGTCTTTGAAACAGTGCTAGTTTAGCTGTTAACTGTTAATGTCTGTTCTATAATTTTACTTTTGCTGTGGTTCGTCCTCTTCCCTTGTGTACGTCAGCACCAGCTGAATATTCCATTACTGTAGTCATTTTTAATTGAAATTGTTTTCTGAGCGATGATGAACACAGCTTAATTAACGACACGTAGATGAATTTTGTCATTCAGACGTTTTTAATTTAATTTTTTGCCGAAAAGAAGACTGACAAAATTCTTAAAACTGATATTTTTGTACGATTTGTTCGTTAATAAATATTTTCAGGGTTGTTGTCTGTACAGGAGGGTCAGGTCCAGCCAATGTTGTTTCCATTTTTAAGTTTCTCTCATAACAGATCCAGCACCAGAAGATTCTTCTGCTTCAAGGGCTGTTTTGAAGGCTGCATTTTTAGACTGTTGATGTCATTGTGATGATGATGTTGCTGGCGGAGTATTTCTCCCATTATTGTCCTGCATTATCTGTAGTTCTCATCACATCCCATCTGTAGGCATCTTTCTTTTGAGTTCTCCGTTTGTGCTCTTCTTTGTCAGCCGTTCCAATACCCTTAACAAGAACAAGCATGAGGAAGACCAGCCTGAAATATCACTACTTAGGCTGGGCAGAACCTCACTGCAGCAATCATTGATTTTAGTTTCTGCATTTATGAGTATTGATGAATTTATGTGTTGTCCTCTTAATGAAGGTCTGGTATAAATCATCCTCCAAGTCGCCATCTGCTCATGGTCATCCTGTCGGCTCAGATAAGTGGCTCTACTGTGCCGCCTGGCTCCTCGGCCAGGGACCCATTAGGGGATAGCTGGCAGAAGGACCTCCCTGTCTGTCTTCCTGCAGGCTCTGCTGGAGTGGTGAGACAGGCGGGATGCAAAGTGGTCATCAAGGAATAAATGGGGCGCTGACTCTGTTCCTTATTATGAATCTCAACTATTATCGTCTGACTGCGTTGGATTAAACTGGGAAATGATACACATCATTTGGTTCTGGAGATATTAAATTCATTTGACCGAAGCCACTTTTTCCCATTTGTTCAAACCAAGGTGGAGTCATGGAGTGGGCCATCTGTGAACCGGATCACTGGTGTCCAGTTTGCATTGCATTGTTAAAGGGGTGGGGAAGCACTAATGTGTGATTACATTCCCAGCAGCTTCCTTATGAAGGAGGTTTATATTTAGAATATTATCAGGAAATTGTCCTTAATGCTGAGAATGAACTTCTGTAATACCTCAAGATACGAGCCGCTCGACATACCAGTTATTAGAGATAGGAGCCGTCATGTTGAGCAGCTCTCATCTGGAGGTACAACTGCAAACAGGTCTCCCTCACTGGAGAAGCAACACCCCATAATATGATCCAAACTTGGCTGCTTGACATTGAGGCTCTTTTGTGATATTCCACTCTTAATCAGCCGTTGTCTTTTCTTCTGATTTTAGATGATTACTTTTGGAAGCCCTTTGAGGTAATTGTTCACAACCATATTTTAACAGCTCCAGCCATATTCATTTACAGTCCTTCATTCACCTTCGCTCTAGAAGCGATGGAACCCCCCCCCCCACATGGAGACTGGGTTTGACCGTCCAGGACTTCAGCATCCCAGCCCCTCCGCTGAGATGTGACCTCAGTGCAGGCCTGTGTAATTACTTTATAGCGCAGAGAGCTTCTGCTCAGGCTGGCGCTGGTAGCTGACTGCTCCTTTGTGTCGCCCCCTCCCCGTCGCCTCCCCAGCAGTTAATCTAAGGAGCAGATGACGGGAGTGCATCCATTAGACAGTGTGATTCAGGGCTTGTCATCCTCCTTTGTTCAGCCCTCCTCTTGTTGGAGTAATTCTGCTCTGCTCAGACACGCGGTGGAACTTGAATCATTGTGTGTGTCTCTGTACCGACTCAACAGTGAATCTGGTGAAAGCCTGTCTCTTTGAAACTTGTTGATGGAAGAGCAGCAGACCCTACATTTACTGGAACAGGTCTGGCACTGGGCGGCGTTGCTCCGGGTGGTGACCACACACATCCAGCCATTAACTCATTAGAACATGAGGGTGGAGCCAGCTCCTCTGCCAGCTTAGCAGAGGAAGCATCCATTCACTGGTCTTGTCTTGGAGCCTAGTCATTACACCGCGAAGCGGTGATGTGTTGTGATTGTCAGTGTTAATGTGTTGGTTCGTCCATCCGTCCGTCCGTTCGTATGTCCACCAAATATCTTCACAACCGTTGCAGATAGAAAGATGAAACAAAAAACACATGACTCAGGCAGCAAAGGGGATGAAAATGAGATGAGGACCTTGACCTTGAGGAAAGTAAGTCAAGGTCAAATTTCAACTTTTGTACACTCAGGAACCGGATAAGATAAAGACGAGGGAGAAGGCCAGTGTGAATAAGACCGTAGATCAAAGCTAGTGCTTTGATCTGCCTATGCACTAGCTTTGATCTATGGTCAAAGCTAGTGCTTGTCAGGTACTGCACTCGTCAGGCACTCCTTTCAGGGTACCCCGACCTACCCATGGCGGGATGCTGAGGTCTCTGACTGCCTTGGTTCTTGTTTCTGCTTGTTTCTGACTAATTATTTATTCAGAGATAACAGAAGCACTTCAGGTTTCATACAAACGCCCAAGGATTTGTGTGTGTGTGTGTGTGTGGGTGGGGGGGGGGCGTGCTTGTATGTCTGCATCGACATGTGTTTCTATCTGAGAAAAACAGAACCAACACTAGGAGGACAGGTGAACGGAGACATGTCTGCACAGGGAATAATACAGGAGTCTGTCCACAGTGGAAACTGTAATTAAGTAAAACAGGATTTGTGGACTTCCTGTGGCTTACTGGTTGAAATAGATGCAATGTGGCGCAGAGCTTCCTGGTGGAGTTTGTTTTATTTGTCCTAATCTCCTTTCCCTGATCTTTCTGTGTCCACATACTGAAGAATTCCAATGAACCAACACAAACTTCACAAACTTTCCTGTTTGGATGTAAACTTTACTAGACTGCTGTCTTCAGGGTGTGGGGCTGCTGAAGGGACTCTGGAATCTACCAACTCTGCATAATATTGCATTTCCTAACCCAAGAGGGTGTGAGGAGGCTGTGCACTTACCTATGTTTTATGATTTCATTGTCTTTAAATCATGTTGAAATGTTTTGTATTGATAAACCTTAACATGGGCCAAGTGAGAGTTCATAGGATTCTGGAGAACATCCAGGTACAGATGCAGATTTTGGACTCTGTTCAAAATCTTCAGTGTCTTGAACATTATAGACATTATAGAACTCTTTTTTAATATTTTGTCAATAGAGGTAAACCTTTGCTTATGTTGTTTCGAGTTGATTACACGTTTAAAAAAATGGAAAAGTAATAGTCAATATTACATCATATTACTCCCCTTTACTTCTGTCCACCACAAATATTAGAATCCTGGCTTACTAGCACTAGGAGCTAGTATGACTAAGCCACTGTGGCTCAGTGTAAAAGCCAATTTCTGGGAAACTTTTTAGAAAATGGGGTTGTTTTCCTGCATTCTGAGGACAAAATCTTGTGTTCAGTTTACCTACAAAAATACAATAAAGTCATTAGTTCAAGCTGAACTCTCTTTATTTCTGTCCTACTTTATGCAGGTATGAATGTAAGATTCAACCATTGAAAACTTGCATTCACTATGTGAAGATACAGTCATACAAAATATTACTCAGTGTTTTACTTGTAAGTTTTACTTGGACTAGAGGACATTTTAACTTTGACTTAGACACCATTGGTATGCCATAGTTGTTGTTTTTTGTTTTTTTAATTCGATAATGTGATTTTTCATTTCAATTTAAAAAGGCATATAAAATATCAAGCGAGGTGAAAACACATTTATGCATCGCTGGTTATTCCTGCTGGTCATAGGGATCACAAGTCTAAGACCACAAACAATTATTGATAATATCTTTCATTGACTTTCTGATCGGTCTGTCACCATCCCCCCCCCTCTCAGCATTCACCATTTGTTGTTCAATTAAGATTTTAACGCAAAACTACTATAAAACACTGGATTGTTATTTTCCTTTCCTCGCCTTATCGTACACCAATTCACGGGTTTAGCTTGTTAAAAAAGAATCCTATTTTTCCATTGGACGAGAGGCGGTCATGACCCGAGTGCATATTTAATGATTGGGAGTGTTTGGGTCGTTATCGCTCGGGGATTTTCGCGAGTCCAAAATAGTTGTAAGTTTTAGCCTTTTTTTTCCTAAAAATAAGAATGCCACTGCGGCTACATAGGCTAAAAACCTTGTAGCCATATGGAACTTACTTCGCCTATGGCGAATGGCTAGCGCAAGCCCAGGATCATAAAATAAGTAGTAAACCGCTAAAAGCACATAATACCATGTTACTGTACAATAACTCAGAACAGAAACATATAATATCATATTATTAGCCCTTAGCAACCCCGTGACCCACAATGAGGAAGAAGCTGCTGAAGACTAGATGGTGATGTTTTTTTGTATTAAATAAAAAAACAACATTTAATTGTTTGTGAGCTTAATATAAATTTGTGTTCATCAAATATTATTGTAAATGCATTCATACATAAAGTTAAGTACAGAACAAGGAATTTTTATCTTCAGTCTAGCCTGGAGACGAGTTAATTCAACTTACATTGTTTTTCGACTTAAGTCGAACCAGGAACCGGTTAATGAGGTAAGACGAGGTTTTACCTGTACCTTGACTAACAGCGACAGATGGAGAGCATATGTGTTGTTTATGTAGTATTTTGTTCACACTGAATAGCCTGACATAACCTCATTTTGTAGGCCTGACAGCCGTCATGACAGCTATGGGTTGTAACACACGCCTGCTGTGCTCCAGGTGGTGTGAGCTCTCAGGTCTAGATTCCACACAGCGCCCCCCTGACTTGTTTTAATTTTTACCAAGTTTAAATTATTTCATTTACCCACGTGGTCCTCGACTCCACCCTGTGGTAGCTCTGTCCACACCTCCATTCACATGTGGAATGTGTGAGTAATGGATTTTCACTGCAGTTACATGTACAGCTTGAGGATGACTAATTGCTACAATCTGAACGTAATTACTGTTCATGGATTACAGGATTGCTTTTGGTTTGTGCAGCAGTATTCCTGGAAGAATCTCTGGACCCGTTGATCTTTCTTTTGAGAAATGACTGCGTGATGTTCTTCCTTTGGTTCAGCAGGCAGTAACAGAAAAGAGAACTTTGTGTTTGAACATAATTTCCATGAAGTAAGATGGAAATATTTTACAAAAAACAACCCAATCGGAACTGTGATTTCAGCTACAGCTAGATAACGGGAAGGGCTACCTGACTCCATCCTGACCCCCTTCAGCCCCTGCTCACCAGCCAGACCGACCCAAACAGTTTTTTACCATCTCTAGACTTTTTGTTGGCTGTAAAGAAAAAGCAAAATACTGATAAAGGGAGAGAAATGGAGCTCAGCTGTCAGCATTTCTGCTCCACATCCACAAACGTGCTTTTTGTTAGCGTAGAAGCAGGAAGACCCAACTTGGCCAACTGGCTAATGAGGAGCGTGTCCATCAAGACGTTAACGAATGCGTCGTCTACACCATCCACTGATGAACTGCTTCATGGCTGCCTGCTGCTGGCTGCCTGCTGCTGGCTGACTGCTGCGCTGACCGACTGGTGGAGCGGGGCTTCTGTCACCCAGGTGTAGCTTAGCATGAGAAAGTGTCCCTCCTCTACCTCAGTACTGGTCCAGGAGAGATAAGGACCTGAAGCTGAACCCCCCTACCCACCCATTCTACTTGCAAATCCTCTGGTAGGAGTGAGGCTGGGAGCGCTGAGGAAAACAGTCACACACTCCCCACACACACACACACACACACACACACACACACACACACACACACACACACACACACATAACTGACCAATCAGTTGTCTTTTATGTGTCTAGTGACCTCTTAGTGCCTGCTCAGCCCGACTGGAGCTGTATCATAGGTGGTACTGTAAAGTAGTGTGTTCATGCAGATCATCAGGGTGGAAGAGGGGCACTGGATCGCCATAGAAACCACAGTGAGGATGAGAGCTGGTACTTTGTGTTGCAGGCTTAGTGGAACACTCCCCAGACGTTGAAGGTCCAGGTCACCACACCAGAACATTCCCACTGAAGATACTGTTCTGTTGTTGCCCCACTCAGCTGATCTTCTACCTCATGGCCAGACGTAGACACGCCCTCCTTCATTACTCTGTTGTTGTCTGCGGTGTGTTCCTGTCTTCCCAACTCTTCTTTCTCTTTCCCACACACTTTCTCTTTACGTTCTTCCTCAGGTTTGTTGACTCCGTTCTTTCTCACACACTGTCTTCCTCTGTCTGGCTGACCAGCTGGGTGGGAAGAATCACTTGTTTATCTCTGCCGCTACCCGTCAGGGCTTTTTACTTTGCCGTTGCCTAGTAACTGTACGAGAAGCTGGCATTGGCTGCCTGTGGTGTGTGTTTGTGTGTGTGTGTGTGTGTGTGTGTGTACATGTGTGTGTGTGTGTGTGAGAGAGAGAGACTCTGTGTTGACACGGCAGAAGAGACGCGTGCCGTCCTCACCTCATGAGTGGCTGCCAGCCTTTGTGTAGCACTGCCAACACACACACACACACACACACACACACACACACACACACACACACACACACACACACACACACCCTGCTCCCTGCTCTCTGCTTCCGACTGGAGGAGATTCAGCTGTTCATCATGAGCCTGTCCATTTGCATCCCCTGTCCTGCATCCATTCTCTGTTGTCGGTACCTTCAGATATGGATCCACCGCATATTGTTTTTTCTTTGTCTATGTAAAAAAAAAGAAAGAAAAGATTTTACCTTTAAAATTCAATAAATATATTTTCATAATTGATGAAAAACGGAAGCAAAATTTGATAAAGACAGACAACAAGACCATGTCGGAAACAGAATCCAGCCCACAAAGGCAAGGGTTTGGTTTGATATTCAAATTCAATCACAGATGGCTTTCAGCCAATGGAGAGACCTCATTTTTATGGTGTTGAAATGTCAGAACATTTCATCCAAAGGTGATGTGTTTATGCTTCTCATTAGGTTTCTCATTGTGTCTGAACAATAGTCCAAAACCCTTTGATTTAAAATGATGCAGAGAAGCAGAAAACGTCAGAGGTGTTTATATGAATGTGACTCCACCTCTTTGTCACGTAATGACTGTGGAATTGATCTGTGGTAATAATAATCAGTCATTTGTGACCGTTTCATTGGCAGAGCAGTGTGACTGTGATGCTGTCTGGGCTCCTGGGGGAGCTGCAGGATGCTGCTGCCTTCACTCCAGCGCTGCTGCAGAGCACAGCCACATCGGATGCAGTCCAGCACTCGTCTGCTCCCAGCAGCTCATTGTCTTTCAGCACCACATCTCCTCCTGATCAGCCTCTCCTCCTGTTCGTCGTGTGCATCGCTGCGCAGAGAGCTGCTGATAATATTCCTTCCTCCTTTTGGAAGCTCCCCCCTGTGCCTGCAGTGATCGTGCCCCTGGGGGTCCGTGGCATTACCTCGGGCGTATCATTTGTCGTAGTGTTGCGTAGGGACAGAGAATTTGCAAGTTAGAGAACGGTGCCGGAAACCTCCCTCCTCTTCCACCCCGGTGGTGAGGAAGAGGACCGGGCATGTCTCTGGGCATGTGCAGACAGGTCTGGAGCCCCCGCTCAGTGCTGCCTCCTCCTGTGTGACCATCAGCACCGTCGCTGGTGACTGATCCGTGAGGAGGGGCGACGCTTTGGGAGCTTCAGCCCCCCCAGCCTGTGTTGTTTTTCACACGGCTGTTGTTATTTATTCTGTTGCTGATGAAGACTGTAGGCTAATCCCACAGGAAGTGCGTGGCAGCAGGGTGTCTGCAGCACGGTTCACCTCAGATGACTCGCCTGTCTGCGAGTGATGATGTCACGACGCCCCTTTGTTATAAATACTGGATCTGCGAGTCTCAGCGCCGGCTGACCTCACTTCACATCAGTCTGCCTGCAGGACTCTTCCTCTCTGTTTCTGTGGGGTAGTGTAGCTGTTGGCCTACTTTAACATTGTGTTCCTGTCCGTTGTGAGCAGCATTGCTGGCTCGTTGTCGCGCTCATCCGTCTTTGTTTCCTTGCAGTGCTTGTTTAGAAAGTATAAGGGAGGGTAGAAAAAAGATCTGTGGAGCCTTAACTGCTCACTCCATCCATCTCAATTGTTACCCGTCAGTAGATTTAATAGTCTCTGTAAGGGAAGTCACAGTAAAGCTGCTGCTCAGCTCACGTTCCACTCCGACAGAGACTCTGTCTGAAAAAGTCTCATTAGTGCTGAACCTCGTTCAGAAACACTGACATGAATCTGGATTTGTCTGGGCTTGGTGACTTGTTTTTTACTGTTCCCCCACATGTAGAATCTGAAACAAGAATGTGTGATGAATGAATGAATGAATGAATGAATGAATGAATGAATGTGAAAATGAACACACTCAGAAGAAAGCCCTGGAGTTAAATACTGTAAATACATTTTATTGATCAGCTCTTTACTGTAGATCAGTGGTGGACACACCCTTTTTTGCTCCACTGATCAGATTAACGTCAGACAATATTTCTCGGACGGTTCTGTAGGGTGTGCTGAATAAATACAACAAAATGAAACTATACCACCAGAAAAACTGATATTTACATCTTTTTCTTTGTAGTCGTAGGTTTTTCCTCTGTCTCCTCACTGGCTCTTTGACGCTGCACAAAGAAACTTCCCAAAAACGTTTGTTTTTTTGTGCGTTTTCCGAGTTTCGCTTTAGCGGTAATGTATTCTGTGTTAGCAGCGAGAGCGTCCCCTTTAAGAAGGTAGTCATGTGACCGAGGCAAGCATGACCGAGGAAAGATGATTTTAATTTTGACTCTCAGGGTCGCTCATCTTCTCCTTGGCGTAAGGAATAGCGGATATGTCCCACTGACGGATTTGTCACGCATTATTTTAACGGGGTTTTGTGATTTGTTGTATCAAATAAGCTTAACTTGCCTGACTTTTGTTAGTTTTCTGTTTTCCTCCTCCTCCGTGACTCACTTTGCAGTCTGTACCCCATGTCCATGTTGTCACGGCAACAGTGGAAGCAAAAGACTTTGTATTACAGAAGAACATAGCATTCAGTTCACAGGCCTGCATTGATATACACAATACCTGCTTGGTTTATACTGTAACACACAATGGAGTGTATGTTAGTGGGTGCAACCACAACTATTTTCATTATTGATTAATCTCAGACTGCAAAGTGTGAAATGTTTGTGATGAAATCCCATCATAACGCACCAGAACCAAAGTAACTTCCTGAAATTGTATTGTTTGTTCAGCCAGTGGAGCAGAAATCATTTAATTTCACGACAATTCTAGAATTTGTAAATAAATGTTTGACATTTCAGATTGAAAAATGTTTGAAAAGTTTCCTCAACTGTAAAACTAGAGCTCGTATCCTTAATACGATGTTTCTTGTCCTGCTGCAGGCCAGAAGACGTGTCTCCACCTCCACGGCGTGTTCCCTTACGTCTACGTCCCGTACGATGGCTACGGCCAGCAGCCGGAGCGCCACCTGCGCCAGGTGGCTTTCAGCATCGACCGAGCTCTCAACGTCGCCATGGGAAACCCAGCCTCCAGCGCCCAGCACGTCTTTAAGGTGGTGCTGGTCTCCGGCATGTAAGACACTCCTGTTCATACCAACACAGCTGAGATGATGATGGGTGCAGAAACGGTGTGTTCTCAGTGTGGTGTTCTTCTTCCAGGCCTTTCTATGGTTACCACGCTAAGGAAAAGCACTTCATGAAGATCTATCTGTACAATCCTCAGATGGTCAGAAGGTAAGGTCACTGCAGATCGATGCGTTTCTGTTTGAATACGGATCATCCCTCACTCCAGTTGTTAGCCGTGACTGAACGGCGGACTGCGTGCATGTGACTCCGCCCGCTCACTAAACTGAAATCGATTGCATTCAGTTGTACAAATTGATTGGTTGAGTGTGTGTTTGTGTGTATTTGTGTGCATGTGGGGGGTCGTTGGCACAGAGCAGCTCCGTCACACAGTAGGAGGGAGAGAGAGAGGGAGGATGAAGGCTCACACTGAGGAAGAGTAGGGACAATGGATTGAGACCGATGCTGGAGGAAGAAGATGAGGAAGAAGCAGAGAGTGAAGAGATGGAGTGACAGCTCTTGAAAGCAAGTCTTCCCTTTCCCGTTGAAATGAATGGAATACCTTTTATTGTTTTAAAGAGCACAGAACTGAAATCAACACAGTATTTAAAGACGTTATTCTGTGTCTCTTTGGCCCAGAACCCGTCAGGAATCAGAGAACAGGCGTGTTCACATTTTTGGTGGTGTCGTTTGCTTACCTACCACATGGACGTCTTTAAAGGCCCGTCAGATGCAGATCGGTTTGAACGTACAACTCTCGCGGCATCGTGGGTCCTCGTGTGAATACAGCCATCACGTCTCAGAGGAACCTGACGTGTGTTTGGGTTTGTTTGATGACTGTTCCTACCAGATGAGCGACCACGGCCCAGTGCTGGCGACCCCAGAGTGACGACGGGCTGGTTCCTTTAAAATCAAATGACAGGGCTGTGTTCTCTCCACTCTAACATTACACTGATTGCAGCACGTGGCTGCAGACCGCTGGTCTGACTGCCTGTATCTGACTGCCTGTATCTGCTGTTCAGAGACAGGCAGCACACGTTCGTAGGGATGTGTTTTGAGCTGATAATGTGAAAGCTGCTGAAAATAGAGTACATTTTGTCGACTCTGGTGGAATCTGGTCTGTCCACGCCGCTGCCTCGTAGCGTAGCGACAACTGTATGATGCTGACAGCCGTCTTCAGTCAATCCTTTAATTTGACCTTTAACATCACTTCATTTAAATCAAACACATATGCATCACCAGGACATCAGATCGATAATATTTGTGCATGTTTTTAGCCGTACCAGCAGCAACAAACCCCCACCCTCACACAACACAGAGTTGTTTCTTGTCTGCACTCACATGCTGATGTTTGGTCATGAGCAGGTAGCATATGGGCCTCAAGCAGTCGCTTTTCAATCTCAGATTGCTTTTTCACGTTTCAGTGATCGTCTGCTAGATGAGTTTCCTGATAAGTGGAGTCATAGAAGCTTGAAAAGTTGATTGAATGCAAATCAGGGCAATCTAAGCAGACAAGACGTCGCCGGGTGGACGTTTTTATGAAGAAACGCCCCATGCCGGCCACAGACTAACTTGTTGTTATAAACCCTGGATTTCATGGATAAAACATCTTCTCACTTCACCGTCCTGGTTCCTGTTAGCTGATGGACGTTTCTCTGCATGCATTTGTGCTTGATCATGTTCGAACTGTTTTGTTGCAGGGTGTGTGAGCTGTTGCAGAGCGGAGCAGTGATGAACAAGAGTTACCAGCCCCACGAGGGCCACATCCCCTACCTGCTGCAGCTCTTCATCGACTACAATCTGTATGGCATGAACCTGATTAACCTGGCAGCTGTCAAGTTCCGCTTGGGCCACAAGCAAGGTAAAGAGCGCCGTGTACCGGCTGCTGTTTCATTATGGAAATAAAAAGCTCCCTGTTTTTGCACATTTCTGCTAATAAACCAATCTACCGGTGAAACCTTTAGCACCTTGGTGAAGATAAAACATAATTGGAAGTGATATTTTCCTAGTCAGGTTCCTCAGGGGAAGGGAGGTTGAGGGGGACGATGACAGAGAGGACGTATTGCTGTCTGTGTGGCTGTGGCCACGTTCACCTTTGCTCACTGCAGTCTTCCCATTGGCTCAGCAGGGATGAAGAGCGGCCGCCACGCTCTGTGTCGGATTGAATTAGTGCTGATCTCAGGACGCCTCTGTCGTCCTCTCGCTATCCGTTTCATTTTCTTGTTGCACGCTTGTCTTGTGATCTTTGCTTTTTTTTTTCACTTCTTTTTACTCACTTTTCTTCACCCTCATTTCCTGTTTTTCTGTATTTATTTAATCCAAGGGAAGCAGTGGACAACCTAATCTACAACTGCCCCTCTATATATTTATATATGAGGTGATTCATCTACAGTATTTTTCGCAAAATAAGACGCCCTGGATTATAAGGTGCACCCTCCATGAATAGGCTACTTTCAAAACGTTTTCATATATAAGGCACACTGCCGGTTTTTGAGAAAATTAAAGGCTTTTAGTTGTGCCTTATAGTGTGGAAAATACTGTACTTTAAACCATCTAAATAAATCACTTATTTTTGTTGCTGAAGGGACAAATCCAGTACTCAGGGACTGCGCACACGTCACTCCGCCTACGGGATTAGAGAGTGTATAGAGATGTTTACCATCCCTTTGTGTTTCATCTTGTACTTTGTGCTGTGCTGTCTGTTGTACTGCCTGTGTTGTACTGCCTGTGTTGTACCGCCTGTCTACCGTAGGTCAGAGAGGACTGCAATTTCATCTGTGCTGTATGTCGTGTATATATATGGTACACTTGACAATAAAACTGACCTTGACGTTGACAATACGCGGTTGAAGCCCACTGCCTTCTGACAATTGTTGAAGTATCAGTATCAGGAAGATACGGAGTGTGAACAACAGCCATTCGGTCTCAAGGCTCCTGCTAGACCTTGTCACAGATTGCACACTAGTGCTGCAACAAAGACTTGCCTTTACCGAGCAAACCGACAGCTGCGTAACTCCAGATAGCATGCCGGCATTCTGCAGTCAAAACGGGACGGGTCAGCATCTCCTGACCTTTTTAAATATGTGTCTGGCATCAAAACAGCGTGGCAGACATAATGATGTGTGCTCCGTCGTGTGGCTGACGATCTCATCCTCTGCTCGGACTTTGCCCTTTCTCCCAAATTTGCATTTGTTACAGAGTTTGTTTCTTTTTTGAGTCTACAGCTAACTGCTGCTAGCTTTTTCTCCTGGTTGCAGGTGATGGCACCCCTGTCCGACCCTCCACCCGGACGACACACTCCCCCTATACAAACAGTGACACAGCATCTGCTGTCAGCTCAGAGATGGAGCCGAACGGACGCCCTCATTGTGTTTTAGTGATGTTGATAAGGAACAGTGAGGCACAGCGGAGGTGGAGAAATCCCAACACGAACAGGCGGTGTGAAAGCTGCTGCTTTCTGCATCTTCACCAGGTTTAACCTGCACTGCAGTGACTACGTGCAGCAGCTCATGAGAAATAATGTATGAGTTGGGAGAAGCTGTCTGGCAGGTTTTGGATTTGTTTAGGCTCAGGATTAAAAAAATCTGGATTTGTCTCCTCTACAATCGCAAAAGTACTGCAAGACATTAAAGTTTCTGCAGGAGCCAGAGGCCTGGATTGGTCTGTTGTGACCTGTAGCATGTGCTGCTGGAGTTAGCTCAAATTAGACAAGCATGCACTAGCATTATGTAAAAAATTTTAGTGACAGTTTGTTGTTTCTGACGTCAAGATTCTCCTCTACTTGCACTGCTGGTACCCTCTGAGCCGCTATAACTGACCCTATGTCATAGAAACAGTTCACAGGTAAACCTTGTCTGAAGTCGTTAGCTCGTTCCAGGAGAGGCAACGTAAATCAGAAAAACGATGTAAGTTAAATCAACTTGTCTCCAGAATGAACTGAAGATGCTCAGGACCAGTGCATCGCGGAGTCTATTTATTGTGCAGTAACATGATATCATGTGTTTTTAATGAGTCACTAGTGATTTTATGATTCCGATATTTGTGGCAGACAGATGTAAAGAGGAGTAAAATGACGCCAACTTCATTTTTATTTTTCCGTGTTACCAGTGCTGTAGTTCCTAGCAGCATGAGATGATTAGTAGTCAAAGATTTAATATCTACATCTTATGCTACTTCCACTTCCCTGCATTAGATTGTACGGTATTTTACGCACTATAAGGCGCACCTAAAAGCAGTTTTAAAATAATCTGTTCGTTGAAGGTGCGCCTTATAAATGAAAACTGTTTAAAATGGGTCGTTCATTGAAGGTGCGCCTTATAATCCAGTGCGCCTTATAGTGCGGAAAATACTGTAAATGTTCTTTTTACTTTACTGAAGATATTTGCTAGATTTTATCTATTTTATCGCTCCAACATGGCTGCGTATGTGATCCACTCCACACATCACCAGATGACATCCTGTTTGCGGTCTGTCCTCTCGTGCCGCTCGCTCTCAGTCGGCCTGTCTAGTGAGGATGTGTTTCGAGCCACTGAGAACCTCGGTAAAGTGATTGAAGCTGATGTCTTTATCCAATAAACACGGGTATTGCTCAGAGTTTCCATGCGGTACCAGCCACAGCAGGTCCACAAACAGTCGTTAGATGTCTGTTTTGGGATAAAGCTTTCAGCAACACAAGAGCCTCCTCCTCAGACCTCTGGTGAACCTGACCCTCGTGACCCCAACTCCACTTACTTCCTCCATACGGAGACTGAACCCCTGAATTCTCTCTC
Organism: Antennarius striatus; assembly: GCF_040054535.1. Classification (NCBI taxonomy): domain Eukaryota; kingdom Metazoa; phylum Chordata; class Actinopteri; order Lophiiformes; family Antennariidae; genus Antennarius; species Antennarius striatus. The sequence continues at coordinate 17,588,455 of NC_090794.1, read as the reverse complement.
TGTTTGATCACCTCTTAGTCCTAATCTCATCTCACTTCTTCTAATCACGCCTCTATGCCCACACTCTCAGAAAACATCCTGCCCCCCCTCCATACCCGGTGGGGGCATTAATGATGTGGGACAGGAAATTCCACACTTTATTTTAAGAAAGTTTTTTGGTTTTCTTTTCAGAATCCTCACGCTCGGCTCGACTCCAACAAAAGGAGGCTGGTATTTTTGATCCACCTTTCTTCCGATGCACTCAATGGAAAGAGGGCCCTAGAAACTGAAATGCTGGGATAAAGGGCCACACCTGTTAACATTTCAGTCTCTCCTCAAGGTCAATGTTGAAAGCGGACCCTTAATCTGGGATCAAGTGCAGACGTGATTAAAGAGGCTGAACTGGTAAAATGGGCCGGTTTGAGATGAATAAAACCCTTAATGGTTTCTGAAGTCCAGTCCATAGATTTAACACTCACATCCAGAGCAGTCAGTGTCAACCAGTGGAATGTGCACCCCCAATACAGAAACATGCTTCCAAGGCTGCCTCATTGTACCTGCATAGAGACACTATATATACTTATACATATAAATTATAATCCCCAGCTTGTTTCCACTTCTGTCTTCAAGCTTGTCTGTCTAGCAGCTCCTAAAAACATTCTGCGTTACAGTTCAGACCCTGAAGGATGGGAGGTGTTCTGTACTAACCTGAACCCAAACATACTGCATTGTTTCAAGAAGTTTACTTGTAGTTTTTTTAATATTAAAAACTACAAATTTTATTTGTAGTTTATAATATTAACTAAAAAAAATGTTGAGGTTGTTAAAAAGAAGTCCAGCTAGACCAGAACCTGAGCAGTCAGTCAGGCTTAGACAAAACCCAGTACAGTAATGTGTATAGACATTTTTTTAAAATCAAGTGATAACTGTTTTTCTTTTTTTCTCATCTGCTTTGCTTCGTGGTTCAGAGCTGGCAGTAGTTGATCTACTGTATTCCTCTGTGTGTTTTCCAGACGGTGCAGCAGTGTCCCCAGACAAACAAACCCCCCATAGTCGTCCCAGCATCAGCCCCTGGAAGAGCCCCTGTACGTCCAAGCCCAATGACAGCACCCTGGGGGGCACCTTTGTCCGCTGGGAGGAGAATGCCATACCCTGGTGAGTCCGTCACAGCGGCGCCGCGTCAGATCACATTCCTGAAAGTAAAGCTGAACATTTTCTTTTCAGGAGTCGTCAGCCACTGATTCCACCGTAACGCATTTTCTTTTTCTAATTTTAACATTTGACAAATATTTTTTATATATTTACATCTATAAATGGACCTTTTAGATTATATTTTTCATTGCTTCTTCTTTTAATTGTCTAAATTATGCTCTCAAAAATAAGATGACCTACCAAAAACGCATTCTTTCATTTTCATACATCATAAGTGATTAGTTTATAGTACAACAGAATCCTTGATGCGCTGAAAATATTTGAAGGATCTTCAAGACTTGCTGTTGTGTGTCTGCTGCAGCTCTTTGGTCCTGGAGGGGGTGGAGAGGCAGAGCACCTGTGAGCTGGAGGTCGACGCTGTGGCTGTAGACGTCCTCAACCGCCTGGAGATCGAAAGTAAGACTTCTTTAAGTCATCCTCCACCTCCTGTGGGGTTGTAGCCCACACCGACACCGGGGGAGCCCCCCTCTGGTCCCCGTCGAATCCGTGGGGAACCCTGAACATGAACCGGGTATTTCTGACTTAACAGTCCCCGTCACGGGGGAGCAAAGAGAGGAAGAGATCCACTGAGATGCCCACACTTCTGTTGGCTCTGGTTTATTCTTTAGTCTTGTTTTCAATATTTAAAGATTTTTTTTTTGTATTTCTGTTTTAATTTACAGAAGAATCATCACACATTGAGAACAAAAATGAATCAGGTGTGATTTTAATGAAGACTATTAAACAAATAGCACATTTTTAGGTGTGTTTGGACATCATTTTTCCTTTTTAGATGTGTTTGCCCAGATAAACCTGCTTTCTGAGTTCAACACTTCTCCACTCAGTAAATTCTCAGTGGCGTTAATGCAGCTCAGTTCATGTTCCTGTCAGGATGAAGGCCTCAGCTTACCCCGGCACAGCCAGCTGCGTTAACATTAAAGTCAGTAGTCGCATGGAGGCTGTTACTATTCACTGATTCATTATTTAGATAGTGCAGGGAACAGCAGCACAAAGCACCGCTAGCATCTGTGTTAGCATGAAAAAAAGGAAAGCTGGGGTCACTCTAGGACTCTGTGACTCATAGTTTTCCATCTGCTCTATACCAGTGTAGAAAACTGTAATGTTGGAGTTACATAGAATAGGTTTCTTGTGTGAGTCATCAGCTTGGCTTGCCATAAAAGCTGTTGTCGTACGTGGAAGTGGAGCACATTCCCCTGCCAGGAGCCAACAGAACCTTTCAATAAGCTTAACCCTAATCCCAATTCTCAACCTGACAAGTTTCGTGGACAGACACTGAGTAGTTTATGCATCCTGGATTCAAAATGCTGTAAAAAGAAATGTTCAGATGTTGAAGTAAAAGAGAAAAATTTTCAGACCTCCCAGCAAGTTTCATTAAAATCATCAAGTCGTCTCTGTGATGCTGCTAACGGCCAAACTGACAGCTGCTGGTGAAAACACGACCTGCTCGGATGAGTTAACAGTGAATTATGGGAGCATCGCGAGCTGAAACTGTTGTGACTCTGTCCAGATCAGATTGGCAGGAACCCTGGTCTGCAGGCCATCTGGGAGGATGAGAAGCAGAGGAGGAGAGAGAAGAACCAGACCTCCCAGGTAGAAGCCCCTGACTCACAAGGTGAGAAAATCCAGTGGGAGTCCCTGTTTTCATGCTTTCATTTACTACCATCCTGCTCTGAGTGCAGCTGCAACTGGAACTCCTGTTAACCCAGTTTGGTTCTGGCTTCCCCGTGAACAACAGAATCATCTGTAATTCAATCAGCTGATCCAATGTTAACACTAGTCAGGTCCATCAATAAATCTACATCTAACTACCCCTCCTTTTTTCCTGCTGCATAGATATCCTGGATTTACATTACATTTATGTATTTGCACAACATTTTTTAATTTATTGAACACTGATGGAGTATTGACCTTAAAATGGTGAATTCATGTTATTGGTATTAGCTGATACTGAAGATGATAGCTGATGACCAGCTGATAATGTGAAGTAGCAGGAGAGAAAAAAATCAACCAACAATGAAGACGTTTCCAGAAGAGCAGGTCTAGACCCCACAACTCTGCTTGAAGCAGAACATGGAGACGGTTGTGAGGACAAAACTGTCTTTTAACAGGTAGAAACCTTGAGCAGATCAAGGGGGCGGGGCCTCTGTTTGGACCAGTTGGAATCGAGAGAGAGGAAGAGTGTGAGATAGATGTTGGAGATCCTGTGCATAAGAATTAGACAGTGAGTGAGCGAGCAGAGGATAACATCACCCACATCATAACATCAGGAAAGGAAATTAATTTCCAACACATTTAAAGTCCGACTGCGGTCGTGTTTCACGGCTCTCATTGGCTGGAAGGGTTTTCATTTTGGTGCAGTTTTTCAATCCGCTAAAGATTTTCTTCTTTACGTTAAGTGCAGTTTTTAGAAACGGTGTCATTTTAACTTTTCTCATTTTAGTGGCGCCACAGATATGTCTGTTCTTTGTGGGTTGACTATTGTTTCATCATGTTAAGCTCCTTGTTAGCTGTCTAGGACATCTGTATGACTTTAGTCACTGAGGCCTGTTCCTTTATAGTTTTCCATTACCCACACAAGCCAGGGTATCTTCATTCCCAGAACTGCCCGTGTGAGCAGTGACATGTCTTTGTCTTTTAACCACAAACGAGACCTTTAAATGACTGGACCTTGTTCTTTGGCAGACACCAGAGGCTGTTACGGAAACAGAGGGATGGATAATCACATAATGTGCTGCAGTCTGATGCTTGGTTTGAAGGAAGTGAACGCACACCAGATTTCCAGATCCAAAAAGTCTGAAGAATGGAAATTAAATTTCCAGGTTTTCACAAAAATTTGCAAAGAAAATATGACTAATTTGGAAAGATTCTGGTTTATGTCGCACCCAATTCTTTTTTTTATTCTTAAGATTTAGCAACATCCAACAGCAAAAATAACAAATCACTGCCAGAGAAGTAGAGAAGTAGAACCGCTGCAGTATTTTAGCTGAAGGAAAGGATTTGAAGTATTAAAAACCTTGTGGATGTCAGAGCAGCGATGAACGACTGAAACCTTCTGTGATGTTTTCCAGATCGTGGATTTGTCACCTTAACGGACAGTGAAAAAGTCTTCATGAAGCGATTCAAGGAGATCCTGAAGGAGAACGACTTTGACGTGTGAGTTCTCAGCCCTTCCTCTGATTTTTTTTCTTCTTGCGGTGACGGTTGGACGGGCTCAGCAGACAATTCAGGACAAATTTGGACACAATTTCTGTATTAGAGAGAGTGCAGCGCAGATACCAGGGAAGGAGAGGTTGAAATTACTTCGGGGAGGTGAAGTGTTCCCCCTCCTTTGGAGTGTGTACAGGCAGAAGGTATTTCCTGCTCTAAATTGAGGTACAGTTGGCTGAGCAGCGGAGCGTGCCTCTGCATTGAATCCAGATGGCGTCTATTCACCCCCCACCTCTGATATCAGACGGGAATCAGGGATCAGTGTGTGCTTTTTGCTGTCGAGCAGGACTCGACTGATCAGTCGCTGTCTGTCTTAACCCCACAATGCACCACTGCTGCTGTTGCATTTCTGACATTTCCTTGGCTCTGCAGGTTTTGCTGGGGTTTTTTCCCACTTTCTACTTTTTACACTTAAATAGATTTACATACAGTCTTACATACAGTCTTTTATTTTTTGTCGCACAAGCAACCAGCAAACGTTGTATCTGAAATACATCTGATCGTCTTTTTTGAACTTTGTGAGCGTGAGAGGTGGGAGGTGAAGCTTGTTTGTTGGTTTTTTTAGCAGGATTGCTCAAAACCTACAGAGCTGGACTTTGAAATGGGAAAATATGATGAGCTTTGGGGCAGATTGGGATCAAGTTGTGAATCCAAGAGCTTTTAGCAGCGCTTTCAGTTTGTCGTCAAAATGTGATCATAATGTAGACATCGGACGGGTGTCGGTGATCTTAACACTCAAAGAGCTCTGCCGACCCCTGAACTAGGACAAGCTGAAGAAACTGAAACCATGAATCATTTGTTACCAGCTGGCTGAGCCAAAACCAGCCGACACCTGCATTGACTAGCATTTTATCGGTGGTTTATTTGTGCGTTTTACTTCATTATTTTCTGGTGTTTTATATTAGGAGGAAAATGGAATCTTACTCTGAACTCTCACATGATGAAATACTTCTTGGAGAAACCACAAGCTGCAAACAATAGACAGTTTGTTTGTTTTTTAAAGCGATAAAAATGATGATCAGTTACCAAAACCTTTGCTGCAAATCAAGTTTGTTCTTTTGGAAAATCTTTCCCAGGCTTTTGATAGTCATCACACAAGTGTTCCTGATTTAAATGTTATAAACGATCCAGATTCAAACATTTTATTAATCTGATATTCTCATATAATGATAAAAAGGAGGAAGTGAAGAACCTGATTGTCAGATGGCGTGTTCCCTCTGTCTCCTCATCTTCCTGCATCACTCAAGCTCAGCGAAGCATTGTGGGTACGGACAGCGAGGGGGGGGGGGGCGTGGCCTCGATAGCAAAATGTGTTAATCGCTGCGGTAATCGTACGACGCCTGCCAGGCTTCCTCCCTTGTTGCTTCTGAAGTCGTTAGCTTGCAGACTAATTAAGAGGCAGCCAGACAGCGGCACGAGCGCACCGACTCTCAGGAGGCCGCTCTTCACACAGCCCCACAGAACAAAGTCTCTGAATGACAATGAGACTGCAGTAAAAATCTCTTTCGCTGTGCTCTGAAATGCAGGAGAACTCAGAGGATCCTCGTTTATCGGTTCTCACAATCATACGTGATCACTGGAGCAGGGAGCCTCTGTGAAGTGAAAGTAGATGCAGTGAATAGATGGTGGTTTTTGTCAGCCTCCGTCTCTGGGATGCCGGGATCACAAGTAGATCTGTGCAGCTTCACCGGTCCGACCCAACGTTTGCAGCTCGCTTTATACCAAAGTGTCTAAAGTTGAAAGCTGAACGTGCCGCTGGAGCAACAGGGGGTTTGAGTCGGAGCTCGAGGGCGTTGCATATTCAGTTTCTCACGCTGGATGTGGGTTGAAAACTTCAAGAGCTCAAGACTCTAATCTTCAAGTCTGTGCAGTTTCCTCCAAAAAAATATTCTTTCATAGTTTGCATTCGTTCTGGAGCAACAGCTGGAATTATTTTCTCCATCAGGACTGCTCCTGTGAAATTTGTTCCGCTTGCGAGAGGTGGCTGCCTGACTGGTCTACATTTTAATATTTCAGTGTCACTTTAGCGATGAGTTGCTAGGCGATGCAGCAGAGCAGCGTGGGTAAGGGAGCGTGATGGGCAGTTTGTAGCTGAGAGCTGTCTGGAGGGTTACAAAGCCCAAGTTGGCCGCATGCCCGTTTTCCATTCATATTCCCTTTCCACCACACATGTACACACTCTAATATGCTCACACTCACACACACACACACTCACACACACACACACACACACACACACACACACACACACACACACACACACACACACACACAAAACGACCTAGACAAGAGACAGTGTCCACACATAAAGCCATTGTATGCAGAGTGTGTGTGTGTGTGTGTGTGTGTGTGTGTGTGTGTGTGTGTGTGTGTGTTTGTGTGTGTGTGTGTGTGTGTTTACATACAGTAAACAGAACACTCGCTCTGATGAAGACACACACTAAAGAGATGCTAATGAAACATGTCTGATGCCAGAAGGTCCTACTTACCTCCGACTCTGGATCCTCAGAGAGAACCTCTACGTAGAAAATTAATTCTAAAATGTTTAACGACGCCAGTCGTGACGGTTCTTTCTGTCTCTCTGCTTAGCACACAAAGTTTGTCTGTGGGTGATGAGGAGGAGCGTGAAGCTTCCTCGGGTGACTTTACGATCCATCCTGACCCCCTGAGCGCTGAGGGTCTGGCATCCATCCCTGCTAGTTCTGTGGAGGTGCACAGGGACTCACAACCAGGTGAGGAGCGCCTTCAACTATTACCACTGTCAAACAGACTCATGGACATGAGTATGTAGAGTCAAGCTAAAGGCTCTGACTCTACATGTGTTTTTTCTCCCCACCCGTCTCACATCTCCTCAGACTCCACGACGAGTAGAAATAAAATCCCAGAGGAGCCTGTTGTTGATGAAGAGGCCATCCTCACCCTCCTGGAGAACAGTTCCACCTTCCTCCCACTCTCCCAGACATCCAACCACTCACCCCTGCTAGGTAAAGTATAGGCGCACCTAAAAGCCTTTCATTTTCTCAAAAACCAGCAGTGCGCCTTATTGTCCGGCGCCTTATATATGAAAATGTTTTAAAATTATACCGTTTGTTGAAAGTGCGCCTTATAGTCTGGAAAATCCTGTATTTGCTTAAAATACGTCTTCTACGATGTGACTCTGCTAATAGCCTATGAATGAAAAGTATAAAAAGAATCAAAGGCCAATTTATTACGTTCATTTGGTGTTTTTTCCGACCAATTGATGTAATGCCTTCTAAATGTTTTGTTGCTCACGCAGACAGCAGCCAAGACCGCGCCATCATTGATTTACTGGCGGGCCTGGAGGACGACGGTTTCTGCAGGACACCCATTAGGCAGAATTCCCAGTCCCAGTCACTTCCTGGTGCCAGGAGCTACCACTGCAACAGCGACGAGGAGGAGGCCGGCCCAGAGCTGGACGAGGAAGAGGCTGAGCTCAGTGTGACCATGTCGCAGCGGTGGGACGATGAACCTCCAGAGAGTTCGTCCTTAGCGGGGTTCGTTTGTCTCTGACATATTAGAACACAGACGTTATGTTCTGCCCTCAGGCGCTGTTATCTGCATCAAAAACAGCTTAATTTAAAAATAAAAGGAGAAAGATCTGTCCCCAAAACTTGTTCTGGTAAACTGAGATAAACAAAATGTAAGTATTCTGAAACAGAAATGTCTTCTTTGCTGTTAATATTGATGATTTTTGTTGAGTTTTTGCTCAGATTGTGTTTTTAGGTCGTTCATTGGAGGGATTTTATAACTACAACTGGTATTCTTCTTATTCTTACATGTCGTTCTTCCTTTTAGCTGACTGCTTGTGCCTGCACACTCAAAAGAATGTGTCTTTTTGATAATTAAATTGCAGTTGGAAAAGCATTGGTTTGCGTAGGTGTAGCCTTTGGCTGTAATAACGATAAAGAATCAATGCAATCCAACGTTGGTGAAAATGAAACTTCTAAAACAGCCAGCTGAAAACAGACTGATGTTAAGCAGAGCAGACCTGGTAGGAATCTAACAATGTAATCTATTATTCTAACTGTTAATGTCATTCAGACCTGTCAGAAATAAAGAACCTATTGGTTTAGTCTGTTACCAACTCCGAACAGATTTGTTGGCAAAAAAACAAATGCATATTTTAAAATATCTTCATTTAAGCAGAATAGAAAAGCAACTTTTTGGAAAGATACAAAATATTGAATGTTTTGGGTATAACAGCACCATTCACTGAATACAACACAATGTATTAGAATGGAGGTGAAGCCAGCACACACCCAGCTGTCAGCTGGAGGTGGAGTTCAGAGGGATGGGTTAGGGTTACAGCGTTTTTAATGGGCGCTCTGTCCTCTCTGTATTCAGATCTGGTGTGAAAGAGCCAGAGGACGGCTTCAGTGATGAGCAGCAGGAGTCTTCTGATGAAGACATGGAGTGGAGTGGTAATAACTCTCTGTTCGCTAACCTGTCAATCTCCCAGCTCGACGGGGCTGCAGATGAAGGCAGTGGTGAGTCGTCTCTTTCTGAAATGAGTTTGCTGGGGGCCGATCACACACCAGCTCTAGGCTGCACGCAGCAAAACATGTTCACTTGTTCACACCTCTGTGGTCACCTTTGTGCGTGTTGACCTCCCTTCTATATGAAGCTGTTACAAACGGCTTTTCATGAGGAACACACTTAACCTCAAAGAAGTAGAAGATTTATTATACAGAGCATCATGTTCCGTGAATGAACCTACACTTGGTTGTGGTGATTCTTATTTAAATTGGTAAATGAGAAGCAAAATTTTAACGTACCTGTACGTGAGTGTGAGGAACAACTAGATCGATCGACAAGACCAACAAAGTGGACAAGAAACAGTAGAACCTAGAGATACCAGTTCAATCCGTTTTGTGACTCAGACAACATTTGTAATGGAAGTGTTATACTTTATCAATAACTGAAATAAAGACTCAGGAGCAGCAGCAGAATGACCGGCAGCCAAAACGGGAATTCTGTCATTTGATTCTCAGTACGTCAGTGCAAAGTATAAGATCAGTGGGGAAACAGCACTGTACTCATATACCATAACTCTTTTGTACCTCACAGGTACACGTTTGTGTGTACGAGTGTGTGTGTGTGTGTGTGTGTGTGTGTGTGTGTGTGTGTGTGTGTGTGTGTGTGTGTGTGTGTGTGTGTGTGTGTGTGTATCCCGTCTATCCGCTTTTACACAATCAAGTTCTTACTGCCAAAACTGACTTGGCCATCTGTTTGGACAGAGCGACGGCTCGTATCTCTAAATACTTGCATGTCCAGCAGCTCGTATCTCAAGGTTCTACTGTACTTTAAATCCATATGATAGATCACACATCGAAAATAAAGCTGACTGGTGTCCATCGATCAGGTCAGAGGTACAGTACGTCAGTGTTTTGTGTTGCAATGGTTACTTGACCTTGGATTTGTTGCTCCTGCTTTGTATTTACAAACCGTCCTATGCTACACCAGTTGATTGACCTTTATGAATGTGAACAGCTTCTGTACAACTCCCACTTCCTCCAGTGTTTCAACCACATACTGTATGTAGACTGAACGAAGTAGACATAGAGAAAAAAATCTAATTTAAAGAGTTTAGGTGCGCCTTATTGTGCGGAAAGTACTGTGCATTACTTAATTTGTTAGCTTTCTCCTGCTCAACTCAGGGTGACATGAAGAGAAACCAGGATGTAAGAGAATTAGATATTTTAAGCCACTCCTTGCTGCTAGTATATTTTGAGCATCTACTTGTCTTCTTTTGCATCTGTAGATTCATCCTTGACAGACAGCGGCTCCAGGACACAGTCTTCTCTCTTAGTCACAGAGAAGATATTGAGGAAAAGGAGTCCCTTCTCAAGGGAGACTGTCCACCCTGAACACAGACCAGTTCATGTGCTGGATACTGATCAGTCGCTTGACAAGCACTTTCAATCAAAAAACAGCCAGGACAGCGGTAGTGAATGTTCAACAGGGTTCAGAGTTAATAAAGAAATCCCGTATATCCCACCAGTCAAACACCCCATTCCCTGCCAAATAGCCACCCACCCGGAGGTGTCCCCCATCTGTGTAGACAAAGAGGACATACAGCCCCTCTACCCCTATGACAAGAAAACTTCTATAGCTTTGGAAAAGACAAATATTGAAAGTTTCCCATTTGGAAATGGAAACGTCACCAAAAACAGGAAGAAGTATGGCAGCATAAAGAATGTAGAAACAAATTGTCTGTCCATTCTTCAGAACCACAGGACCTTCTCTCTTTGTTACTCGGAGATGAGAAATTGTTCGGCAAAGACAGAGCTGGAACTAAGCCAGAAGGACAGGAAAAGCCCCATCCTGAGGAACATCTCCTCATCACCATCACCCATGGATGAAGATGAGTTTCTTGATCCTCAGGAAGAAGAAATGGGCCAGGACAGTGAGGAGGGTGACGTTGGTGAACTCAAAATCAGGTACGAGGACTATCAGGAAAACAAGACCGAGAGGACTATAGTGGCCCAGCAGGAAGCACACTACAAGTTCTTCCCCAGCGTCATCCTCTCCAACTGCCTCAGTAGGAAGAAAACTGGGAGCAAGAAGATGCCTGATTCCTCCAGTGACCTAGGGCAGGCCCAGCCTCGCAGATCTAGGCTAAAAATGAATAAAAAAAGGTTGGGAATAATTGGACATAGAAACAAGTTGGATGAAAGTTCTGCTGCTGATAGCCAGGTTTGTGCTGGCCTCACTTTAATCACACCTACTTGTCCATTGATGGAACCAGAGGCTCCAGTTTTAGAGGATAGGCCGGTTAATGAGCCTGAAACAGTTAAAGAGCAACAACTTATTAAAGATGAGCAAACTAATGATGAAGAGACAATTGCAAAAGAGAAGCCAGAAAGTGAGAAAAAGTCTGAACAAGGACAAACAAAAGTCCTTTCAGAGCTGACTACCACCGCTGTTTCTGATATTTCTGGAAAAGATATAGATTTGGCAGAGGACAGGTTAAACCCACTGCAAGATTTATCAGCTAAATTCACCTGCACTAAATCATCAGCACTACCTGGTAGTAAATACACCCTGAGAGCTAAAAGGAAGATGGTCTACGACGGCGAGGATACAGAGCATTCAGGGGCCACTCGTAAAAGTCAAGGCTCCATGAAAGAACGAATTAAGGACAAGAATGTCCTCATTGGACAAGAAGTAAAACACCAGAAACGTCGAAAGAAAGAACCTCCTATCATCATCAAGTATATTATCATCAACAGGTTCAAGGGACAAAAAAATATGCTGGTGAAGATGTCTAAAGTAAATGTAGAGGAGCAGACGGTGCTGCTGACGCCAGACAAGGTGAAGCATTTCAATAAACTAGCGCCTCTTAAGGATTTTTGGCCCAAAGTACCAGAATCCACTGCTGTCAAGTTTCCCATCACCGAGCCAAAAGCCAAAAAACACCCCAAAAAAAAGGCAAAGGTTTACACCACGAATAAGAAAGCCGTTTGCAATGCCTCCCAGTCTCAGGTCAAAAAGTGTGAAAGGGTCAAAAGGATAAAAGGCAGTCGGAGAAACCAAGTTCTACCTTCTCTGCCACCCCCTTCTCCATGTTACTTTGAGCTAGCGGATGACCATGGTGTTGAATATACTGATGTCATGGTAGAGTTGGGCTATCTCTCCGATAGATCCCCCAGCCCTACAGACTCAACACCACCACGCTGTTGGTCTCCAAGTGACCATCTCATGGAAACCAGGAGTTCAGAGCAGCTGATAAATCCACTGAGTGATCCCTGTCTTAGTTCTGTTTTTCACAAGCCACACACATCGACTTCAAACACCCGAAAACAAAATAAGCGTCAAACTGCCAAACCTAAAAAAATTATAGACACTAAAAAGAAAGTGAACAAGTCTGCTATGAAGCGTCCAGAGCGAGAGGACCCCAAAAAAGACAAATTGAAAAAAAGTGGTGTTGCTGCTCCGAGGCAGAGGAAGACAACTAAAGATACAGCTGAAGAAGTTGTCAAGAGTTCTCCATGCACAAGACAAAGGAAATCTCGCAAAAAGAAAACCGAGAACCCCAAAAGCCATGATACGAATCAGGACGGCTCCCAGCCCCTTCTGCCTGAGGATGAACTTCCCCTTTCTGAGAGTTCCTCTCAAGACGTCCCACCATTCCAACAGCCAGTTAGGAGCGATAGCAACAGCCAAGGCAGTTCCAACACTGAGTCTGTAACAGACTTCTTGTCTCAGCCTGTGAAACCAAAGGTGGAGGACTGTGAGACGTCCATCATGGAGGTGAACCAAAGCTTTTCAGCACCAGTTCAGGTGAAGCAGCAGGGTTGCCAAACCACTGTAGTAAAGACAGAGGCCTCACAGGAATGCTCTTCTTCTCCACCTTGCCCAGTTGGTAGACCTTTGCTGGATAATGGTAAAGAAGCCCAAGTAGCACCAACCTCCCAACTCTCAGGCCCCAAGAATGGGGAAGGTCCTCCTGTGTCTGACACCCCATCTGGTTTGGCTGTCCTTAGGCAGCTTCTCCAAAGGAGGCAGCAAGGACAAGCCCTTCCTTTACAAGCGGTCGGTACAGCAGGTCACTCCAGTTCCTTACCTCAGGCCACAGCACTTCCAGATTTGTCAACGAAACCAGCTAAATCCAGAAGTGCTCCTTCCACTGCTCCTCGGAAACTCAGGGTCCCAAAATCCACCACTCCCAAGGATAAAAAGCCTAGAATAAAGAAGGGCAAGATAAGCAGCACTCAACCAAGTCCGTCAATGAAGCAGGAGGGCAAAATGTCAGACGATTGCCCCATCTTCCTGTCGGACCCAGAAAATGGCAACTTCATAGAGAACAGCTTATCACCGGAGCTCCCACACAACTATAACTTTGATATAAATGCCATTGACCAGACGGAGTTCTTGAGCCCATACAGTGGCAGTCAGTTTGTCCTCACTGATAAAAATTTACCCATTAAGTTCCTGAGTGACGTCAGTCAGGAAGCGCTTTCTGCCCAGGTACCAGGCATTGAGAAGAAACTTGATAGGCTGTTTGGTTCAGGGGAGGAGCTACAAAGAGGTTCTGACTGGCAACAAGCAAGACCCGTCAGCCCTGACCTGTTTGATAGACCGGACACTATGGGTTCTGCACTGAACCACCTGACATTCCTCGACTCTGAGAATGTTAAGAACAGAGAGTGGGACTTGTCTTCAGGTAAAGCCCAGACACTAAGCCCCTTTCAAGACTTTCACTGTGAAAGAAAAGATTTGCTCTTTTCCGTCTTTGACCCTTTGCCTTTAACTTCTGCGTCCTTCGTTGACCACGAAGGCTCCCCAACCGGGGAGTTTTTGGAAGGCATTGATGGGCTAACGTCCACCACACCGAGTAGCTCTCCACGCTCCGTCAGCTCACTGTCCCATGTGAGGACAAGCCAGCTGCCCCGGGGGGCAGGAAGTGGAGCCCACATTCTCAAGCCCCTCATGTCCCCTCCAAGTCGGGATGAGATCCTCAGCACTCTTCTGGATCTGGAGATGTCAGAGGCCACGTTTCAAGAACCGTTCTGCAGCGACCCAGCAGACGCACCAGGGAAACCAATGTAAGACTGTACACCAGCAGCACAAACACAAGTAGAACAACATAAAATCAGATATATTGTACAGTCATATACCTGTACATTCACAGATAAGTTATATACAGGTAGTACTCAAGATACAAACATCCAACACCCGCCATGTTCAACTACTGGAGATCTCCGTAGATTCAGATTTCACGTAATGTTAAAATGACTTTTCACCATCGTTCACCAACATGGAGACTGAAGACAATTCAGGTCAGGTTGAAAGTTAGAGCAGAGATGTAGACGATAGACTACCTGTCAGAAAACTGTCACCACCTGCTGTTAGTTCATATTTTATTATTGACGGGTCGTCGTCCCGTAGGAACTAAATGATGTAGGAACCAATGTTGGCCAGGTCGGGTTTCGGTCTGGAAGCATTAACTGACGCTAACGTTGAACTTTGAATGTTTTTCTATTTAACATTAACTATTCGTGGAGTTAACTGAAAAATGTAATGAAATAAAACAGAGTTATCAAACATAAAGGGGCGGGTCTGACTTTTGATGAGCAGCAAGTGACTTTAGCGCGTCATTCAAGTCAGTGTTGTGGAACATCTCAGTGGATTAAAGCTGGGCTGAGCCTCTACACCCCCCAGGAGAAAATTCATTCAGCAGAGGTAGAGATGGTAAAGTTACATTACGGTATTTTAGTATTTAGAGTAGTGATGATACTTAAATGACCTCAGATGGTGATTATAGTTTGAAATATAATAAATAATGAATTACGAACAATTCATCTTATGAACAAGCTCTCAGAACAAACTGTTCATATGTCGAGGACTACCTGTAAATGATGGTTTGACTGAACGGAGCTGGTGGTCTGAGTGTGTCTAGTCTGGCTACAGCCAGTTATTATTGCAATTTATTTATACTGTACATACACTGTATATATAATACATCATTCTGCAGTTGAGATCAGTTGCTATTGCATTGTTTGATAAGATGTATATAAGTGAATTGATCACTTTCTTTCCTCGTTCGTTAAGGGAGGTTGGGGGCCGTAAGCTGCTGGTGGGCACCAGACTGGTTAAGGAGCTGGCAGAGTTCAGTGGGGAACTGTCTCTGGAGGGCCTCCATTTCTGGAAGACAGCCTTCTCAGCCATGACACACCCCGCCATCACTTTGACCTCATCTTCCCAAGACCAGACTGCTGAGGCTTTGGGGGTGGGCAGAGATCACCCCGAGCTCGAGCAATCCTCAGGGGGTGACAAGAAGGTTGTCCTTCTGCCCTGTAGAACCCCGCCTGCTAGAGAGCGAGTGCAGCTGTGGTTGGAAGCCAGGAAACAGTACGAGAGTTTATGTAAAGCCAGAAGAGACGGCGAGCTGCTGAAGACGGGGATCGGACTGTTTGTGGAGGGCAAACCAGTGAGAGCTGAGCAGCCGGGGGCTTCCAGTTGTCTCACGTTTAGGAAAGAGCTCAGCGAAAGGCCGAGCAGTATCAGGACCAAAAGGAGAAAGAAAAGCAACCTGTCCTTAATAATATCTCCTATGAATCAGTGTAAATCCACAGAGGTGAGTCCCGTTTCAGAGGGAGGGAGTGTGACGTCTGAGCAGAGGGGAGGCAGTGAAGTGGGTGATGATGCAGATGATGAAGAGTCTCCAGAGCTGCCTGTGTGGCAGCAGTCCTGTCAGCCCAGCCCTTCAGGTTTAGACCAGCTCAGGTACAACAGAGAGAACTCTCCAGACCCACAGTCACCAGGGCCCTCCAGGTACAAGGAGATACCAGAGGAGGATCTCAGTCCCTCGTCCCCCCATGATGATAACAGGGAAGACGGAAGAGCGAGTCCCCTCCTCACTCAGAGTACCCCTTTTTCAAGGAGGCTGCAAAGAAGCAAGGCAGATCTGGAGCCGGTGTGCAGCACGCCCATATCACATGGTTAGAACACCTCACACTGTTGGACTCTGTTGATATCGACTGTGAGGGTAGATTTCAGCTAATATAAGCTGCTTAGCTAAGATGTGCTGGGATTCAGAATGTTTCACCTGCTCTATATCTTTAAAAATGTACAGTTTGGCAGTAACTTGTTAGGACTTATGCATGAAGTCTTGTTAGAATTTCTGGTGAACTCATGTCTGATCATCCTGTTCTTCCTCCTGCAGAGGATCCCACGTCGCAGAGACTCCATCAGAGGAGGAGAGGCCAGGCGCGCCCACTGAGACGAGTGTTACTGACCACTCAGATGAAGGTCAGACCACAGCTAGTGATGACTTTACCACAGAAACATCACAGTCCTCAGTGCTTGGGGAAAAGGGTTACAATACCAGTGTAGAACAGTGCATGGAGAGGATTGCATGCTCCTTATATCATGAATGAAGTTTCTCTTGAGTTCAGTTCACTTTCTTTTTCCACAGAACCAGTTTGCTGCTTTGAATGTACCAAAGAAAGATGATTCTCAGATTGAAGGGCCGAGCATCGCCAACTCCTACGGCTTCAGAATCAGCATGCAAAACCTGCAGGATGCCAAAGCGCTGCATGAGGTCAGCTGCAACGTTTCAGAACCCAATTCTTCATTCAGACTCCGTATATTTTAGAAAGGGAAAATGCAGTTATTCCATTATATGTAATGTGGATGAAGGAATAGAGTTAAATGGGTACAAACCATCCTTGTCTGTGTATTTTGATGAATGTTTCCTTGAACCCTGGTCCCTGTCCAGGTCCAGTACCTGACACTGATGGGCATGGAGCTCCATGCGAGAACCAGACGTGACCTCGAGCCCGACCCCGAGTTCGACCCCATATGTGCCTTATTCTACTGCCTCTGTTCTGACGCCCCCCTGTGTGATGCTGACACCACCCAGCTGACAGGCGCCCTCGTGGTGGACAAAGACCATCAGAGTTCTAAACAAGGTTGAAACACATTTTGTCACAGCTTTGCTGGAAAGGAGGGATGTGTTTTTGGTTTGCCAACGCGATTCAATAAAGTGTATTAAAGCTCCAGACATGTCGCCTCAGGTGAAGGAGGAGCAGCGCCCCTGCTGGTCAGGTCAGGCGTCTCTGGGCTGCAGGTGACATACGCCACTGATGAGGAGCAGCTGTTTCAGGAGCTGGTCAGCATTGTGAGGAGGTACGCCAGCAGCGTTACTGTACACACACTATATTGTGGTGAAATGCCAGCCTGAGGGAACGCTGTGAGACGCTGTGGCCGTGTCGTGTCAGGTACGACCCCGACATGCTGGTGGGCTACGAGGTACAGATGAGCTCCTGGGGTTACCTCCTCCAGCGCGCCGCCGTGCTCGGAGTGGATCTCTGTCAGCAGATCTCACGGGTTCCAGGTGAGTGTTTTAACCCCTCCAGCAGGTGATCTGCAAACATACATCATCCATCTGAGACATTTGTTTAGATTGCCATCATTGTACAGCAATGGTCCCCAATTTTTTTGTCCCCGCGGACCGGTTTAATATATTTTCATGCACCAATCCTTAAGATGTGGCAGATAAATGCGACCAGATAAATGTGTGTGTGTGTGTGTGTGTGTGTGTGTGTGTGTGTGTGTGTGTGTGTGTGTGTGTGTGTGTGTGTGTGAATGGCTCCCTTCTAACTGTCTGTCTGCGTGTCCTCAGGCGACTCCAAAGAGAACCGCTTCGCCGCCGACAGGGACGAGTACGGAGCCGACACCATGACTGAGATCAGCGTCGTGGGACGCCTCACCCTCAACCTGTGGAGGGTGATGAAGACCGAGGCAGGTGTCCCAGCACGACCTCACCCCCCCCCCCCACACACACACACACACAAGCTGAAGCCAGCCACGAGTGTGAATGCGGTTCCTGTCACGTGTGCTGAATGAGCCAATCACAAAGAGCCGGTCCAGACGGTCTCACCTGGCGCTCTCAGTCTCTCCACTTTGGATCCCTGCTGTCTGGATGCTGCCAGCCATTCAGCTCAGTGTTTTTGGTTAGATGACATTTTCCTGAACACCCAGGGAATCCCCTCAGTCGCAGGTTTTCACTTAAGGCTGGGTGTAAAATCTGGTGTGAGCAAACAAATCAAACGATTTCAGGAATAATGTGTTTTTTTTCAGAGACGCTCCATGAATTTTCTGGGGCAGTTTCTCATAAAGGAGTGACGTCCAACTGGGAGACAAATACAGAGAATAAGTAAATATTTCAGTTACACAATAGAGTATTTTGTTCTTATGAAACTCTGGATGGCTTTACATCCTCATGGGTCCAAAAAAAAGAAACCCCATCTAAAATAGCTTTCCGGAGCCCTAACCTGTGTTTAGTGGTCACAAGTAGGTACTTTAAATGTAAGGGATCGCAAACCAGATTTGGGAACCGCAATCGTAACGACTTTGGTGTGATGTTGTCGACGTGGAACGCGACTAACAAATGGATTGTGTTCAAAGGTTGGAGGAGGTGTTCTGATCCTCTTTTTATTTGTTTTTCCCTCCAGGTGACGTTGAACAACTACACCTTTGAGAATGTGGCCTTCCATGTGCTCCACCAGCGCTTCCCCGCCTACAGCCCTCGCACGCTGTCGGACTGGTTCGACCACAACACAGACCTCTACAGGTGTGTCCTCAAACACGTGTTGATGATGTGTCCATTTATGACACACCTGTTTATTGGTCTGCTGCGACGCAATGCATTCTGGTTGTTGTAGGTTATAAACATTTGAGCATCAGTAACTACCCGTCTCTGGTCATTTGTATGTGTAATAATTGTGTGATAATGCTGCTGTGTGTGTGTCAGGTGGAAGATGGTGGACCACTACGTGAGTCGTGTCCACGGCGCCATGCAGCTGCTGCAGCAGCACGACATCGTCGGCAGGACCAGCGAGCTGGCCCGGGTGTTTGGGATCCAGTTCTACCATGTTCTAACCCGAGGTTCACAGGTAGCAGCAGATTACAGTCATTTTTTGCTCCGGATTATGAGGTGCACTGTCGGTTTTTGGAAAAATTAAAGGCTTTTAGGTGCACCTTATAGTAAAATACTATGTAAAACACTGTAATCACATCACACACTCTGATTGGTCCATAGCTAAAAGAGCATTCTATTTATTCTCCTACTTGTGTAAAACGTTGCTGCCGTCCTTCCCTTCTGTGTTTTCAGTACCGCGTGGAGTCCATGATGCTGCGCGTCGCCAAGCCGTTGAACTACATCCCCGTGACGCCCAGCGTCCAGCAGCGAGCCCAGCAGAGGGCGCCACAGTGCCTTCCTCTGGTGATGGAGCCCGAGTCGCGCTTCTACAGCAACTCGGTGATCGTACTTGACTTCCAGTCGCTCTACCCCTCCATCGTCATCGCGTACAACTACTGCTTCTCCACCTGCCTCGGTCACGTGGACAGCCAGGGAACGTAAGGACGCCCACACACCCACACACACCAACACACTCCAGCTTGTTCAGGTTCCAGGTCCACAGAGAACGCCTTCCACTGCTGCTTCCCTCCACTCATTATTTTTAATGGAGCACGCTGAGAGACTTCTTTTTTTTTTTTTTTTACGTCTCAGAACAGTCGCTGCTGCAAGTTTCAGGATTTTTTTCGGATTACTTTAGTTGCATAGCAACAGCAGGAGCAATGAACACTAGTTTCCAGCATGCATTTGTCGACTACTTCAAGGTAAACAGAGAGAATTCTGGCTTCATGCTCTCCATCCTAGAGGGAAAAGTATAACAGCAGTTTGGAGGGCAGTGGGTGTCAGACCCACATCAGCTGCACGACTTCACTGTGACTATGGAGCCATTATGGTGACATAACTTTATAAATGTGTTGAGCGTCGTGTAACTGGACCTCAACTTTTTTTAATGAGTATTGTCAATTTGTAAGATAATCTCTATAAATATGTGCAGAGATTTGAACACATCTGAAACTGTGGTTCCAGAATCTGATTTATAAATGTTATTTATTATTATTTATCGTTAATATTTTATTATTATTTATTGATTAGGGTTTGCCCATGTGCAAACATGTGTAAATGTGTAGAAAAGTCGGGAAATATGTGTCTAGAGGTTAATGTATCGTAGATTCAAAACTGCAGTCATCAGCTTCCACTGGTGAGCGGTTGTCTTTACACAGATTTACACACGCCTGGGGGTCTCAGTGGCTCTTCAGCCCACTTCTCACCCATCAGGGGGCATTTACTGAGAGGGTGTTGTTCTGCCCGTAATGTCCTGTATCTGTTGTTTTAAACCACATGTGTCAAACTTAAGGCCCGGGGGCCAAATGTGGCCCACTACATCATTTATTGTGGCCCATGAGAGCATAAAAGGTCAGGGGTGTCTAAAGATAAACAGGTCAAAAGTGTGCTTTGACTAAAAACTACATTTCCCACAATGCAGTAACTTTGACAAAAAAGTTATAAAAGGATGTTTTAAAAAGATTTATGTTATAACAGAGCTATAAGCAAACTGTAATGTTTGTAACTTGAATAAGTAATAAATTGAGAGTCATTTAAAATAAAGGAGTAGTTATATTAATGTTACATTACATTGAGTTACATTGAGTTACATTTATTAGTTACATCTGGCCCAAATAAGAAGTTTACTGACTTCACAGTTTCTCTGCCTTCCTCCTGTGTCATTTAAAGTCTTCCTCACACCTGCTCAAGAAAATTTGTGGTGTTTTCTTGTGGCCAAGAATTGTTCATGTGTGGATTACAGCCGTCCTGATAGCAAAATTCTTTTTATCCTCATTTCTGTTTCAGGCCTGACGAGTTTAAGTTCGGCTGCACCTCCCTGCGGGTTCCCCCTGAGCTCCTCTACCAGCTGCGTAACGACATCACTGTGTCGCCCAACGGCATCGCCTTCGTGAAGGTGCGGCTCCGTCTGACGCTCCGATACGAGGTCACGTCACCTCGACCCGGGAGACCCCGGGTTTTTTTTTCTCATCCCAACTGTTCTGCCTCCTTCCACTCGTTCTTGTCAGACATTCCCTCGCTGCACCCCCACTCTCTGGCTCCGGTCCCACTTTCTCATTACATAACACAACACACACACACACACACACACACTCCTGCAGCGCGGTGAGCACTGGTGTGTAATTAGGAGGTTAATAGAGGCACGGAGGGAAATTAGGTTATTTTTTTTCTTTCCTTTTTTCAAAAACCAACCTGATGTTTGTGAAGCCAGTCGTTGCTGGTTCTGTTTGTGCCGTAATATTCAAGCACTCCACCTGCTGGACGAGCGTAAGCTGACAGGAAGTAATCCAATATTTGTGACAGGATCTCATTCTCTGTGAAGATCTTCCTAGTGGCCGTGTCCTGGTTTTTTTTCACGCCCTTGATATTTGTGTCCAGCCCTCGGTGCGTAAAGGGGTCCTGCCCAGCATGCTGGAGGAAATCCTCACTACTCGGATCATGGTGAAGCAGTCGATGAAGAGCTACAAGCAGGATAAAGCCCTGATGAGGCTGCTGGACGCCCGCCAGCTGGGACTCAAGCTCATCGCTAACGTCACCTTCGGATACACGGCCGCCAACTACTCTGGACGCATGCCCAGCGTGGAGGTAAGCTCATCAGGACCGCCGTCTGAACGATGTTCTGTTTTAATGAGTGGATTCTCTCCTCCACAATGTGAGCCACTTGTGGAGACGCTCACCTTGATGCATCTGTGATCTGTGACGTCTGTTTGGTTGACAGGTTGGGGACAGCATCGTCCACAAAGCCAGGGAGACGCTGGAGCGAGCCATCAAGCTGGTCAATGACACCAAGAAGTGGGGAGCACGAGTCGTGTATGGAGACACTGACAGGTGAGCAGGAGCTGGTTCAGCAGACCATAATGACCACTGTTTGAAGTATTAGGAAATCTCCTGGAGCCCATTTACAACTAATGACATGTTTTACAGTTGTCTTGTGTTTCGATCAGAATGAGGTTACAAACCACTGAGATGAACCCTGAATCTCTTTTGTACAGTTTTTGTTTTTATGTTTTTATTCATAAAACCCTAAGAAACACCACCATCAATAACTACAAGAACAGCAACAACAGAGGGAGAGAAAGGGACAAGAAATCAATAAATCAATACAGTAAATAAAAGAAAATCAAATTAAATTTAAAAAATAAAAAACAACAACAAAAAATACACATTGTAACGACAACAAAAAACACATTGTTAAATTGATCCAGGATGGAGGCGGCTGGAGAGTCCTAACTGTCTGTGTGTGTGTGTGTGTGTGTGTGTGTGTGTGTGTGTGTGTGTGTGTGTGTGTGTGTGTGTCTCAGTATGTTTGTGTTGTTGAAGGGAGCCACCAAAGAGCAGGCCTTCAAGATCGGCAACGAGATAGCTGAGGCCGTCACGGCAACCAACCCCAAACCGGTCAAACTCAAGTTTGAAAAGGTAGTGCGTGCACACACACACACACACACACACACACACACACGTGCACACACACCATGTGCTTTTTGTGTTGGATGTCATTTTGTATCTTTGTCTATAAACTTAGACATATCTGAGGGTTGCTTATTGATTTCTTTATGGTTTATTGATTTATCTGCGGTTGTTTATTGATGTCTTTGTTGTTGTTGTTGTTTGTTGCGTGTCCTCCAGGTGTACCTGCCCTGCGTGCTGCAGACTAAGAAGCGTTACGTGGGCTACATGTACGAGAACCTGGACCAGAAGGAACCCGTGTTCGACGCCAAAGGGATCGAGACGGTGCGTCGCGACAGCTGTCCTGCTGTTTCCAAGGTAACGGACGAACCAATCCCCTCCCTCCTCCACATGTCAGTTAGCAACAGATGGTAATATTACTATTTAAGCGTATTTAAATGAAGACATTCAGTTGGTATTTGTGATTTTCTTCCTCGTCGTGGTTCATCTGAACCCCCCCCCCCTGCAGATCCTGGAGCGTTCCATTAAGCTGCTGTTCGAGACGCGTGACATCAGCCAGGTGAAGCAGTACGTGCAGCATCAGTGTGTGAAGGTTCTGGACGGCCGCGCCAGCATGCAGGACCTGACCTTCGCCAAGGAGTACCGGGGCAGCGGCTCGTACCGACCCGGAGCCTGTGTGCCCGCCCTGGAGCTCACCAGGTGTGTGTGTGTGTGTGTGTGTGTGTGTGTGTGTGTGTGTGTGTGTGTGTGTGTGTGTGTGTGTGTGGAGGAGTTTGTCCTCGACAGTTACAGTAGTCTGTGTGAATCCAATTACTCCTTCCCCACAGCGCTCATTGTCTGGCTTCTCTAGCCTGCATTTACAGTACCTGAGTCTGTTGCTAGGCAACACATATCTTAATGGGTGAAAATCAGATTTCAGAAGGATATTTTCATCCTCATTGATAATCACACAACTGTTCACGTTGTTAATCCATTACTGAAGTTGGTTGAATTTTAATATGAATTTTTATTTTATTCTTCAGCTGTTTTTGTAACATCGTTTTTTTTTGTGTGTTTTTTTGCGTCCTCAGACGTATGATCGCGTACGACCGGCGCCTGGAGCCCCGCGTGGGCGAGCGGGTGCCCTACGTGGTGGTGTACGGGACGCCCGGCGTGCCCCTCATCCAGCTGGTGCGTCGGCCGGTGGAGGTGCTGCAGGACGCCGGCCTGCGCCTGAACGCCACCTACTACATCACCAAACAGATCCTGCCGCCGCTGGCGCGCATGTTCCAGCTGATCGGCGTGGACGTGTTCCGCTGGTACCAGGAGCTGCCCAGGGTGAGGAAGAGGAGCGCGTTCTGTCAGGAAGTGAGCGGGGCTCCTCGTGTCCGTGTTTCGGATCGAGGCGAGTCCTGATGAGTCCAGTCGGGATTCGATCAACCGGAGCGCAGAGATGGTGTTCATTCGGTGGGTTTAGGAAAGAGAACAAAGGATGAAGGCAGAATGATTGAGGCGCGTCAAGCTGCAGCTCTGCTGTCACCAGGGCTCCTCTGCTGACGGAACACACACGCCCCCTGCTGGTGGAGCTGGGAACACGCTGCCAAATATCTCTATACATCCCGCCAAATACCTCTGCAACCGTTTCAGATAGTAAGATGAAACAAGAAGCACATGACTCAGGCAGCAAAGGGGATGAAGATGAGATGATGACCTTGACCTTGAGAAAACTAGGTCAAGGTCAAATTTCAACTTTTGTACATTTTTTTTTGCACATATCTCAGGAACCGGATCAGATAGAAAGACGAAACAAAAGGAGTTTGTTCAAGGGAATGAAAATTAAATCACAACCGTGACCTTGAAAACCAAGGTCAAGGTCAATTTTTGACTTCTATACCTTGTCTGGTACACATCTCTGAAACCTGATGAGATATAATCACAAAACAAAAAACATTTCCAGGAAGCCAGAGGCACAAAAATGTGTAGGTCAGGGTCAAATGATGAATTCGGGGGTGTCGCAGGATGTTTCAGTCTCTGACTGCCTTATGGAAATGTTGTCAAGCAGTCACATTTCACCGTGGCGTCTTTGCACACAGATCCAGAAGGCGTCGTGCTCCTCCATGGTGGGCGGGGACGAGGCGGGGAGGAAAGGAACCATCTCCCAGTACTTCACCACGCTTCACTGCCCCGTGTGCGACGAGCTGACCCAGCTGGGGGTGTGTTCACGGTGTCGGGCCGAACCCCAGCGAGTCGCCGTCACGCTCTACCAGGACATGAGACAATGGGAGAGTCAACAGGACAATCTGCTGAAGGTGAGGGGGGGGGCGTTTTGGTTTCTACCTCAAGACGTAAAGATAAAGGTCTGCAGAGTTAATGACGGTCAAACATGGCTGTTTTATTGTCACAAAATCATTTCATGATAATAGAATAAGATCTTGAAGTCGACCTGGTTGAACAGCCGTCGGTCCGTACGGACTGAATAAAGATCACCTGACACACGCAATACACACGTGATTCTGGTATCTACAGCGGTACCTCTACTTACCAAATTAACTGGTTCTGGAAGAAATTTCGTAAGTAGAGACGCGTTTTCCATGCAAACGCCCTAATCCATTCCAAGCCCCCAAAATTTAGACATAAATGTTTTATAAAGCATAAAAATGCATCAAAACATGTAACAAATACATGTTACGACTAGATTATTACACAATAAATGAGAGTTTGGTCAGTAGAGACATTGGTCAGTAGAGACATTGGTCAGTAGAGACGTTGGTCAGTAGAGGTACCGCTGTACATTACTGGATGTCAGTGTGGGAAACATTTCCTCATACTTGTGACAGTAAATTATTCCGAGCCGTTGTTCGGACCGACCTTTGACCCAGTGCTTGCTGGTTTAGACGGTGATAAAGCACCATTAAAACAGCCGTCTGACTGTGAGGTTGTGTATCACGTGCTGTGCTGCGTTCAGACGCCGTGTGTGTGTGTGTGTGTGTGTGTGTGTGTCCAGATCTGCAGGAACTGCAGCGGCTGCGCTGAGCGCCAGGTTCCCTGCGTGTCCCTGGACTGTCCCGTCATCTACAAGCTGTCCCGTGTCAACAGGCAGCTCTCCAAGGCCCCCTACCTCCGACAGCTGCTCGAGCAGTTCTGATTGGCTCCTGAGCACAGGAGCCCTCCTCTCCAGTTGGTGCTACTCGCCCCCCCCCAGTGTTCCCTGTCCTTTCATTTGAACTGGTTTAAATGGTGCTTTTGATTGACTCCTGTTGGGTTTTCATCGTCTCGTGTTATTTAAATATTTCTCGCCCCCCCCCCCCCCCCGCCCTCCACCAGGGCCGGTTGGTTTTGCCGCCGTCGGACGAGCGGAGCATCCGACCGGAGTCCGATCCAGGATGACTTTTCGTGTCACGTTCGCTGCAGCAGCTTCACGTCATCGCTTTTTAAAGGAGCTTCCTTTCAAATCAACAAAAAAACCTACATTTGAACCACAAATGGACGTTTTCTATCGACTCCGGCTGTAAATAGTTTCCTGTATAGCTTCATCTTATAATCTCACTGTGCATTAACATTTAACCCCTGAAGCGCCACACAGGATGCAGCCTGCCTGTGCGTTCCGTTAGGAGTTCGTCTTCACTTTAACCCCCGATTGTGTTAAAAGTTCTTTGACACGTGGTGCTCGACGGAGCGTCGGAACTGGAAACCATTTGTTTAAAAAGAAAAAAAAATCTGGGAGTGTTGCAATACTGTATTTTTACTGGTTTTGAATTTATGTCCAGAGTCTATTGTTTCCTTGTTGTGCACACGATTGTGTTTTAAAGAACCTCATGAAGCCATGTCCACACCTGACCGTCAGTCGTCCCTACAGCCGCACACAAGGACCCGTGTGCTTTGTATAAATGTACAAAATAACCATGAAGGAAGTGTTTGTTTGTTTTTCATGGATATCGCTGTTTTTGGGTGGAGGTTTGAGATTGATATAATAAAAAAATTTTAAAAAGTCAAATGTATTAAAAATTTCTGCTGTGATTCAAATAAAAGTGGGTGAGGTGTGAAACGTAGAAACACCAGACGTGACGGAACCAATCAGATCATCTTTACTAAAGTGCCACAGAAAACATCTTCTAAAATCTGACACACACACACACACACACACACACACACACACACACACACACACACACACACACACACACACACACACACACACACACACACACACACACACACACACACCTCCGTTCATCACTACAATAGTGCAAAAATGAATCAGGTTTTGGTAGAGGGGGGGTTGTGACGAGGGCGACTGTCCTTCTCATCCACAGCTTGTGTGTCCTCACAGAAGGCACTGAATTCACTCTGGGGATTCCCTAGTGATGATTGACCTTACTGGTGGGGGGGGCAGGACCCCTCAGAGACAATAATGGATTATTTCTAGAGATTTAAATCAGGTTGTTCTTAAGGATCCAGAAGCTTTAAACGATCGGAGCTGATCAGGTTTTGGTCAATCAGAGCTCCTCCCAGGTTCCAGACGACCAATGAGCACCCGTGTGGGGCGGGGCTCTAGTGACGGACCGGCAGCACCTGAGGGAGTCGTGTGTGTGTACGGGGGGGGGCATCAGTCTCTCTTCTCTCTCGCCAAAGAGAACATGAGTTTGCGTCGGGGCGAGTCTCCCACCAGGGATTTAGTGTCTGAGAAAGAGGCTCCGCCTCCGGGCTCCGTCCCGTGGGGGGGGCAGGAGGCCTTACTGGGTGAACTGGCGGGACTCGCCGTGTCGTCCATCTCGATGACCTCGAAGTCGGTGTCGTTCCACTGATCGGCGTCGTTCTCTTGCTCCTCCTCCTCTTCCTCATTGGCTCCCGAGTCCAGCAGCGCCTGGCGGTCCTCGCCGTCGTCCGCGTCGGGGCGTCCCCCCCTGGGGCGGGGCTTCCTGCTCTGGTGGGCGGGGGCCGTCGCCAGCTTGTACATGACCGGGAAGAGGATGGAGGTGAAGGCGGCGGTGGCGAGCGACAGGTACATCAGCAGGGGCTGGTCGGGGAACCTCCCCAGGAGGAACCCCACCGCCGCCGGCAGCACCATCTCCCCCAGGGCGGCCCCCACCACGAACGCCGCCGCCGTGCGCCCCGTCACCGTGGTGTACTGCTCCACCCACGAGATGCCGCTGGGGAAGGTGGCGGCCATGGACGCCCCGTAGAGGCCGGTGCAGAACCAGAGCGCCACTGCCTCCCTGCTGAAGAGGCACAGGAGCAGCGAGGAGACGGTGGACGCCACCAGGCTGAGCAGGATCATGGTCCCGGGGTGCATGCACGCGGCGAAGAAGACGGCCACCCCCCTGCAGGCGGCGAACGCCGCCCAGAACAGCGAGTTGAGGCCGGCCGCCTGCGGCGGCGGCATGCCGGCGTAATCTTTAGCGAAGGTGAAGATGAAGGAGCCGTACGCCACCTCGGCCCCCACGTAGGCGAAGAAGAAGAAGACGCACAGCACCACCAGGGCGGTGTGGTGCCTGGACGCCGCCGGGGGCTTCCCCGACGCGCCGCCGGGGGGGTTGTCACGCGAGTAGCTGCCGCGGGAGAACAGGAGGAAGAAGAGGAAGGAGCTGAGGAAGACGAAGGAGCCGATCACGATGTAGACCCACATGAAGGCGTGTCCGCCGCCGGCCCCGCCCACGTGGGTGTCGGGGGTGGTGGCCGCAGGAGCTGTGGAGTTGGCGGGGGCCACTCCTCCGCCGATGTCCTCGTGGGGCCCAAACAGCAGCTTGGCGATGATGGGCGACACAAAGGCCCCCAACGCAAAGCTGAAGTGTAGAGCCTGCATGTGGGGGCCCGCCTGCTCAGCCCATGTGTTCAGTATGAGGACGTTACCTCCTGGGGGGGCAGAACAGAACAGACGCCAGAGTAAACCATCAACATCAGGGGGGGCCCTTCGTAAGAGACTGGTGTCACACACACACACACACACACACACACACACACACACACACACACACATTTCTTAATCACATGTTTACATCAGTCGGCTGCATCAACCCCAGAGCTCACCGAACTCCCCCGGATCAATCTGCCCGGGTCGGACTGGGGCTGAAGAACTCACATCTGTTTCCGAGCGCCTTCAACACCATCCAGCCCCGGCTCCTGCAGGATAAACTGACCTCCATGGCTGTGGACCCCTACCTCGTGAGCTGGATCACGGACTACCTAACGGACAGACCCCAGTACGTCCGTATGGGGGACTGCTTGTCTTCTATGGTGACCAGCAGCACGGGGGCGCCACAGGGGACCGTGCTCTCCACCATTCTCTTCACCCTCTACACATCAGACTTCAAGCACAACTCGGATACCTGCCACATACAGAAGTACTCCGATGACACCGCGATAGTGGCATGTATCCGGGAGGGTGATGAGGGGGGGTACAGGGCATTGGGGGCTGACTTCGTGGAGTGGTGCCAACAGAACCAGCTCCAGCTCAACGTCTCCAAGACAAAGGAGATGGTTCTGGATGTCCGGCGGGCACCTCCCTCTCCACAGCCGGTGATCATCAAAGGCAGTGAGGTGGAGGTGGTAGAAAACTATCAGTACCTGGGACTTCAGCTAGACAGCAGACTGGACTGGTCACTCAACTCCAACTGTGTGTACAAGAAGGGGCAGAGCAGGATGTACTTCCTGAGGAGGCTGGCCTCCTTCAACATCTGTCCTAAGCTCCTTCTCATGTTCTATCAGTCCGTAGTCTCCAGTGTGCTGTCATACGCCATTGTGTGTTGGGGTGGGGGGGCCAGGAAAAGAGATATGGACCGTCTGAACAGACTCATCCGCAGAGCGGGCTCAGTGGTCGGGCTGAGCCTGGACTCTGTGGAGACGCTTCTGGAGAGCAGGACCATGTCTAAAATTAAGGCCATCATGAACAACACCAGCCCCCCCTACACACCACCTTCTCCCAGCAGAGAAGCACCTTCAGCGGCAGACTGCTGTCACACAGCGCCTCCACAGAGAGGCTGAGGTCCTCCTTCGTGCCCCGTGCCATCAGGGGGTACAATGACTCTCTCAGGAGGAGTGGGGGGGAGGTGGCGAGGTCAGCACGGGGTTGAATGGATTTAATTTAATTTAATTTAATTTTATACTGTTTATATATTTATTTATTAATTTTTTATACTGTTTTATATTTTAATTTTATACTGTTTATATTTTAGTTATAGTTTAGTATATAAGTCCTGTTAGTGCTGCATGTGTCTGTTAGTGTAATGTATGTCTTGTGGTATGTCCTGTGATGTCAGGGTTTCCTTTTCTCCTGGTGTTCATCCAGTGCTAACGTATCTCTCTATCTCTCTCTCTCTCTATCTCTCTATCTCTATCTCTCTATCTATCTCTCCATCTACTCTTGTTTAGTAATTGAACAGCAGGCCAGCTCCCCTGCTGGCACCACACAGGACAGCAGGACCTTGAGCTGCTTCCTCACCGACGACCAGCAGGTCTGACCTGACAGGGAGCCAATCAGGACCTGAATTCCCTCCGTCTGCACTGACAGAACGTCTCCTGTGACTCATCTGTTACACGTCATGAGTGGATTGTCCCGGCCCAACAGTCCCACACGGTGTTTACAACCGCAATCAAAACGCATCTAATGAATGACTGGAAAATCAGATTAATGCATGGTCCCCTGAGGATCCAGCATGTGATTCTTGTGAACGTGTGAACGACCCCCGTGCTTCTCTCTCCCGTGTGGACGTGGGTTTACCTGTGTCTAAAACCCCCATGGAGACCCCGATGCTGGACATGAGTCCGGTGAGGAGCAGCGCCTGCGTGCAGAATGGGATGGTGCACATTCCAAACCCCGTGACCAGAAGAGACAACCCTGGAGGACAAGAGCAGGAGTCAGTAGGACACACACACACACACACACACACACACACACACACACACTACCAGGACAAACTCATCACAACCACCTGAACACAACCCTGAAGCTTTCCCAGCATGAAGCACTACGTTTGTCTCACCCAGCAGGAGGTAGGGGTTCATGCAGTCAAACAGAGTGCCCCCCAGCAGGGAGCCAAAGATGTAGCCCCCAGAGCGTCCGATGAAGATGTACGAGATGTTGCTGATGTTCTTCCCCACGTTCACAGCCAGGTCCTCAAACGTGGGGCCGAGAACGGAGATGCTCATCCCCTGGAGACAGCAGACACACTGAGGGTCACACCTCCTGCAGCCCGGAAACCGTTCCCATGGAGCCGCTTGTTCTTCACATTTATGATGAACTATTTCACTATACTTTGTTCTGTTTGCTGCTTTCACACTGAAAAGCTGAAGCCACCTGGACAGAAGATTGGATTTATAATAAAATAAGCACGAAAACAATCTTAAATGGGCTGAAAAGGACAACGTACGTTTAATCCTGCCGAGAGCTTTTGAATTTCTTTCAGGATCATGTTTGACTTTGAACAACAAGCGAACAGACGGCCTTGATTTGGCTGAAACAGTGACGTCGTGCTGCTTCTGGTAAGAAGACACCTCTTCATTTAGTGCCTTTAAACGCTACACTAATTTTTGGAAATATTCCATATTTTGTGTTTTCTCGTGGCAAATTCCATATAAACATGTATAATAATAAAAATATATATAATAAACTTCATATCTGTGGATTGATCTGAATTAACTGAAGAGATCTGATGCATTGTGTTTCACACATGTATTCCGGATGTGTTGGTGACGGAAACGATGGAACAATGATCAGGGCTTCAGGTGGCTTCAGGTAATCCGATTACTTTAGTAGCAGAGCGAGTTTGGCAACTTTGCAAATCCTGTCTTTGCAGGAACTGAAGCGTTCAGCCTCCAGACCAGCTGAGAATCTACAGGTGTCAGGTGTTCAGAGGCACGACTCCTTCAGCTCACCTATTCTGGGGGGAAGTTTCACTGAAAACACAAAGAAAAGAAAAAGCAGAAGAGGAATAATTCTGTCTTCTGCTTTTCACTCATCCAGCTGTTAGCAGCTGCTAGCTGAGCTAGCTGCCGACAGGTGAGCTAGCTGCCGACAGGTGAGCTAGCTGCCGACAGGTGAGCTAGCTGCCGACAGGTGAGCTAGCTGCCGACAGGTGAGCTAGCTGCCGACAGGTGAGCTAGCGGCCGACAGGTGAGCTAGCTGCCGACAGGTGAGCTAGCGGCCGACAGGTGAGCTAGCCGTCAGGTAGCTCCAGGTGAGGCGGGCCTCGTGACATTACCAGTCCCAGGAAGGACGCGCACAGCGTGAGGCTGACCGTCCAGCGGAGGCACGCCCCCGGCGCCGGCCGCCCGCCGCCGACCACCTCCACCCGGGCGTCGCTTCCCGTCCGCGCCGTCCTCTTGGCGGCTTTCAGCGCGCTCTTCAGCCCCCTTCCGGAGTCCTTCCTCTGGTCGAACAGGGTGTCTTCCTCCTGGTCGTCGTTGTCCTCCATGCTGGCGAAGCGGACGTGCTTCTTCTTGGCGGCGTCTCTGGCGGCGGGGGAAGGCATACCTGTCGGTCGGTGATCGCCACCACCGCTGGCGGCGACGGTGCGCTGACAGCTACCGAGGAAACAGCGACCGACGAACGGAAAGGCGGGTTGAATGGATTCTTGTCGGTTTGCTTCGTGGTTCTTCTTGGATAAAATGATCAAATGCCGCGTTAACAGAAGCTGGTGGTCCAGCGGATGGAGGAGCGTCTGCAGCAGCTGTCGGGCTCCTCC
Source organism: Antennarius striatus (assembly GCF_040054535.1). Classification (NCBI taxonomy): domain Eukaryota; kingdom Metazoa; phylum Chordata; class Actinopteri; order Lophiiformes; family Antennariidae; genus Antennarius; species Antennarius striatus. Next base: position 17,556,544 of record NC_090794.1, on the reverse strand, counting down.
ACACGGCAGCCGGAAGTGTGGGGCTGGGCGACGGCAAAGATCGTCTATGAGAGAAGAAGCTTCACATGGTGAGCGACAGCAGGGAATGTGCTGCTGCTGGGCGTTAACAAAGATCGTATATGAAAAGGAAGCTTCACATGCTGTACGACAGCAGGAAAGTGCGTTGCTGCTGGTCGTCAACAAAGATCGTCTATAGAAGAAGAAGCTTCACACAGTGCACGAAAATGTCCAACGTCTCAAAGAAATCAACGAACACGCCGCTACTCGTATCTTCCCGGATATCTATACATTTCCCGTAAGGCGCAGCAGCCGACCTACATTTTCTTTTTTGTCATATTGAGAGCATTTTCCTGAATATGAATAGCATTATAGGATATTTCTCCACATTCTGATTCCATCAGAGCGATAGTTACAACAACAAAAAAACACATGCGCCACGATGTCCGTGCATGAAGGTCAATGGCGAAAGTTAAAACTTTCCCCCACTGACAGGAAACGCAAAAAATTTTTTTTATTAATTTGACTTGAGTGAGAGCTCTTCACTTCTTTTCTCAATCTGATTCAGACGGAGACAACAGGAAGTTATGGCCACAGGTTTAGATTGACGGATATGGCGCCCTCTAGTGTTGGGAGAACCTCAGCGCAGAAACGTGGGTGTGAAATCCTTTACGTTAAAGGTAAATTTGACCCGTTTTGATTAAAGTTTGAAAATCTTGGAAAATATTTTACCTTTTTTTTAGTCTGAAACTTCTTCTGCTTGCCTAAATTAGTGCAATAAATATATGAAATGAAAATGCTTCATCTCACACATTTACAACCCACTCCTGCAGGTTTATGTCACATAGATACTGTTCCAGATAAACTGGAGGTTAAAGGACACACACACACACACACACACACACACACACACACACACACACACATATACACACACACACACACACACACACACACACACACACACACACGTGTTATGACTTGACGGGAACCATTTTAAGATAAGACAGGCCTTTATTTGTCCCACATTGGGGCGACTTCCACAGTTACAGCAGCAGTTGTCACAAAGGATGGAAGAATAGGATAGACAGTTAGAAAATACGATAAATAATAAGAGCACAGTAGTGGTGCAGTGGGTAGCGCCGTAGCCACAAAACACACAACGCTCTGTGTGGAGTTTTTATGTTCTCCCCGTGACTGCATGGGTTCTCTCCGAGTTCTTCGGCTTCCTCCCACCTCCAAAAACATGGTTGATTGACCGTAGGTGTGAGCATGCCTGATTGTCTGTCTCCTGCAGCTCCGCGGTGCTCTGGCACGGAGCCCAGAGTTTCCCCCACCTCATGCCCAAAGCCAGCTGGGATAGGCTCCAGCTCCCCGTGACCCGCGGATGAAGCGGTTGTGAAGATATGAATGAATGAGTAGCGGTAGTACAAAGTAAGTACTAAAATAAATAGTAGAAATGAAGTGAAACTAGAACATACATATGTACATACAAACATACACCCTTTGTACTGCGGAGAAGTCTTCAGTGTAGAGGGTGAAGAGGAACGGAGTCAGGGCCGTACCCTGCAGGGCCTCCATGCTGCAGACAACTGAGGCCTTGTTCAGACTGGTCGCCTATGTCTGATTTTTAGGCCATCCAGATTAATATCGCATATCTCGTGAGTAGTGTGAACAGTCCCATACCACATGATATCTGATATTTGCGGGACGGACTGAAACCACATTGAGGAGGTAGTTTCGTGTCAGATATGGACAGATGCATGTCTGAACAGCTTGTGACGTCATATCCGTGACTCGAGAGCAAGGCGCCAGAAGGCGTTGCGCATTACGGAGGGGTAACAAATGGATGGAGAAGTTGACGACGTCTGGTGTGTGTGATTTTCTCCACCTCTACCAGACAATGATATCGCCAACAGGCTAAGGTAACAAAACTTCATGTTCGTTGTTGTTGTTGCCACTGTCACAATTATAGGACCTCACACATTCAATTTTATTGCTTATTATTGCATGACATGACAAGGGGATCAATGATCATAAACCAATTTCCTATAATATACAGACACGGATCAGGCAGACACGGATCCCGATTTTTGCTACCCTCTCCCTCCTTCAATGTGCTAAATCTATGTCTATCAGGGAAGGAGGGTCTTATTGTCTCTCTCTGCCATTTTACAGAGGCAATTGAGCAAAATCTCAATGTCCTTCTGAAGGTGCTGAGGTGCCGTGGTCGTTATCAACTTCCTCAGAAAATTTGAATTGTTATAATTCATTCCCAGGGTGTTGAAGTTACTCTTCTTCATGAGCCCATACTTGTTTGCAATAAATTCGGAAAAAGCAGGGTGGAACGTTCGTTTATATCCAAGCTGGGCCAAACTCTCCATGAGCTTATTGTACCTCTGACTGAGAAAGAGCCGATAGTCTTCATCTTCGTCCCCTGTCAGTGGGTTTACGCTCAACTGGAAGAGAGGAAGAAAACCTTGTGTCGTAAAGATGGAACTTAATGCACTCAAGAGTCAAAAAACAAGCAACTTTTTTGTACATAGTTCACATCCAGTTTTGGGATGTATACTAAAGGATTCCTGTCTGACCTCTTTGATCTTGTCAGGTATATTCTGCACTGTGAAGCCATAAAGCCGCTTTTGCCCCCGGAAGACATACGACATGATCCTTCTATTTAGTTGGTAGGCAATCTCTCCCAGAAGCCTTTTTGGACCTACAATAAAATGACATGTCAAAAAATGTGATCTGTGTCTTTCCAGATGTGTCAGTGTTTTCAAGATTCCACCGGTAAGAGAGTCTCTCACTTTCAACTTCAGAGGAGTTTTCTGCCTGGATGCCTTGAGTCGTATCTGTGTTTTTGTACGGGAAACTTTGGCGGAAAGATTGGAACTTGCTAGGAGAAGAAGCTCGATGTTGACCTTTGAGTCTGGTGTGGTGAACATCTCTTTGAAGTATTTCTTCGCAGCGAGTGTTTTTGAGCTGGCTGTGTGGTTTTCTTTCAGCAAAGGATGCCCAACTAACTGATAAAACAAAGAGAAGATATTATTATCATTCGTCAGCAATGAAAAGGTGTCTGTCTTTTGACAGTGAAGAGGCACCTAGAAATTGTAAGGGAGGAGTATCAAGTGCACATGCCGGGTTGAGTATTGTAGATTTATATTGGGATTTGATCAGATGTTGCCTTAAAACATACTATATACATATAGATATCAGTTCATCACGTATAAATAAAATTAGACTCTCAAACAGTGTATTCGAAATTTTAGCGTGATTCAGTGATTACAGTTAAAAACAGTTTTGACTAATAAATCATTAAAACAATAATGGCTTGTAGCGTTGCCATAGCATCCCTGAGCCGCTCAATAGCTACATCTACTGGCCGAGAGAAGTCCCGACATTACCTGTCTGCTGCTCCGGATAGTCGTCGATAAAGCTCTCCAACCTGCTTCTCAAGTCTTTGTTTTCCTTGACTAATGTAATCATCATCCTCAGGTTGTCATTTTCTGCGCTGAGTTGGCCCATCGTAGCGGGCAAGTCGGTGACTGTTTCTTCCAAGTTCATCCCGTTGTTTCTAGTATAAAAGCAATTTGTTTTTTCAACTTTAGAAATTCAACAAGTGGTTCTGTCATGGCTTCTTTCAGACAAATGAAACGCATTGGAACGACATTATCTAATCCTTGGTATTTACAGTTAAATATACATTTTAGGTAAAACAGTCTTCATTCTAATCTCAACAACTGGAATTTGTACTTTTAAATGTTTTCTATCAGATCACGTGTTATTTATCCATTTTTGACTGAGTAATTTCATGTAATATTCTTATTTTCCAATAGGGACACAAGATGCTTTGAAACTCCAATGGAAAAAATAAATGACAGTTCTGATATACAGTAGGTGTAGGATGTCAAGCAATGATTTGTGTTTGTGTATGGAAAAAAATGTAAAACTGCAGTACAAGATAAAGTGACAAAAATTATTATGTGTATTATGTATTACTCTGTGAATGATGTGTTACTATATTACTTTTTACTTGCACTAGTCTATACACACCATGCTGTAATTATGTAAAGATAATAGATTATTTACTAATGTGTCCCACGAGTCTATATCTGTACACCAGAATGTCACTGTTGTGTTTTTGTACAATGACAGATAAAGAATAAAGTCCAGTCTTACCTCCACGTTACACTGGAATGTAAGTTTCTGCTGATGCTTCCTGTTTATCTGATCTCCAATCAAACTTTCCTTTGATGACACACGTTGAAAGCAACTGTTTGTAACTTTGATCTGTCCATGATGAACACATTCATTCATCTTCCAAACCAGCTTCTTCCACTGCTGCTGGTTGCTGGGTTACTGGAGGTGCGGCGACAGCGCTACCCACTACCCACTGCGCCTCTACTCTGGGGTCCTCCCTGGTGACTGAGCCCCTCACCCTATCTCTAAGGGTGCGCCCAGCCACTCTACAGAGGAAACTCATTTCAGCCTTTCGGTCATGACCCAAAGCTCATGACCATAAGAGAGAGTATCGACTGCATCACTACGGACGCTGCACCGATCTGTCTGTCAGTCTCACGTTCTATCCTTTCCTCATTTGTGAACAAGATACTTAAACTCCTTCACTTGGGGCAAAGACTCTCCACAGACCTGGAGAGGCTACACCACCCTTTTCTGGTCCAGAACTCAGAGGTGCTGATCCTCATCCCACTCACGCCACACTCAGCTGCAAACAGTTCCAGTGCACGCTGAAGGCCCAGGTTTAAGGAGACCAGCAGGACAACATCGTCTGCAAAAAGCAGACATGGAATCCTCTGGTTCCCAAACTGGACTCCCTCTAGATCCTGGCTGCTCCAAGAAATTCTGTCCATAAAGATTATGAACAGAACCGGTGATAGAGGGCAGTCCTGCTGAAGTCCAACATGCACCGGGTCTGACTTACTGCCAGCAATGCAAACCAAGCTCTGGCTTTGGTCATTCAGGGACCAGACAGCCCTCAGCAAAGGGCCCCAAACCCCATACTCCCCAAGCACTCCCCACAAGATACCACGAGGGACGTGGTCGAATGCCTTCTCCAGATCCACAAACACATGTGGACTGGTTGGGCAAACTCCCATGAACCCTCGAGCACTGGATGGAGATAGCAGAACTGGTCCAGTGTTCTGCAACCAGGATGAAAATCGCACTGTTCCTCCCGAATCCGCTATTTGACCATAGGTCTAATCCACCTCTCCAGTACCCTGGAATAGACTTTCCCTGGGAGGCTGAGGAGTGTGATCCCCCTATAGTTGGAAAACACCCTCCGGTCCCCCTTTTTGAAAAGAGGGACCACCGGCCCGGTCTGCCAATCCAGAGGTACCGCCCCCGACTGCCATGTGATGTTAGAGACGTGTCCACCTTGACAGTCCCTGCTCATCCAGAGACTTAAATCTGATTATGACGAAGTCAGTGCCTCACCAGCCGTGAACGTCAGCACACGTCACTGGTTAAACACCATACACGTCTTCCACATACGCGATAGCGCAAAAAACTATCTTATTATTTACGGTAAGTTAAACATTTCTGAACCCTCCCCATACTGCTATTAAACCACCTTCTATCTGTATTACCTTTTCCCACACTCTGATAGACTGTTTAGAGAACTTTTGTGTCTCACATAAGATTCACGCAAAGGAACGCACTTCCGGATGCCGTCAACCAATAGAATGCGCGTACGGTATCACGTGACTGCCTGCCAAACATCCGCAACGAGGAGAAGTTGCGGACGTTGATGCGTGAATGCACGAGGGCGCACTGTATGCCTGACAGTCTCTCGTGTAGTTCCACGAGTGACCTGGTGGGGGCAGCAGCGGCCTCTGCTTCCTTCGCAGTCCGGCTCGTTTCACCAGAAGAAGACCGCGGAGCTCGATTGGCTGTCTGGCGTCCAGAGCCGTGACAGCGGAACTGGTCGCCGCCACAGCTGGGGGTGTTTCTGCGTGTGTTCATCAGAAAAGTTGAGTATAAAACAAATTTAAAGCCTTTTGTACTTGAAACCAAATCTGATTAATCCTGAATGTTTATCAAACGGTCAAACTCTGAAGACACGTCGCCGCTGATCCCGGAGAGGAGAAAACACCTGGTTTGAAAGTCAAAGTAGAGAAAAGTCTCCACGTCCTGACAGATCAGTAATGGTAATGCTGTTGTCGGCTGTAATAATCCTTCCTTAGTTCATCTCCTGTGTCTTATTGGGACACATGTCCTATCAGTAGGACAAGGCTGCCTAGCGAAATAACAACATTAGCTAACTGATCGGTGATCAATCCGTCCGGAGTGATCAATTCTTATATATTAGTAACTTCATTCCAGCTCTGTTCCAACAACAGTGAGATTTTTAGTCGCCTTTATGCTACAAATAGAACAGATTAATGATAATAATTAGATATATTCTACCGTACAATTCAGAAATAAATGTAGCTTTAAATACTTAACAGCCAAGGAACTGCATAATCCAAGTGCTAAAAAGTAGCTGGAATAGAAATCTGATATTGAATCATGATTCAATCATGAAACATAAGATCATAAGTCTGGATAAATCAAAATATAGTATTTCAGTCGAGCACAGCATGTATGAAAGGGAAATGACACCAAAACAGTCCAGAAAGGCTTTGCAGGACGCCAATGATGTTCGAAGTTAATACAAAAAATAACGTGGAGCAACATGTATGGATATTTATTTGAGTATGCACTTACACATATACATTCAGGGAATAATTGTGTAATTGTGGCAGAATTGCAGAAGCCACTCCAACAGATGTGGATGGCTGACGTGAGATCCAGACAGGCTCAGCGTCTCCTTTGATGATCATAAATCAATAGATTTGAGCCGCACATTACAGCTTTTAACACCTGCATCCTCCTCCTCTTTTGTGTATGGAAGCAGCTCCATTATTTGTTTGCTATTCAATATAATTTCAAGCTATTTACCGATTTATCATCATAAAATGGTCAGGGAGCACCAACCTCCATCAGGGCAGCTCAGTGGGGAACCATTAGGATAGCAACCCTAAAAGTAATTGCCTTGTTTTCAGCCATAAGGAGCGGATTTATTATCTTATCAGAAGACATGAGGGAACTCCAGATCTTTGAACCAGAATTTTTTGCCAACCCATTCGTACCGAACAGAAAATGTATTACCGTTCCACCCAAGAACTGACGTTCCTGAACCGGTTAGAAATAAAAAAAACATAGTTCCCAAACCGGTGAATAACGTTCCTTGTAAATATATATAGGTAGGTAGCTTTAGGACATTAAAATTGGCAATTAAGGCAATAAGTTTACATGCAGTAGATATGTGCTTACAGTAAGCAGGACAACAGCCCTGATGTAGTTACTAAACAGGATGGAGAATCAGAGGAAGATGGAAAAGTTGCGGCATTTTATGCAACGAATTTTCAAAGCTTCAAAGTCTCAAAGTTTCAGAGCTAGTCTGGGAAACTCTGCTCTGAAACTGTCTGCAGCCAATGAGTTCATGTCTAAATCAAGCATGTTGTTTAGATGGACAGACTAACAACAAATAGGAATATAATCCAGATTGGGAGATTGTCCTTTTTTCCTTGACTGTTGGTGATCTGCCTCAACTTCCCTCCGCTCTCATCATCACACATTGAGAGAATGACAGGAAGGGAAGCATGAGGTCAGATAATTTTGTTCGAGAATGGAAAAAAAAGGTATTAACCGGTTATAATTACTTTGAATAACCAATTCTGTTTCAGAGCATTAAAAAATAAAGTTTTTGGTTTTGTTTTTGTTCCATGAAGCGGTTCAAAGCCCTGGGGAATACTCCGCTATGATTTCTAAATCAATTTTAGTTTTTGTCTGAAATCATTTTATTGACATGCATTGAAATCTATTGGTTAGTATCTCATCTTAATGCACATAAAAATTTGAATTATCATTAACATGAAAATATTCCTGTAGTATGCCCTGTAAGGATAACCGAATACAAACAGTAATCCATCTGTTAGCACTGTAACCATGTTTACCATCTATCTATCCATCTGTCTGTCTATCTCTATCTCTATCTCTATCTCTATCTCTATCTCTATCTCTATCTTTCTCATCTCACCATCTCACTTTCTAAAGTGATGAGATGAGACAGAACGTTTTTAATCTCGAGGTAAATTCTGTTTCCAGTTTGCTCCAAAGAGTTCCATGAAAAAGAAATAAGACATTCAAAAAATATAAATATATGAACTTAATAGAAGAGAATGAGAAAACAATTGCAACAACACAAGGAAATTACAAAGTAAGTCAAAATAGGTGAAAAATAGTTAGAGTGTCGAGTGCTGGCCAGGAAGTGTTACACATGGTGATGAATGATCCAGTAATGGAGGACTGAACCTGACCAAATGAATGAACATCAGTGTGATGGAGTTTGTCTGCTGTTCTTAGCATCTGACTGGCCTCGATATGAAACACCATTCAAATACATACCATATGTATCATGTCAAACTTGGCTGCGGTAAACCCCGTGCTAACTCTCTGTCCGTGTTTCCATAGCAACATGAGTTTACGGGAGATCAGTGAGAACGTGAGACTGGCCCGTGAATATGCCCTCCTGGGAAACTACAGCTCAGCCAGCGTTCTCTACAAGGGGGTGCTCGAACAAATCAAGAAGTACACGTACGCCATGCGGGACAGCAGCGTTCAGCAGAGATGGCAGCAGGTAAATGTGGATTCATATTACAAACACGATGAATCCCAACAGATGATGACAGAAAAGAGTCAGTTTCCTCTTCTTCTGTCTGTGTCTCAGTTGTGGCAAGAAATAAACGAAGAGAGTCGACAAGTTCAGGATATAATGTCGACTCTGGAGAACTTTCAGCTGGACACGACCCCTGCTAAACCTGCTAACCATGACGGCTGTGACGTGCTGCCCGTACACATGGAGCTCAGGTATCTACTCCTCACTGTTTTCAGTTTCAAGAGAAACAGCTTCGCGTAGCTTTTAGGATCAACACTCCATCTGGTTCACTATTCACCCTTGTTGTACACAGATGTGTGGTTTGTAGGCGGTGCGAGCAGATTGTCTGTGAACAACCTCCTTGATGTAGTCATGTGACCTGGGATTAGCAACCCTGAGTCCCCAATGTGAGCCTGTTTTGTTCCTGCTCTGACCCCTAGAAGAGGGGCACACTGCCTCTTTGTTTTACTCCTGATTAGCAGGTTTGTTGCTTTAATTTCACCAGGTGGAAACATATATTGTGAGACATATGGTCATATCACAGAATGTCGATGGAGATAATATATTTTACTGACTAAAGATATGCATACGCTCTGAAAAATTCTTTTTTTAAAATTATAAAGTAAATGAAAGCGCTCTGATGAATACTCAACGGTTCATGGGTGTGTGTTCATGAGTAGATAAGCTACCCGGTCTGACACTGAGTGAGCTCTCACCTCAGGTGTTTTCACTCCAGTACTTTTAAAGCAGGTTTACGTTTGATAGTAACAACAGCTCAGTGTAGGCCGATATCCAGCCCTCCATTCAGCAGTGAGGTCTCAAGACATGAACCCATGTCTGAAGAAAAATAACCTCCAGGAAAACATTTCCCCCAGGCTTCAGAACTCACCACAGTGATGGAACTACCCCAAATAAAGTAATCAACGACTTCAGAATTAATCAGACAAAAACAAGTTTTCTCTTTGGCTGCTTTGTTCATCATAGAAGAACATTTGAGACAGCTGAACATGACGTAAAAATCAAACATCTCTAGAACACGTTAGCCTAGTTTTAGTTGTCCTGTACTTGCTTTCTGTTAAATCTATGAGAGCCTTTAGATTCTTCCTCTTAATACACAGTTAGAAACAGGCAGTTAAAGCTATGAAGCCCCTTGATCACAGCTAGAAGACATCTGCTGCTGGTTTATTCACACAAACGGTCAAAAGAAAATGGTGATTGAGGTCTTTAATCCGTCCATCAGCTAAAATTTGCCCTTAATAGATAGATATACTTTATTTATCCCAAACTGGGAAATTTAGAGTTGCAATTTAATGTGATCAGATTTTCATTTTCCTTTCTGCTAAAGTTTGCGTGTGTTTGATATTCCTGTACTTATGTTATTTCTGGCTGTTTAAACACACTTTTGTTAAGAAGCAGACAGTTCTTTTAAAATAGTTAGTATACAAACAAAATTAATTATATCATAATTATCCCTCACTAGTCCTGTTGCGTGAATGAAACCACAAACAGTCATTCAAACAGTCTCGCGTTCCTCTTCTCGTTCAGACAGTCTCCTGTTCCAGTGAGACGATCTGCCAGAGACAGCAAACCTGCTAACAACCGCCTGAGCGTGTCTGTGAGGGCTCCGCAGAGACACTCGCCTCGCGGGGCCAACGGGGACAGAAACAAACCCCCCAAGAGCAAAGACAGAAAGGAGGCTGCTGCTAAATCAAAGGACGATAAGGTGAGCAGCTTGTTGGCGTCACATGAACACGGTCTTTGTTTACCTGGAGGTGTTTCTTTATTTGTTTGTTGGATTTGACTTTTTTGCTGGGGGAACTCAGACCCCCACACACATTTAGAATCCTACCATTTTGCGTCTACCTTCCAGAATAAAGCAGACTTCCAGGACAAAGAAGTGAAGAAGTTCGATGGGACCGGATACGACAAAGACCTTGTGGAAGCTCTAGAGAGAGACATTATTTCTCAGAATCCTAACGTCAAGTGGTGAGTGCCATCATAATGATAATGATAATAATGATGATAGTAACAATAATTATTATAATTATCATTATTATTGTCATTATTATTATCATTATTATAATTATAATACAGGGTCCTAAAGTTAAGCACTCCATGTAAAAACTGGTGCTGCTCTGTCTGATTTGGTTTGACACAACACTAAGTACTGTATACAGAAGTTTTTTAAAGCGTAATTACATTAAAAAATCACGACTTACAATAAATGCACCACAATATAATTCCTTAAATACCTGGAAGAATTAAAATATACCATTAAATAGCCAGAGGGAGCTGCATTGTGTTTTTGTAGATCTGGAGAAAGCTGATGACAGGGTGTCCAGAGAGGAACTGTGGTATTGTATGAGGAAGTCTGGAGTGGCAGAGAAGTATGTTAGAGCGGTGCAGGACATGTATGAGGACTGTAAGACAGTGGTGAGGTGTGTGTAGGTGTGACAGAGGAGTTCAAGGTGGAGGTGGGACTGCATCAGGGATCAGCTCTGAGCCCCTTCTTGTTGCTATGGTGATGGACAGGCTGACAGACGAGGTTAGACAGGAATCTCCATGGACTATGATGTTTGCAGATGACATATTGATCCGCAGTGAGAGCAGGGAACAGGTGGAGGAGAAGCTAGAGGTGGAGGTTTGTCCTGGAAAGGAGAGGAATGAAGGTTAGCCGCAGTAAGACAGAGTACATGTGTGTGAATGAGAGGGACCCAAGTGGAAGAGTGAGGCTACAGGGAGAAGAGATCAAGAAGGTGGAGGATTTGAAGTACTTAGGGTCAACAGTCCAGAGCAATGGAGAGTGTGGAAAAGAGGTGAAGAAGCGTGTACAGGCAGGATGGAACGGGTGGAGGAAAGTGTCAGGTGTGATGTGTGATAGAAGAGTTTCAGCTAAAATGAAAGGAAAGGTGTACAAAACTGTGGTGAGACCAGCGATGTTGTTTGGTCTAGAGACAGTGTCCCTGAGGAAAAGACAGGAGACAGAGCTGGAGGTAGCAGAGATGAAGATGCTGAGGTTCTCTCTGGGAGTGACCAGGATGGATAGGATCAGGAATGAGTCCATCAGAGGGACAGCACATGTTAGAGGTTCTGGAGATAAAGTCAGAGAGGCCAGACTGAGATGGTTTGGACATGTCCAGAGGAGAGATAGTGAATATATTGGTAGAAGGATGCTGAGTTCTGAACTGCCAGGCAGGAGGCCTAGAGGAAGACCAAAGAGGAGGTTTATGGATGTAGTGAAAGAAGACATGAAGGTAGTTGGTGTGAGAGAAGAGGATGCAGAAGACAGGGTTAGATGGAGGACACTGATCGGCTGTGGAGACCCCTGAAGGGAAAAGCCCAAAGGAGAAGAAGAAGAAGATTAAATAGAGTTGTGGTAGAAACACACACACTGATATTCAGATTCTACATGTCTGTAGTTTGTGAGTTTCTTTGAGTGGTCTCCAGCTATGACCTCTGACCTGTCTGTTTCCATAGGGACAACATCGCAGACCTGGAAGACGCAAAAAAACTTCTGAAGGAAGCCGTGGTGTTGCCGATGTGGATGCCAGCGTTTTTTAAAGGCATTCGGAGACCATGGAAGGTGCTGGTTGAGTCAGAGTTGGGGTTTGGTGTGGTTTGTGTGTCTCATATTTTAATATTTATACCTGTAAACATATTTCACCTTCAGGGGGTGCTTATGGTTGGTCCTCCAGGCACAGGAAAAACACTTCTAGCCAAAGCAGTCGCTACTGAGTGCAGAACCACGTTCTTCAACGTCTCCTCGTCTACTCTCACTTCCAAGTACAGGGGGGAGTCAGAGAAACTGGTTCGCCTTCTCTTTGAAATGGTCAGAAAACAGTCACCCCCCCCCACACACACACACACATGTCTGGTTCCTGTCCAGAGTCACAGCAGCCACTAACAAGCTGTTGGAGCATCAGGTTTAATCCTCTCATCGGTCTGACAGTGTTGTTCACTCCGTGGGTCACATTCTTTCACCCACTTTTCTTTCAAATGTAACAGGATGTCAATATATTCGCTTTTTGTTGTTCTTTAATAGATCATATAGATTTAAATAGATTTTTGATCAAAGTTGTGATCAACAAAGTGTACATCACAGGTGATCAGTTTTATTTGATAAGGAAAAGCTGTTGATATCACACAGTATCGTTCTACTGTACATGTTTTATCTAGAGTGAACCATTCTGAGAAAAATTTTTTACTGATTGACTCTTATGTATACTGTATGTATTACTTTTATTAAGAGGTCATACAGACATACTAAGGAGTTTTAATCTAATTTAATCCAGCATACAAATTAAAGAATGAATAACGGATCTTTATGATGCCCGTTTGATCGACTACTACTACTACTTCTGGTCACAAGGGCACTAGTTTTGCAAAAAGTTTGACGTCTGTAAACAGATGGGGTGATCCACATCGGAGGGAGTTTATGTCGTTTTTGAAGACCAGGAAAAACGGCTGCTTCATATGGAGCTGGAGAGAATTTTTAATGGTTCTTTTCATAAACAAAGATGAAGTGGGGAAGTGTTTATTTGTTCGTAATTCAGACTGATAGCCAGTGGGTCTTAAGGGTTTGCTGCTTTGCATACTTTTGGTTGCCTTCATGACCTCTACATCATCATCCTCTAGTTTAGAAAAACCAACATTTGATGTCTGGTTTCTACTCTGTTGTCACTGACTTGGATCCCTCTGCTCCACTGTCGGCTGCTCAACCAGACAGGGTAGCTGGAGGCCCCTCGTAACTCTTTATTTCATTCTTTATTTCACTCATTTGAAGTAAAAAAATATTCTCGTTCATTCCCTGGATCTGCACCTTTGGATGCAAGCGAAAGCAAAACCACCTTGGTATGGACCCCTCACAGACAACACCCTCATAAACGACACCACTGTCAGTGTTTCCACTAAACAAACAGAGGTCACACTGCTTGGTTAGCATGAAGTGAAACAGAGCTGAAGGAAACGGGTGAAGAAAGGGGAGCTGAATAGTTCCTGGAGTTAACAGACACTAAACAGAGTGGAGCATCTGACCATTTTGAGACAATTGTTCTTTGTCCCCGTGTCACTGTAGCCAGGTAACATTAGCCATCAAGTTTTTCTTGCAAGTTTTTTTTTTTCCATTTCTGCCTTTATTGTCAAAGACCTGCTATCATTGTTTCTTAAAGGTGAACAGAACAGAGGCATTTTCAGATGCTTTATGTATTCCATAGCCACCACGGCTAGCTGCTTTTTAAATTTCCCCCGTTGTGCGTTGCATCCACAAGTCCTCTTACTTGTTTTTCCTTCCTACGAAACCTCTTTGTTGACATTTCTTCTTCGGCCCCCGTCAGCTCAGAGGCTAAATGAGTGTTTACAGTGAGACGCTATGAAGCCACAGCTTCTACAGGCTTCACAGAAGACAAACAGTGATCTGTATGCCTTACCCTTTGGATGGGAAATTCTAGTTTGCATGAAAATTATGTTCTACATAGATCTGAATTAAGCATTTACATTCAGTCATTTTAAAAATTACTTTACAGGCACGTTTTTACGCTCCTACGACCATCTTTATTGATGAGATTGACTCCATGTGCAGCCGCAGAGGAACCTCAGAGGAACATGAGGCCAGCAGGAGAGTGAAGGCAGAGCTGCTGGTGCAGATGGATGGTATGATGTTCAATGTGTGTGTGTGTTTAAATATAATCCCAGATTGAAGAGTACATTTTCTGAATGCGTCTTCCATCTTTGTGACTGTGGTGTAGGTGTTGGTGGAGCATCAGAGAGTGATGACCCGTCCAAGATGGTGATGGTGCTGGCTGCCACTAACTTCCCGTGGGACATTGATGAGGCTCTGAGGAGACGACTGGAGAAAAGGATCTACATCCCTTTGCCTTCAAGTACAGACATGTTTCACTGTTTGACAGCGTACAACTTTACCTTTCTACAGAGGTTCAGGCAGAAGGACTTCAGATTATTGGCAGCGTTATGTCGGGTTGTAACGGATTAACATGCCAATGAGGCCCTGGGCTTTGCTGCTGCGTTTCCACCGACCCTCACATTCCATACATTCTGTACCCAGTCGTCTTCAGGTACAGAGAGCTGACATACTCTCTGCATCTATAGATTTAGCTGTGGGCACCAGTAACCAGCCTCTAGGTATGCTGGGATACGTCCTGGGTATAGTTTGATTTGGCATCGCTTCCTGGTTATTGTGGCGCAGTCCCCTTAGAAACGGCTGCAGCTGGAATTGTGCAAAAGGTGTTGTGCTCCTTGAACAGTCAATAGTCAACCTGAGGGATGGAATAAATACAGGTTGTAGTTGTCAGTTAACCTACCAACCATTTTTAAATAATGTTTCTTCAAACTTGTGATGCAGAGCATCAAACACACTTTCATACAATGTTTTATTTCTTCTAGTCCATTGCTGCAGTTTAACTTCGATCAAGCTCGCATTTCCAATCACAGCTAGCTATTTAGGAGCAACAGGATAACCAATCAGCTCAGCTGCAAAAGAAGTTTCTGTTAGGAACTTAAATATTCAGTATTTATCTGTACCTTATGTTTGAAAATCAATACTTTATGACAAATGAAGCAGGTATTTAGTAAAGTCCACAGAGTTTAAAGTCTTCCTGTATACAGAATGTATACTCCATTCAGCATTACATCATTATGACATGACATCACATCTGTATGACATGACATGACATTACCATAACATGACTTATATTTCTATGACATGACATTACATCACCATGATATGACATTACATCTCCATGACATGACACTACATCTGTATGACATGACATGACATTATCATACATGACATTAAATCTCTTTGACATGACATGACATAACCATGACATGACATGACATCACCATGACATGACATCACCATATGACATTACATCTCCATGACATTTTATCTTAATGACATGACATTACATCTCCATGACATCACATCACCAGGACATGACATGACATCACCAGGACAACACATGACATCGCCATGACATGACATGACATTTCTATGACGTGAAACTACATCTGTATGACATGACACTACATCTGTATGACATAACATTACATCACCATGACGTGACATTACATCACTATGACATGACACTACATCTGTATGGCATGACATTACATCACCATTATGACATTACATCACCATGACATGACAGGACATCTCCATGACGTTACATCTCTATGACATGACATGACATCTCCATGATATGACATCTCTATGACACGACATTACATCTCCATGTCCATGCTTGCAGCCAGGGGGCGTGTTGAGCTGCTCAGGATCAACCTGACGGAGCTGGAGCTGGCCAGCGACGTGGACCTGGACAAGATTGCAGAGCAGTTGGAGGGCTACTCCGGAGCCGACATCACCAACGTGTGCAGGTCAGCTGCCCCCGCTTCTCTGCTGTTCTCACCACATTCACACACACTTCGTTTCAGTCAGTGTCATCGTCATGTTGTAGTTTAGTTGTTTTCACTGTTCTGTCCTTGTGTGTGTATACATACCTGGCCTAGGAAGCTGATGGCCATTGACTACATCCTCAGCAACACGGATGGCTGTAGTCTTAGGGATGTATTGAAGTGCAACTTTGTGGTTCATTTGCAAGCAACGTGGATCAACCTAAGAGTTGATCTTTGTCACTGTCAGTCCTTTCATATCAGCTCGGTATGTCTGCGGTGTGTTGCTCTTGACTGTATTTTATTGTGAAATAAAGCAAAGAAAAAAGTTACGCACACGATGTTCAATTTGCTGCCATCCACCAAAAGCACCTTTCAGGAATAGCAGCGGGTGTTTGTGTTATGTTACATTCAGTATAGCTATATTTCCTCACTAAAGGTACAGAACATGCCTTCTGAACGGGTTAGACTTTGGTAGTTTATTGATGAATTGTTTAGTAGTCCTTACATGTATATAAAATCTGTGCTGGAGCTGAAGGTTGGGCTGTTGTTTTGGGGTGCTGCAGGGACGCCTCCCTGATGGCCATGAGGCGAAGAATCGAGGGTCTGACACCAGAGGAGATCCGGAACATTTCCCGGGATGAGATGCACATGCCCACCACTATGGATGACTTTGAGTCGGCGTTAAAGAAAGTCTCTAAATCCGTGTCTGCAGCTGACCTGGAAAAGTATGAAAAGTGGATCGAAGAGTTTGGATCGTGCTGAAAACCAACAGCATCCTGGTCGTCTTAACGCCTAACGGGTGACGATAGTGAGTTGTGCTGTTGGCTGTGTGCTTGTGAGGATGGTTCTGTGTATTTAGCTCAGTTCTGCAGGTAAAGTAGGTTCACTACTCTGCATATATATGCAATGTAAATTGACACACCTATTTTTTACCTATTGCAGATTGTTAGTAATGCTAATCCAAAAAGGTGGCTAGATGTCTGATACCTTCACAGGTTTAACTGTGGAGAAGGTTTAACCTCCACAGTGGAGGTTTAACTGATGTTTAACTTGCAAAGTTTAACCTCCACAGGTTTAACTGTGGAGGTTAAACTTGAGAAGGTTTAGAGAGACTGAGGACACTCCAGCTCGTAGTCACTCTCCAGGGTCGCGTCAATCAAATGTTACTCCTTTGTTTTGTTTTTGTATTTTTTAATTCACTTGGATTTACAGGACCCTCGTGTTTCTTTCACCTTGTTGAATGTAAATTCTGTACACAACACTAATAATGTATTTCTATAAATAAAGTGGTTGATGATGGATGAACATGAACTCACGTAGTTTAGATGAAATGTGTCTGCTGAGTTGCTGAACCAGAGATGCTGATGACACATTTCTGTGGATGTCCTGTGGAGGTTTTAGGAAATGATCATATTTTGACCTCTTGTATGTCTCAAGGAAAATCATTGAGTTCAACAAGAATAGGTGTCCGCCGCCTTTGACTACCATGAAAATGGCGTCTTTATATCACCTGTTACTAAAGTACTTCTGCATCGTAATGAATCAGTTACAACTAACCCCACGGAGGCTAGTTGATGATCAGAAACGAGGGTCGGCAAACCTTTATGAAAATGAAATAACTTCTATTATTATTATCTGAATTCTGATATTTTACGAAGGGTTTCTGATGAAACGTAGCTGCAACCTGTCGTCTGTATTTGAAGACAAACTAATGAGCAGATGTTTCCAAATTCTGGTTTTACTGATGCCCGGTTTGAAATGTGTCATCTCATTTTTATTTTAGACTCTGAGAAGAATCGTTTATTGTACGACGTTCGTGTTGTTCTGTTCTGTTTATCACACGGAAACAGGAAGTACAAACATTTTTAGCCTTAAGCCGTGCTGACAAAACCATAATTTGAAAACGCACTTAAATGACCCAGTGGAAACTGCTTGCAAACCACTGTAGGTCTAGGTAACGGTGTGCACCGTACTCTCTGCTCCAGACCATAATGTTCCATGTTTCAGGCTTTCTGCCAAGTCACATTTCATAATACTACTGCAAATAAATACATAATAAATACACACAGTGGTGTTTCAATCTACATAACCACAATAAAGAGAAACAAAGCCTGTTGATATGGAAAGCATTTAATGACCAAGACTTCAGCCCCAAACACAGTTCAGCTGTAATTAATACAATATATGCACACAAAATAGTAACCAATTGATCTGCCTTTTAAACAAGGAGAGTAATAAAATCATTTTTGTTGTATTCAGCAACGCGTCTGAATTCGGAGCGGACCGACTGTTGGTCTGACCGGCGGATCTTTGAAATGAAGTCTGTCAGGACTCTGAGGCTCGTTCGTGTGCAGCTGAAGCTGTTTTTTGTCATCATGCATCTTCCTAGTTTTAACAGGTTGTCTCTTAGAACAGCAAACTGCATTCACTAGCTAATCTACACATGCACCTTTTGCTGTGGCAGTAAATCATGCATTCTGCAGAGTGAGTGAGCACTGATACAGCTGCTCATGGTGCACAAGCTGGTGTTTTAAGGGTGTCTGCTAAAAGCATGAGGAAGTTTAAGAAAACATCACAAACATATACACTGTGACCAATAATCACTTTGGTCCCTTACACATAGCGCAATGAACCAACCAGTGACACTGGTTCATCTTTCCAGTCTCTTCAGTCATGATGAGAAAAAAACAAAAGAAAACTCAAGTTCTCAAGTGCAGATGATTTCCTTTCACAACAAGTTGATTTAGCGGTAATCACACACTATTATTTACTTCAGTATTTACTGCCATAGTATTAACCTTGTAGACTTATAGAGTGCATAGACAATCTGAACTAACTCATTTACACACACTTCATTATTAGAAATAGCAAACCGCACACCAACCAAATCAAATCAATAATTAGAAAACCTTTAACAGAATCCTAAAACATGAGAGACACTGCAAACAAAGACGATCAATAGACTGTTTGACCTCAGCGATGGGCGGCAGGCCTGATGAGCTCTTTCTAGATGTGTATTCATTTAAAGACACACAGATGTGTGTTTCCAGATCCAGTATTGCTTCATCAGAGCTGTTCTACATGAGATTGAAATCTAATGGCTGTTCCTTCATTTACGTGATTTCCCCCTTCATGTAGATGGATATACTGACTGAAGTGGTTTCGCCGCGTTGCTCTTATTGAGCCTGCTTCACATTTGTCTTTCATTGGGGTAGAGGGTATTTAAAAAAAACAGTGTGAGAATGCTGATCTGTACAGAAGTGCTACATAAAGTAACCCTCAAGTGCTCAGTTTGTTCATATTCATTAGTTAAACCTAGCTCAACACAAACATTACATAAGGTGCATTTCAAAGCTGTCCTCAAACTCCTGATCATCAATCAATGATCTTTATCACTTTTCTGAGGTTTTCTTTTTTTAGAACTGAGACTTTTGACATTTTAACTTTAATCCAGGTTAGTTTAAACAAAGTATCCAATTTATTCCACTTATTTTTGCATTTCCAGGCAATCTGATAGTGAGTCAGCCATCTAGGGTGTCACTGTGTCCAGACATGGAATCTGTTACACGATCTGTTTTATTGTTTAACGTACAAAATAAAAGCAATGAAGCCGTCTCCATCTCTTCCAGGCCTGACAGCCTGGAAGACGTTGATGTGTTTAATCAATCTCATCACCGAAATCTCAATGAATCCTCTGCAGTCTGAGCTTCTATGTTCTGAGGTTTCTGCGTCGGATTGATGAGGAAACTGAATGAAATCATTTTTAAAGTTTTCATGATCGAAAACAAACTTTAAAACTGAAACACACCTCAACATATAAATATAAGACATTCTATAAGCCCTGTTCCTGTGACAAGTCTGAGATAGTTCAGGCATTCATTTCAATGTGTACTGAAACTGAACTGATAATTAATTGAAAAGTCCAATAAAATCACATCAGTCCTGAAAACCTGATTGGCTCGATGCTGCTGGACACACCGCTGGCCTGAAGAGCTCAGAACTATCAATCACCCATTGTCTAGTGGTTTACAAATCAAAATATCAGTTAACGGCAAACCCAGGTCATGATGAAAACAAGCAAAACAACCAAGATCGATGAACAAATAGGAACAAACTGAGAATAAAAGGCTGATAAGTCAATCCTCATTCAAGGCTTCTTCTCTTCTTCCACGGCTTCTACCTCGATGTTCTCCAGCAGCATGTGTTTCTCCTCCTCCGGCATCAGAGTGGCAGCGTTCAGGTGGAAAATGTGCCTGGATGAAAAGACTGCAGTTTAGCATTCTGAAAATAATCAGGTGGAGATTCCAGCAGACATCTGCTCAGTCACAAACCCCCTGAGACAAACTCACTTGTGTTCACAAGATGGAAAGAAAATGTCCAAGATCTTGACGATGACCGCTGACCCGACAACGCCGATCACGACCACCCACATCACCAGGAAGAACAGGGGGAGGGACTCTGCGCTGAAGCGCCTCAGACGCTCCCGTGCTTCGTCCACCCAGCGACACATGGCCTGATGGGAGGATGGACACGGAGTAACCAACAGGTTTTGATCACATATACATACATGGACAGTGTGTGTGTATATATACACTGTATATATACATATATATATATATATCACTGATTCTGCCTTATTAAAATCGACCAAACAGCAACACAACGCCTGCTCGTTTTTCAGGCTGCAGTGAGAGAGGAGTTAGTTAGACCCTTCAGAGCAAGAAGAAACTGTCGCTCATGCTTGGAGAGTCCTGATGGGTTCTCTGTCTGTTAAAGTGCTGTGAAATGTCTGCTGATGTGATGAAGCGCTCTACAAATAAAGGATTGATTGTCACCATGTCTCTGAATAAGATGCAAAAGTTGGAGTAAAAGTAACAATGAGTGCTGTCTTGCATAAAAAACAGTTAATGAAGAAAAAGAGACAGATATTACTACAAATATTACTACAGATATTACTGCAATCTGTGTGGAGAAGGTTTTGTCAGCGTGGTTCAGTGTCCACAAGAGAATAAATGAATTAAAGGCAAAGAAAACTATTGAGTGAAAAGCAAAAGTGAAAAAAACAAAAAACTGTATAACATCTTTCTTTCTAAAACTTTTTTAATGACCACCAGGCTTGAACATTTTGACAAAACTAATAAATAATTTCTCTTTTTTTCTTTTTACTTTAACGTTGATGTTATTAATAAAAACATTAAAACGAACAGTGTTTAGTTGTCATATTGTACTGTTGGCCAAACTCATTCCTTCCGTACGCTTTTACCGTTTGTTCTGTTCTTACTTTTGGGATGCATAAACATCATGTTGGGATGCACACATTTTTCTTGAAGCGCATTCCAGAGATGCACTACTTTCTTGAGGTAAAATGAATTCTTTATATATACACACACAAACAAACAAACACACATATACAGTACACTCACAGTCGGTTCTGATAAATGTATTGATTTTATGTATGTATTGATTCGAGGAAACTTTTAAAAAGAAAACAATTGTCCTAATTTTCCAAAATCAGCAGCAACTAAACAGGATTTTAGTCATTCTCCCCTCAGGTCTGACAAACTTGTTATTAATTTTCTGACTCCTCCTAGTCTTCCGTCAGAAACACCACCTGGTGACAGCTCTCCACCTGAGACGCTGCCTCCTGTGTCATGAAGCTGATTTCACACTCACAGAATACGATGAAACAAACTCATTGGGTGGAGTCTGCATCTGAATCTGATCCGGCTGGCTCGGCTCTCCTTCATCAAACTCCTCACTGTGTCTGATTTCGTACAGGAGGTCGGGGTCCATACGCAGGGGCGTCTCTGGGAGTTTACCAGGAGCAGCGATCTCCTCCTGAGTGGTCTCTGTGTGCTTCAGGGGGTACTGGCTGGTGGTCTGGGACATCAGCTGTTCTTCATCTCATTGAAAAAAAACCACACTTGATTGTACAGCTTAAGAGGATCTACAAAATAGAAAAAATGAACACAAATTACCTTTTCTGGGGTTTGGGGGATCTGTGACAACGACGTCGTTCTCCCTGGGAACCCTGGAGATCTCGCTGTGCACGATGGGGTAGATGTTGGTGAACTGAGCCAGTTTCTGGAAGTCTGGGCTCATCAGTATTTTCACCTCACACATGTCAGGCTGCTGAACCTGAATAATAGAAACCCAGATATCAGGAAATCAATCACCAGCACTACTATTCCAAACCTTACTTTAACCATTATTACAGGTATTAAAAACTGCGTGCTTTTGCGGTTGAAGAGGCCGACAGTATGGGATGTACGTCATTTGATAGCAAAGGATCAATTTTTCATTTAAATGACTTTAAATGACACATTCAAGTCATGGAGCTTTTGAGGAAAGATCCCAAACTTTACAAAAAACTGCTATTTTTCCATCACTTGTATGGAATTTGTCATTTATTAACCATAAAATCAAAGATATCAGCTCACAGACATATAAGACATTTACAGAAGTTATAACTCACAGTTTGAGGCTGACTGGTAAAGTTAGGGTTGGAGGGTTTCTTTGGGTACATTTTTTCCAGTTATGATGATCAAACTTCTTAAAAGTAAACATATACAGTATTTGTGTGGTGTGAGACAGCTTCCTTCTTGCCTTAAATTACTAAAACTCACAAGACACTCAAGAGAACATGAAGTTTCCAGACCTCTTTGCCCTCCATCTCGATGACTTCGCTGAAGACCTGCAGAGCCACCACCTCCTCCGAGTCGCTGTACAACCGGTTCTGGCTCACCATCACCCGGGTGACGATGGACACCAGGTCCCCCGACTCAAAGTCACTGCTTCCATTGATGCGGTCCACTGCAAAACAAATTCAGGGTTTGTGTAAATGTGCAGGAATGTTTTCAGAGTTTACACACCCACACCCTATGCCTAGGAATCCATTATTCACACAACAAGAACTTCATTTTAACATCAAGGAAGGTATTCTTCACGTAAAATGACAAAATTAACTTTTTCTAATTTTAAATCAGTAAAATTTGTCTGTCTTTGTGGGGAACAATTATGGAAGACAGGAAATCCCACCCCCACTTCAGCAACTACAGCACAATCTGGACAGGAAGTTCTATCTGGCCTATCTGCCACTCTCTCTCTGTCTCTCTCTTTTCCCTGCCCTGTCTCTATTAAGAGTATTTCTTTTCCACCCAACAGGTTAAGGAGGATGACCGCCCTCCAGAGTCTGGGTCCTGCCCAGAGTTTCTTCCTCAATGAGGGACTTTTTCCCCGTCGCTGTCGCTTATTCTTGCTCTTGAGAGTTCTGTTGGGTTCCACCGCGACTAACCTATTTGAGATATGAAAGGATGGCGGCGCTCGCACACGCAGCTGCTCCTCTAACCCGCTAGAGCGGTTCTTTGGCGTTCTGAGAGCACTGTGATTTCATCTGCGCTGTATGTCGTGCATATATGGTACATTTGACAATAAAGTTGACTATGAACAATGAACTTTCCAGTTCCATGCACACGTTCATTAGGTAAATAATGTGTTTATTGTGGTTGCTGTGGTTACGGTCCAACAAACACTCAGCACCACTCACACAGGAGAGCCTGGCAGCTGAACCTGGTGACCCCGGACAGCTCCACCGGGATGTCGTTGACCAGGACCTGCTCCTCTCCCACCGATATGTTCAAGTTGATCTGAAAGAAGACACAACACAACCATCAGCCGACACACACACACACACACACACACACACACACACACACACACACACACACACACACACACACCCTCCACCGTCACCACCTGGATGTGATCAAACCATACCTGCAAGCTGTTGGAATCCTGCAGCTGTGTATCAGCCAGTGTCCCCGCTGTGACATTAATCAGGATGTTTTCCTGTGTAAATTTAAAGGATATATATGACTCCATTATTTATGTGACATAATGAAGTGTTTACTGCTGTGGATGTAAATAAACGTCAGTGACACACTCCTGACCACCGCGTCCGGAGCTCAGATGGTGGGTCAGCTAACGCTGGGCTAGCTTCACCGGATAAAGTGCGGTCCTCCGGCGGGGTTGCGGCTCTCACCGTGTTCAGCTGCTTCGGCGGCGGCTCGGTGCTCGTTACCGACGCGAAAAGACAAAACAAAACACTAACAGCTAATCCGCTGGTTCCCATTTTGAGTTCGTTAGTTCCAGCAGCAGACAGACGGCAACAACAACAACATCGCGGTGAAGCGTCTTCTGCGCATGCGCGGGATTTCCGGGCCTCTGATCTCGTCTCGCGATACCCGGGACGTCATCATGGCGGTGCTGCTTGAAACGACGCTGGGTGATATCGTCATTGATTTGTTTACAGAAGAACGGCCTAAAAGTAAGAAACTACACCTGTTTTCACATTAAGGCGGTCAGGTTAATGTA
Organism: Antennarius striatus; assembly: GCF_040054535.1. Lineage (NCBI taxonomy): Eukaryota > Metazoa > Chordata > Actinopteri > Lophiiformes > Antennariidae > Antennarius > Antennarius striatus. Next base: position 17,532,042 of record NC_090794.1, on the reverse strand, counting down.
CTTATAAATAGCCGAGTTAGCTACCGACGTGCTCAGTCACAGAATAAGTGGCTGCTAGCTAAAACCGTTAGCTTGCTGGCGTCACGTTGGTTTCCCCCGCCTGTCCGCCGGGGAGCAGTTGTTGTGAACCCCCATACAGCTGCTCTTATGCAGCATGCAGTCATCACACTGTCGGCCTAACTAACCTTTGTGCTCTATCCTTTTGCAGGTTGCTTGAACTTTCTGAAATTATGCAAGATAAAGTACTACAACTACTGCCTCATCCACAGCGTGCAGGTACAACCGGAGCCTGGCTGTCATGTTCCCCCAGAGCAGCCTGACCCGGCCGGCCGGAGGATGGCGGCAGAGACCGGCTTCAGAGCTCTCTTCTGTCACCTCAGACCGCTTTACGGACTGGAGTTACACTGTCATTACTTTTGCTGGGTTATTTTTCACTCAGTATATTTCCTGGGCCTCTGATCTGTGGAGGAAATGTAGTTTTAGATGTACTGTAGATACTGAACAGAGTACTGACAGTACATGTGTGTGAATGAGAGGGACCCAAGTGGAAGAGTGAGGTTACAGGGAGAAGAGATCAAGAAGGGGGAGGATTTGAAGTACTTAGGCTCAACAGTCCAGAGCAATGGAGAGTGTGGAAAAGAGGTGAAGAAGCGTGTCCAGGCAGGATGGAACGGGTGGAGGAAAGTGTCAGGTGTGATGTGTGATAGAAGAGTTTCAGCTAAAATGAAAGGAAAGGTGTACAAAACTGTGGTGAGACCAGCGATGTTGTTTGGTCTAGAGACAGTGTCCCTGAGGAAAAGACAGGAGACAGAGCTGGAGGTAGCAGAGATGAAGATGCTGAGGTTCTCTCTGGGAGTGACCAGGAAGGATAGGATCAGGAATGAGTACATCAGAGGGACAGCACATGTTAGAGGTTCTGGAGATAAAGTCAGAGAGGCCAGACTGAGATGGTTTGGACATGTCCAGAGGAGAGATAGTGAATATATTGGTAGAAGGATGCTGAGTTCTGAACTGCCAGGCAGGAGGCCTAGAGGAAGACCAAAGAGGAGGTTTATGGATGTAGTGAAAGAGGACATGAAGGTAGTTGGTGTGAGAGAAGAGGATGAGAAGACAGGGTTAGATGGAGGACACTGATTGGCTGTGGAGACCCCTGAAGGGAAAAGCCCAAAGGAAAAGGAGAAGACAAACTGAAAGCACCCATTCACAAACTTTATTGGACATGACATCAAATAACACAAATCTAGCAATGCAAAGAAAGTGGACAAATTCCTGGATATGCATCAAAATCTAAACCTTGGTGGCCCATACACATTTGTGAAAATCTGCATCTTAGTGTTTATGTAATCAATCTAGCAAACAGAAGACTTGAGTGAAAACAAGGAAAAAATAAGCGACTTGAGAACTCCAGCTGTAAAAACCAAGGCTTTAACACGACTCATTGCAGCTCGAGCATGTATTCTGTCGGGGGCGTATATAACATACAGGTTTTTGACTCGAGCTCAGTTGTAGCAAGATATGGTAGTAATGATGTTCCATACCTCAGTGATGGAAAAACAAGACCACGAGGTTTATAATGTGTGACATAGGTAAACCACAATGACACATTTGAAAACTAAATAAAGAAGTGAGAAGGAATCAGACTTTGTGTGTATGTGTGTGTGTGTGTGTGTGTGTGTGTGTGTGTGCGTGCGTGCGCGTGCGTGCGTGTACACATTAAATAAGACTCATGTCTTTTCAGTGAACTCTGTAAGATGTGTTTTGAAATGTTTGTTTCCTTTTCAGAGAGACTTCATTGTGCAGACTGGAGATCCCACTGGAACTGGCCGTGGTGGAGAATCTATCTATAGGTCAGTCATGTTCATCACTCCACTTTCATGTTGACACCTCAAATGAAGGTATGGTTACCGATGTTCTCTCGTGTGTTTGGCAATTAGCAAACTCTATGGGGACCAAGCACGCTTTTTTGATATAGAGAAAACTCCACGCATCAAACACAGGAAGATGGGGACGGTGTCCATGGTTAACAATGGAAATAATCAGCATGGTTCCCAAGTGAGTAAAATGTAGATTCTTAGTGTTGTTTAAATTGTTCATTGCAAAATGTTTCTAGACTAGACACAACAGGAAAAAAAAAAGATTTTTTAGATAAAGTGTTTTGAAGGTTTCAGTCTTCAGCAAAGCCGAGAGAAGTTCTGTATAGAAATTCATCTAAAAATCACTCATGATCTGACTTATGATCTGACACTATGTGTAATCTGTTATCATTTTTATTCCCAGTTCCTTATTACCACCAGTGAGAACTTGGACTACCTTGATGGTGTCCATACTGTTTTTGGGGAGGTGACAGAAGGCATGGATGTTTTGACCAAAATAAATGAGACTTTTGTGGACAAGGACTTCGTCCCCTTTCAGGATATCAGGTAAACTCAGACCAACGTGGTCGTCGTCTAGGTTTATTGTTTCTCAGTACAATTAGGGGCAAAGAGTTTTACAGCTGTTCCAAGAGCATTTATTTGTGGCGCAGGATTAACCACACTGTGATCCTGGAGGACCCCTTTGACGACCCACCTGACCTGCCGGTGCCTGATCGGTCCCCTGAGCCCACCAAAGAGCAGCTCGATGTGAGTGCTTTTAATTCAAAGATAATTTGAAATTGATTATAATGTACCTGTTATTTTATGTGTTTAAACACCTTTTCAAAAAAGAGAAACTATTGGTTACTCTGTCAGACATGTTTGTTTTTATATCAATATTTCTTACTTCATTGCTTTCTTGATCATCAGAATGAATCCATTTGTATAATAATTGATTACTAAAGCACCAAAAGCAATTAATCTTCCTCATTAAACAATTTAATATTTTCAATCTTTTGCAACCCAGTTGTTATTCACCATCACAACCTCTTGGTGTCGATAGGAATTGTTTTTTATGGCCGAACATTCTGCAGTGAATATGGATAAAATGATTCTTTATTGTTACCTAAAGGCTGAGTGAAGGATCCAGTCTTAACTTTGATCACTGTGTGTTTTATCGGTATGGTTTGACGTATTCCAGTTGCTCCATTGTGTTTCTAAGCATACAGGCTCTAGAAACGTTGTAGGATGTCTGTATAACGGCAGCTGTTTCTACCTCTGGTGTTCAGAGTGGCAGAATCGGAGCAGATGAGGTGATTGATGATGCAGAGGGAAAAGGAGCTGAGGAGGTGGAGGAGAGGTTGAACGAGAAGGAAGCCAAGACACGGGCCATCCTGCTGGAGATGGTGAGATGAAACATCTGCTCCGTGTCTCCTGAAGATCCTCAGAGGCAGTTTGGTGCTCCTACACATCCCCATGTCATTCCTTCAGGTGGGGGATCTCCCTGACGCAGACATGAAGCCTCCAGAGAACGTGCTGTTTGTCTGCAAACTCAACCCGGTGACCACAGACGAGGACCTGGAAATTATATTTTCTCGTTTTGGGACCATAAAAAGGTGACAACCCACTTTTCATGATGCCAGGTTGTTTTCTGTGTGTATTAGGAGATTTGTGTCCACAGACAAACTGTGTGCTAATGTTTGACTTTGTCGGTGTGATTAAAAATGTCTTCTGTTATTTTGTGTACAGCTGTGAGATCATCAGAGACTGGAAATCTGGAGATTCCCTCTGTTACGCTTTTATTGAGTTTGAAAAGGTGAGAACGTAAAACCTCCAGCAGTCTAATGTGTACAAAGGTACTACACCCGGTACTACACCTGGTACTACACCCGATGCTACACCCAGTACTACACCTGATACTACACGCGGTACTACACCTGGTGGTACACCCGTATATTTGAAGGTGTGGACCTTACTCCTTTTATTTCTGAGAGATGAGAGAATATTAATTATTTGAAGTATTCATACCAGGAACTGTTTGTAGGAAGGAAGTAAAAATGTTTGCTAACGTGTGTGATGTTTTTCTTAAATGTGTTCATCCGTCCATCTGAACCATAAGTGACATCACGCTGAGGTTACCTGGTTGGTTACCTGGTTACCAGCAGTCTCCTGATGCTGTCTTTTAGCTGAGCTAAGCTAAACCCATCTTGATTTCAGTCACACACACACACACACACACACACACACACACACACACACACACACACACGTGATTAATGTGGTTCTCCTTATATGTGTGTTACACTATGTTTACCAGGTTTCTCATAAACCTGGTAAATAATATGTTACTATTACACTGACAGTTAGGAGACCACGCTAACACAGTTATCAAGATTGTTTATTTCAAATGTTGGACAGTCTTTAGTCAACAATGTGTATCTTTATTGAAAATGAGATTTATTGAAAGGACCCTGCATTTTTTAATAAGTGGAAGTCGTCAGCTGTATTGTTTGTTCTTCATGTGAAGACCTGATAATCATTTAATGGGTTGCAGGAGTAGTCGTGTATTTTTATAGAGATGTGAAAGGTCTATAAATAGTCTGTTTGCCAGCTTGTAAAGTTTGGTGTTGTGGAATTAACTCAAGCGTACGGCTGCTGTTGATCACTTCTGGCTGTTTGAGGGGAACTTCCCGGTGGGCAGGAATTTATGCTTTGAGTTCAGTCAGGGATGTCATGTGTTCATCATTTGTGTTGGACATCCTGGAATCCTTTGGTATTTGAGGAGGTAAAGTCATTTCACTGTTGGCTGGAAGTCCCTCAGTAGTGGTCCCCAACCCCCGGGTCGTGGGCCGCTACGGGGCCACACAGAAAGAATCCACAACACATTTCTGTTTTATTTCTGATCGGATTCTGAACGATGTTTTGTTTTAAATGAGAGGATTCTCTACTGCACATCTGTCTGAGTCACTGTTGATGCTTGTTAAGATGCTTGCCTCGGTCACATGACTACCTTCTTAAAGGAGCCGCTAACACAGAATACATTACTGCTGAGTTGACACTCCCAAGCTAGAAAAACCTACAAAAACAAAGGTTTGTGTTATCTAACAAGGCGCTGCCGATAAAGTTGAAACTAATGGATTCACGTTAAGAGAAAAACAGTTTTTATGCTGGTTGTGTCATTTTATGTTGTTGTATTTATCCACCACACCTCAAAGGCCGGTCTGTAAAAATATCGGCTAACGTCAAACCGGTCTGCTAGAGCACCTTTAACAAGAATGAAACGGGGCACTACATATAAAGGTGATGGAGGTGGATGGTTCTGGCAAGATTGTCTTAGGCCAGTGGTTCTTAACCTTGTTGGAAGTACCGAACTCTGCCTGTTTCATATGCTCAGTCGAACACTTCCGAACCGAACACTTCTTTAGTAAAAAAAAATTATTTTATTATAAATCCACTACTGAGTGCGCAAAATACCATGTAGCACAAGTAGGCTAATCGATGTAGCGTCACGTGATCACCTGCAGCCAGTGATGGCTAAGGGGGGCGTGTCATCATGAATTGACACGATGTGTCAAACGTACACAGTGATTCGTGTGTGTTCGGCCGAACCCCTGAGAGCGACTCACGGAACCCCTAGGGTTCGATCGAGCCCAGGTTAAGAACCACTGTCTTAGGCAAAATAAGACCCTACCTCTACCAGCGACATCCAATAATAGTCAGGATGAAAATAACAAAGTTGTAACTGCAACTTAAATTCATAATTGAAGTATTTGTCAGGTTACACACGAAGTAAAGAAGAGTTTGAAGAGAACTAAAACAATTTACTTGTGTCTCCATTCAAGTGTCTTATCTTTGTTGTCTCCCCAGCAAGAAGATTGTGAAAAAGCCTATTTCAAAATGGACAATGTGCTCATCGATGATCGTCGCATCCACGTAGACTTCAGCCAGTCAGTAGCAAAGATCAGGTGGAGAGGGAAAGGTAGATTCATGATGAATCTGTAGTTAAACTACTTTCTATGTGAAGGTGTCCCTCTGACTGACACCGTGTCGTGAGCAGAGCTCTTCCTCATGGCCTGTTTGTCTTCCAGGTGGAAAGTACACTAAAGAGGACTTCAAGGCCTACGAAAAGGATGTGGAAAACCGATCCAAACTGGCTCTCAAGGATCAGATGAAACCAAAACAAGAGTATCCTTCCTGCTTCATGTCATCAGTCTGCTGAATTGACCTCAGCTGCATTGTTTTGGCAAACTTTGTAGGATAAACCTTTTAAAGTTGCTGGAGATTTTCATAACTTTCCCCAAAGTTCCAAGTATGACCTGCTGATGGAGGAGGAGGAAGAGGAGGCCACAAGTCATCAGCGCTCTGAGAAGAAACACAAAGATAAGAGACATCATCATCATCATCATTCAGATGACGAGGACGGCAGGAAGTCCAAAAAGCACAAGGTAGTTCATGTTAGTAGTACATGAAGTCAACATCGAAACAAAAGTCTTTGTAATGTTTTAACCAGCACCAGTACCAGCACTGGCACACAGATTTTACCTCTAGAAACGACATGTGCAACCTTTTGAGCTCGCTAACTGAGAACCTGTCGGTCACATGAGGTTAACAGGGCCGAGGTGGGTTTGGGGTTTTCCCTCCTGGGATGAAATAGCACCGTTTTTAGGACATAAAGGTAGAAGATAAAGAATTTTTAACTTGAAAGTAATTTAAGAAAAACTTCATTCATTCTACAGCAGAACCAGCAGATTTTTATATTAGTCACAAATTCCTGATTAAATAACTTTATTTGACAAAGCCTGCAATTTGAGCAATTTCACACTCATCGTCTCGCTTTTTGTCTGTCATGTATAAATATTATTTTAGCCCAGTGTGTTTTAGAGGCAGAGGTGGAGTCCTTTGACCTTAAAAAAGGGTCTCCAGCCAGAAGAACTGGAAATGCCAAACTGCTCTTGTGTACAGATGAGACACCTGAGATGTTTGACAAGCCCTGCGTTCGTTATCCTTCCTGAAAGAAGCTCAACGTCTTCTTCCAGGAACGTCTGTGTTTACATGCTAGACGTGTCCTGATGAGACGTCGTGTTGTTCAGGCCGCTGATGCTGACCTGGTACTTTTAGAAGCTGTGTACCAGTTTGTGCTTCATTAAAGAGCGGGTACGGTTTCTAGCACTGATTGCATGAGTTGCTCTATGACTTTAACTATATACTGATTTTGCTGCTCTTATTTCTTTCAAAGCTAGTGCGTTGATCTATGACACTCACACCTTTGCCTCTCGTGTGGTCTTCTCAGGACAGCGAGGAGTCTCGGCGAGACCGGAAAACAGGACGCCAGCGCTCCCGATCCCGCTCCAGTTCCCGCTCCAGAGAGAGGGAGCACAAACACAGCAAGTCACGGAATAAACACGAGAAGGATCACGGCCACAGGGAGCGCAGCCACCACAAGAAGTCCAAGGATAAAGACAGGAGTCGACACAGATGAGGAGCCACAGGAACAGGAAGTGTGTCCAGCATGAAAGATTCACCCACACAAACTGTTTTGTTTTTTTATAGTCATGTTGAAATGAAGCAGGTGGAAATCAGGTTCTTGTCACGTTGTGAAGAGCAAAAGTATGTGAGAAATGTTTTGATATATACATTAAAAAAGTTCAAACTGACGGCTGTGAGTTCCACACAGGTGTTTGGGTTCTGTCGTGTGTGCAGTGTGGCTCCTGCTCCTGCTCCTGCTCCTGTCTAACAGGTGGGGGCATTTGATATTCATGAAGTCTAGGTGTGACAACCTGCTGGGTGGAGTGTGTCCACCACACTGGGAATTCACAAGTGTGTCCCTCCACCCAGCTCAGTGTTGGATTGCACAAACTGAAGGCTCCTGAATCAGTCCAAGGTAAATGTCAGCCGAGGTGTGGTGTGATTAAATAAATGTCAGTGTAATACAATCACTGTGGCCTGAATTTCAGACGTAATTGGTGTGTGATGTTCTCCTGGTGGAGGACTCAGCAGCACCAGGGCCACCCAGTCATCCACAGTCAGGCGGCGACGCCCATCGTGCGATACCATCAACCCGTCTGTGGAGTCGTCACCAGAGGAAGCCGCTAATGATTGACTTGTCAGGGTTGTGGCTGATGGACTCGCGTACCGAACTACCCCCAGAGGCGTCACAGGTGCCTCCACCCAGGAGCTATTCATTGTTTCCTGTTTGCTTTCTTACTCATGTCATCTGCATTTAACGTATCTTGCTATCACAAAATGACGGCTTGTCATACACGCCTTTCAGGCCAGATTCCTACCGTAGAAAACTTCAGGTAGGTTCCCACACGATGGTTAGTGACGCAGACAGCGCTGGTTAGAATTTAAATCAGGGTCTGGTTGGCAGAGAAAAAAACATTTTGAGGTGAAAGCTCCTATGTCATCACAGGTTTAAATACTTCCACAAAAATATTGTTCAAATGAAGCTGTTCTATCTCACTTTAGTCATTTCATGACATCCCTCTTCAAAGCGATGATGTAGTTGTCAGTTTTTGTCTGTTCGTCCGTCCGTTAGTTCACCAAATATCTTCGCAACCGTCGCAGATAGAAAGATGAAACAAAAAGCACATGACTCAGGCAGCAAAGGGGGTGAAGAGGAGATGATGACCTTGACCTTTAGAAAACTAGGTCAAGGTCAAATTTCAACTTGTACACTCAGGAACCGGATAAGATAGAAAGACTAGGGAGAAGGCCAGTGTGAGTAAAACCATAGATAAAAGCTAGTGCTTTGATCTACCTATGTACTAGCTTTGATCTATGGTCAAAGCTAGTGCATATCTTTGACCTACCCTGAAAGGTCAAAACTATGCACTTGTCAGGTACTACTTTCAGGGTACCCTGACCCATCCTTCGCGGGATGTTGCAGTCTCTGACTGCCTTGTTTTCCATTTGAAATTACGAGCTGCAAACGAGAAAAGGAAGAAGTCTTGCTTCCATTAAAAAACAAACAGCCGCTTTAAGCAGGTGAAAAATAAGTTCATGAAATTATTGCTTGTCAGTCATGATTTACAGCTGAACCTGAAGTGCTGCAGAGTGGAAGCACCTGACTAGTGAGAAAAATGTTCTGCACCGATGGAGCCAAAGGTTTCAGTTCAAATGGAAGGTTTTCTTACAGGAAGCATGTTGTGAGTCTGTCAGTGGGTAAAACTTCAGTGTGACACCGAAACGCTGCAGGCAGATGACGGTGACACGAACAGCACCTTGTTTAAATTTAAGGGATGCCACTAAAAGAATTTGAACTGTCAAGTTTTTCGAGAAAGGTATTCTTTTCATTCTTTTTTTAGAAACTCGCATGTTTATTCAATGTCTTTCCTCCATCTTTAAACATTCCCATGTTAATGCATGACCACGATATAAAGGTTACAGTAGTTTTGGTAAAACGTTGAAGCAGATTTGATAAAAATAAATGTACTTCAAGTAGTCGCAAAGCATTTAATCGGTCTTAAGTGATGAATGTCATTGATCAATTCACTTCTAAATGCTTGTGATGTTAACTCTATGGTAGTTTTATATATTTCTAAATGATTTATACATATAGTTACACATAAATAGACACATGAACACAGGTGCCTCATATTTAAATTGATAATATGCTAATATACGCTAATAAGAAGGATCACTGATGTTTCTCCGTCTTTGTTTGGTTTTTCAGGTGTGGAATTCACATGTTGACTCGCTGAATCACATGAATGTGTCCGACAGCAGGAATATGGAATGCAATCACTGTTCCAGGATCCCTTTACTCACCGTAATTGAAATGTTTTAAACGTAATATTACTCTGCTTAAAAGCCACGACTGGTGACTGCATCAACTCTGTATGGAACCATCCCTGACTGCGTTTGAAAACAACAGTATCCCAGATCAGACTCTTATGATGTGAGGTTCTTATCAGAAACGCACACCCAGGTGAAGGAGTTCACAGGCCGATGACCTACGTAATGGTTAGAGACCTTCATTATCATTGTGCTCTACTTCTACCTCATTTCATGTCACAGGTTTTAAGGAACCAAAACGATCATGTGCTATTTTTAAAAAAAAAAAAAGGTTCCACTTTTGAGCTTTATCACCTGTGTCCTTAAACACTACATGTCATGATAATAATTCAAGGAGTTTACCCACAATAAATTAAAGCACTACAGATATTACCTCAATAATTTATATTTACCAATATTTGATTGTTACAGTTAGAAGAAATAAAGCTTGAATGAAATTATAATGATAAAATATTTGGGAATAAAATGCTGAATATCAAAAAAAATAGCATTTAAAAAAAATATAAATAGCATTCAAGAGCAAAAGATCAGTTTACTCCAGATATGATAGGTGACAGAGACAGACAGGCAGGCAGAAAGACATTCCTTACATTGCAGTGTGACTCATTCACTGGTCTCTGCTCCGTCTTGACTCAATGAGTCTCTGTAGTGACTCACTGTTTTACCTTCTTGATGTTTTTCATGGTGTTCTGACTCTTACTTCAGAGTAAATCCTCTTGGTGTCCCAGAGATGAGTCGTGGGACAGCAGCCCCTGAGACGGGTTGTGTGTCTGTGCTGACAGTTGTGTGTCTGTGGTGACAGGTGTTGTGTGTCTGTGCTGACAGTTGTTGTGTGTCTGTGCTGACAGTTGTTGTGTGTCTGTGTTGACAGTTGTGTGTCCAGCACCAGCAGCCTGGTTCAGTGACACTACTTGAACCAAAGCCATCATGAGGCCGGTAGGTTTAGAGTGCTGGACGCTGAGCTGCTGCGGAGGCGTCTCTGGGTCAGATTTGGTCCTTGAACATCTCAATGCCACCACATTATTAAACATCCTGCGTCAAAGAGGTGAACTGTTGTAATTGTCAGCGTCCGTGTGTTCGTTTGTCCGTTAGTCCACCAAATATCTTCACAACCGTTGCAGATAGAAAGATGAAAGAAAAAGCACATGACTCAGGCAGCAACGGGGATGAAAATGAGAGGATGACCTTGACCTTGTGAAAAGTAGGACAAGGTCAAATTTCAACTTTTGTACACTCAGGAACTGGATAAGATAGATGAGAGAAGGCCAGTGTGAGTAAGACCGTAGAACAAAGCTAGTGCTTTGATCTACCTATGCACTAGCTTTGATCTATGGTCTTACACTGATTTGATCTATCAAAGCACTAGCTTTGATAAATGTCAGTAGGTCAGGGTAAAAATTTTGATTTCAGGTGTGTCGCGGGATGTTTCAGTCTCTTGACTGCCTTGTTTACTTGTTATCACAACCCGGTGTCCTTTGAGTTCAGAACGTTTTGTTTAACCCCAACTAGATTCACTCATTCTCATCCAGCCCCTCCCACCACATCGAACCACTCCCACTCACACAGGAGCTATTGGTTGATTGTCTGACATTCTGGTTAAATTCCACATTAAAAATGAAGGCTGTACTTTTCACTTTTTCCGCTTCCTCGCCTTATTCTTGTTCTCTAGCTTCCTTTTCCTCGTCCTCATGCTGTTCTTTCTTGAGGCGTCTCATTGCGAGCGCCGATCCCAGCGGCTTTGAGTGGAAACAAACATCAGCTTAAGAAGCAGTTTGGGCGTGTTATTATGTTAGTGTTTGGTTTCAGGTGACAGATACTAACACGGACAAATAAAAGGGCCTTCAGTAGAGAGGAGCCCCTGTTTGGCCCCCATCTGACTCATAATGATCTGCAGAAATCTGCACAAGTGTTCATCAGTTCTAGTGAATTAGTGTTAGAGACTCATTCTGTTGCCGGTTGACACCGGGAAGCGTCACAGATCAGAGGAGGCAGGGATCAGAATCCCCTGAGGCTCCCAGAGGATTCAGATGAACTCTGAATCCAGATGAGGAAGTAGAGATCACAAATACACAGAGCGCTCTTCCTTACTGGTCAGGGAGATTTTTTTACAGCAGCGATCAGCCACTTCCTCCTCTGAGTAATAAGAGCAGCTCGACACACAGCTACCTGCTCGTCAGACGACTGCCTGACTGAGAGGAGCTCGCAGCGGCAGAGACGGCGGAGAGGCACATGCTCCGATCCCCCGACCCAGTGTGTAAGTACAGGAGAAGACCCGGGTCATGTGACCCGGCTCTGCTTTGCCTTGTTCAGACTTATGACAGAGGAGACGCCTCAGGCGAGTGTTGAGTTTCAAAGAGCAAAGATAGTTTGAGTTTGGACGTGTGAGGCAATCAAACGGATTATCATATCTGGTTTTCAGTGAACGCAGCGCGAGGCCTTCAGTGTCAGCAGCAGAGGATGTGGTTTGGTGCAGGTTGCAGCAGGCCTGTGCAAAGCAGGAGGATGTCTGATTAAAAAACAACAAGCTGAAACGCCATGTGTCGTCTTCTGTTTGCCTTTCAGATAAGATTAATATTTAAGATTGTGTAGAACAAGGAAACGCCGACAAGGTTTGACGTCTTTTGAGTTTTTCCTCATACTTGTATGTTCAGTTGACATCAGACGTAATCGAGATGAATCTATTTTAGTGTGGCAGGAATCGTAAAAAAGACAGATGACTCAGTGTTCAAGTTGTGTTTACACTGCAAACAAGGACATCAATTCATTTTGGATTCTTCTGAAGTCGACACACCTTCACTGTCTCCGTTTCCTTCGTTTCTGATGTGAGACTTCGAGGTTTTGTTCCGGGAGGAACAGTAAAGATCAGTGTTGAGTCATTCAACCTTCAAATATATTTTGAAGTTCAGGGAGTTTCCAGGATGGCAATAAAAAGAATATGACGCAACTCTAATACTCACGCTCTCAATCGTTTTCGGTTCCATCCGTGTTCGGTTTGGTACCCTGGACGGTGTTTGTTTTTGTGCCGGCTGTCACGAGTTAGTGTGGATCCTATGAGCAGAAACCAAAGCGCAACCAGCTTGTGTGAAAGGCCCCGTGAGACCACAGCTGTGCTTCCTGTGTTCACAGCGACAGAAGCTGCCGCCTCCTCCATCCTTATCGACACCTGTTAACTGTCGCAGAAAACACCAGTTGCCGTGGAGACGCGGATGAACCAGATTAAGGACTTGAGGTTTCCCCAACCGGACTGTGATCGCGTATGTAGCCGATCCACAATGGAGCACCAGGAGCAGCAGGGAAAAGTGGAGCGCTTCCTAAAGTTGGGGTACTCCCGTATGGACATCCTGAGGGTGCTGGAGAGCCTCCACCACGACGCCCAGACCAACGACATCCTGGAGGAGCTGATCAAGACCTGCCACACCCGTACCCCCGGCAACAGGAGTGTTCCCAGCAGCCCCAAACTGGTGTCCAGAGGCTGCAGCCCCTGTCCCAGTCCAGCCCGCGCCGGATCGGAGCGGGACGCAGCCGCCGGCTTCAGACGAGTGGTCATAGACGGAAGCAACGTGGCCATGAGGTGAGTTAGAACCCCCCCTCATGAAGACCTCAGGTTGTGTGCACCCAATGGAGGAAGAAAACACTGTGACCCACACACACCCTGATTCCATGTTGCTAGAATGCCCCGAGGGCGCATTGTATTATCAACTTATGCAAAGTGGGGCCCCTGGGAGTCGAGGAGGCATCTTTTCAGGCTTGTCTGTCTTTTTTAAGCGTCCTTCTGTCCCTGCAGCGGTCAGACAGACGCCTCTGAGGTTTAAAAATGATCACCACGCTGCATTTAGACCTATGGGAATTCCTGCATCAGCGTCTCTGTGTATGTTAACTCCTGGTTCACACTTCCTCTTCGGGGTATGGGAAGTAAAAACACAATGTGTGCCTTTCTTGTGTGTACTCAGTCCGCCTGATTCCACCACCATCGTGTTCCTCACTCCAGATTCAAACCCTTATCTAGTGCGGCTGGAAAAAAAAGGCGGTTCAAACATCAGAATCTCACAGTTGACATAATTATTACCCGACTGTGTTACAAGGAAGTTGTGAGTCAAAACTGGCCTGCGTGAATAATGCTAAGGGTGCGTTATGAGCTCTTAATGGAAAACAAAAGAGATTGTTTCACAATTCCTTTTCCTGTAAGAACATGAAGTTGAAAGAGGAAGAAGGCAAAAATATTAACCGTCACACCTTTGTTCTCAGGTGAGGTCGTGTAACAGGTATGAAGCCAGTGATGCAGTTATACGTCTACTTCATGAGGTTGTTGTTCCGTGTCTTTATCCACACTCACACGCCAGCCTCCAGTTTGTCATTCCGCTCCTCATTTTATTCACATATTGAAAGGATCAAGCAGCGATTCCTGTTCTAATGAAGACGTTAAAGGAATGGTGCCCCTGAGGCGGTGGAGGTCAACATGTCCTAACTCTGTAGCGTGGGAGTCCACAGCCACACAACTGGTTTCACACGCATGCATGAAACTAGTTTAGACATGTATGTTTCTCCACAGGTTACACGTAAAGCGTTTGAGCCTGGAACGAGAAGAAAGCTTGTCTCCATAGTGACAAACCTAATCTTATCGTTCACACTATTGAGCTCTCACCTCCGTAGTGAGGCATGTGGGTCCAAAGTGTGGTGTGTACAACTTCTGCCCTGGAGGGGCGTTCACAGCCTGTAAAACTTCATTCATTCGTCAGCTAAAGCAACCAGCTAAACTTTAGAAATGTTATCAGAAGCTGGAAGGATGGCATCACTGGTGTCCATGACGACCCCCGGCCCACCCATTCCTGGTTTCTCTGGTGGTTTCTGTGGGTGTTTAATAAAACCAGTAAGTCGTCTGCGTATACAGGTTAGCTCCGACCTGTTGCTCATCTGTCTAATCTCACCTCTCAATGTCGCACCACTTCCTGCTGACGGAGGAAGGGAAACCCTCACGTGTGCACACACTCTCCTCCAAGCAAACCAATCCAGTTTACCTGTTCAGTAGCTCCAGAGGACGGACCGATAATGCACCTGTTCTGGCAGGTTTGGATTACACAGATTAGATGTTTGTCTGTAGTCGAATACGAGTCGCTGAACACCAAACCAGACTTTCAGGTTTTTTCAATATCACAGTGCGTCTTAACTCCTTAAATGGGATGAAAGATGTTAAAGGTCAAGTTATGATTTGGGGTTTGACGCCTACAGACAGCAACAGATGCCACCACACATGGCTATTCATTGTGTTTTGAGAACCTCCTCCAGGTTCTTCAGCTGCAGACGAGTCCACCTGAGCATCACAGGTCTGCTCGACGTTACCCAGCTCCGCTTCTGCTATTTCGTTGTGCAACGTTTCATCAAACCTTGTGACATCGTCTACTTCCTGAAAAAAAAGGAGAATAGATACGCATGCATGGAAATGTAAAAAGAAGAAGTTCTCTTTTGATAATGCTGCCCTCTGTGTCTTTGTAGCCATGGTGACAAGAAGGTGTTTTCATGCCAGGGCATCCAGCTGGCAGTGAACTGGTTCTGGGACAAAGGCATTCAGGACATCACCGTGTTCATCCCCATGTGGAGGAAGGAGCAGCGCAGAACGGAGGCCCTCATCACAGGTGAGGTCACATGACCCACCGTTCACACAGGAATGATCCAGAAAACCTTTTGTACTCTTTTTGTGCACTTTGGTAACTTTTATCGTAACGTTTTTCTATTTGTTTTATTTGGTTTCTATGGTTATGTCTGAGGCTTGACTGAGGGTTTCTGGGATGTAACCTACCCGTTATTAATAAAGTACTATCTATACACATTAATAAAGTACTATCTATACACATTAATAAAGTACTATCTATACACATTAATAAAGTACTAACTGTACACATTAATAAAGTACTATCTATACACATTAATAAAGTACTAACTGCACACATTAATAAAGTATCTGCACACGTATCCATGAACTGAGGCGATGCCCTTTGAGATGCTGGAACGTTTAAGCTTTTTTTCTTTTTTGAAATGTTTTCCTCGGACATGTAACTTAGAATATTGATTGTGATCTCTTCAGAGCATCTCATGCTGGTTCCTCTCAAGCGTACCTCTACGTATAAACCACCAGCAGACATGCTGTGTTACAACATGTCTGTTTATAGACTGATAGCTTCATGTGACGGTAGCTGGGGACTGTTGGCGTCTGCTGGTCCAGAACAATATGCAAAATAATGTTATGGATCCAACTAGAACCAACGCAGTCACAGACTGCAACATCTCTAACACCCCTGAATTCAAAATTTTACCCTGACCTACTGTCGTAGATCAAAGCAGTAGCTTTGATCTATGGTCTTACTCACACTGGCCTTACACGAACTTACAGGCGAGAGGTTGGGGAATACTCTAGGTACAACGCCGGGTCAACGCGGAGCCACACGGAACACAAACATCCACTCACGCACACACTCACACACTACGGGCAATTTAGAACCATCAGTTCACCTCACCTGTTTTTGGTAGATCAACATGTTCTCCACGAGCTGGAGAAGAGGAAGATCCTGGTGTACACACCGTCCCGCAACGTCGACGGGAAGAGGGTGGTGTGCTACGACGACCGCTACATCGTCAAGCACGCCTTCGACTCCGACGGGATCATCGTGTCCAACGACAACTACCGCGACCTGCAGATCGAGAACCCCCAGTGGAAGAAGTTCATCGAGGACAGGCTGCTGATGTACACCTTCGCTAACGACAAGTGAGGCTGTAGAGAAGGACGGCGGTGGTCCTGACGCACCACAGCGATGGTCTGGAGGTCTGACTGTTTGTGTGTCTGCAGGTTCATGCCTCCAGACGACCCTCTGGGCAGGAACGGGCCCACCATCCACGACTTCCTGAGGAAGAAGCCCTGGACCCCCGAGAACAGGCTGCAGCACTGTCCCTACGGTGGGTCACCAACAACCACACAGTAAACACACAGTAAACACACAGTAAACACACAGTAAACACACTACAACCACACAACAACCACACAGCGCACATTAACCACAAAAGACATGATAACCACACAACAATCACACAACAACCAGACAACACGCAGCAATCACACAACATAAAACACAGCAAACAAACAACACACAACCACAACTACAAAACTAGAACAAAGCAGTCACAGACTGAAACATCCCACGAAACCGCTGAATTCAAAGTTTTACCCTGACCTAATGTCGTTGATCAAAGCACTAGCTTTGATCTATGGTCTTACTCACACTGGCCTTCTCCCTCGTCTTTCCATTTTATCCATTTCCTCAGTGCACAAAAGTTAAAATTTGACCTTGACGTAGTTTTCTCAAGGTCAAGGTCATCGTCTCATCTTCATCCCCTTTGCTGCCTGAGTCATGACTTTTTTGTTTCATCTTTCTATCTGAACGGTTGTGGAGATATTTGGTGGACGGACAGACGGACACACAAACACTGACATTACAATACGTTACGTCACCGCTTCACAGCGGTGCACAATGACTAAATTACCAGATAAGTGTCGTATAAACATCAAACATTGTAGTTTATTCCACTTGGGAACAGATCTTAGATTTGCAGAGTCCTGCAGGAACCTGTGTGACGCTGTCCTGTCTTTCAGGAAAGAAATGTACGTACGGAGTCAAGTGTAAGTTCTACCATCCGGAGCGGACCAACCAATCACAGCTCTCCGTGGCCGACGAGCTCAGGGCGCTCAGCGACAGAGCCAAGAGCTTCTCGCCGAAATCCAGCCTCCAGGACGGCCCCCGCTGCGCTGCTGTGCATCACAGCGACCTCAGATACATTTCCTCCACCCCTCCGCCCCTCAGCGTGGATGACCCCGCCCACAGGGCGTCGCCCAGCGAGCAGCTCCCCTACCAGAGAGACACCAGCAGCCCGAGAGGCCCGCCCAGCTCGGGCTGCCACCTCTGCCCGGTTCATGACGCGGACGAGGCCTTCAGCTCCATGGAGAGCTCCGTGTCCAGGCTCTACATCCACGACCTGCCCCCCGGCCTGGAGTGTCCGTCCCACAGCGTCAGCAGCGGGGTGGCCAGCTACAGCCGGAGCCACGACGACTACTCCCCACCTGGATCCTTTAGCGGGGGCCACCACAGGATGGGGGGAGGAGGCTACTATCCTTTTCAGAACGCTCCAGTGTGCAGCCAGTGCAGGTGCAGCCAGCAGACCAGGATGTCCACCGACCACCCCCACCAAGCCTGGAGCTCCTGCCCAGCGCTGCCTTTGCAGCACAGGGGGCAGTATTCAGACCAGTGGTACCTCAGACCGCCCTCTGACAGACACAGGCTCAGCTTACCCAGGGACCCGTGGGTGCAGGGGGGCCCCTCCGACTCTCAGGCCGAGAGTCTGTCCAGGGAGCAGAGGAAGGGCCTGAGGAGCCAGCTGAGCACCCTGTTCCCCCAGAGCATCGTGGAACACGTCATGAGCACCCACCCCCACATCTCCGACATGTCCCAGCTGATTTCCCTCATGCAGAGCAACAGGACCAGCCACATATCCTTCTAGTGGGGGTCCACGCCCCTCTGCAGGTCTCGTCCCAGGAAGAACATTCCATTGTTCCACCATATGAAGCATTAACATGAGACTCAACCGGAGGAGATCCTGAGTTAGTAGACTACATGTTATTCCTTTATCCAGACATAAAAGTGCAATGCATTACGCTCCATTAAGCTACTTGTTGTAGCTCTGGTAACGTTGAAACAAAGCAGCGTGTGTTGTTTTCTCATGTTGCCTCAAAGTGAGGAACTTTTTTTACTCTGTACTTCTGCAAAGAGGTCCCTAGAGAACATTCGAGGCTTTGAAATAAAAGCACTCAAACCACCGTGGAGGTTCTTGATCAATAAAACATGTTCTTGTGTGGAGGGGGGGTTGTTGAGCGATGCTCTCTGGTGGTGTTGTCGGGCCGGTCCGTGTTGACTCAACACGTGTGTTCCATCTGTTTTGTGGAACCTGCTGCAACACGTTTCAGGTTTGAGTCACAGAGCAGCTCCTTCAACCCTGTGGCTGGTTTTCACTGGAATAGAGAGGTCAGAAACCCTTCCCTAGAACCAGTCTCCACCAGAACCCACATGGCTGCTGGAGTTCGACTCCCTTCTGCCATTGGCGCTAACTGAGGTATCAAGTGGATATTAATATACAGAATATAGATCACAAGACAGGGAATAACAAACTGATCATTCTAACTGATCCCTAAACTCTAATTTTGATCAAGAATAGTGTGCCTTCATTCCTTGTAAGTCTATCAGAGTGTGGGAAAAGGTAATACAGATAGAAGGTGGTTTAATGTATGGGGAGGGTTCAGAAACATTTAAATTACCATAAATAATATACTTTGTCGCTGTATATACAGTGTGCCCTCTTTCCTCGCGGTTGATGCGTTCCAGGAACCAACCACCTTCTATCACGGAATTCCAAGACTTACGGAACGGAGCGCACTTCAGGATGCCGTCAGCCAATAGAATGCACATACAGTATCATGTGACTGTCCAACAAAAATCCACGATGAGGTGAAGTCGCGAGCGTTGATGCGCGAAGGCGTACTGTACTAGCATTTTAGTTAGCGGCACATTTCAGTACCACTGGATTCATCACCTCTTCTTTCAACAACTTTGTGATTCTTTAGGAACTGAAGTAAAGAATATTGGAAATATTTTCTGTTTTTTCCATATGTAGGATTTCATGTTATCTAATTTCAGGTTCTACTTTATCATATTTTATGTTTCATAATGTGTCAAATGGATCCTGGACTGTGTTCAGATGTTCCACCAGATAACACAGGACACATTTTTCTGTTTTTCATCAGGACACATGTTGAGGACTCATAACCAGGAACCACAGCTGTAGTAACTCTTGTAGTAACTCTTGTAATAACTCTCAGTAGGCCTACATCACTGAGATACTTCCAGCTGCACTTTTCCTACACAGACACGAAGCCTCCCGTTTGGCTCTTCTGCCACCTAGTGGACAGAAATGTATCACAACACAAAGCAAAAAAGTTCAGATAGATTTTTTTTTTTTAATTATTTTTACAAATAACTTATCTGTTACAAAGACAGTTTTCCCAGCTAAAATCAAAAAAACACTTTAGATATCCAAATGAATTTTTCCATTTAATAAAACATGATTAAACTGCCTCTTCACACCAAGGTGCAGGTAAAGCTGAAAATGGGGTTCTTTGGGTTGGGAGAAGGAGTAAAAAGTATAGTGTAAGTGCTTAGAGACGATAATTCAATAATTCTACGTTTTAATGGGTTTAAACAATTCTAAAATTTAGGTTTTTTTAAAATGGCACTCATGTGATTATCGACACAAATTGAACAGCTCCAAAGGCACGGATGGAAGGAGACGCTTCACAAATATGGGAAAAACAAAGTAACTACTCCACAGTTAAGGTAAGTTAATGACAATAGGTAAACTTTAGAAACACCCCCGTTGATAAAAAGCTTAAGAGGATGACAAGAGCCAAATAAAACACAGAGTATACAAAGTGGACAGTCAGGTTGTCATTGCATTCTGCTTCAAACAGGTTTGATAAGGCATGGGACCCACATGATATTTCTACGTCATAGAAATAAAATTCACTTTGATTCCTCTCTCGAACCCCGTTCAGGTTCAACAACATGGAAACGTTTAAACCAATCAGCTGTTCCAGGATCTGCTGTGACGCCGTGATCATACTGGAAAACGAGTGTCTCTTTGCACTGAGGTGTAGCTGTCCCAAAACATTAAACCTACATTCCAGTTGTCAGATAGAACACCGCATTTTTTTAATTGTGATTTTTTTTTGACCCCGTCTTTTTCCCCCTGACAGTCCCGGCATACTTGGCGTTCTGCACAGAGAGAGAGAGAGAGAAAAAAAGACTCCTCCGATGCTTTCCACGTAGCTGCATCTGCGGATCGTAACACAGGAAACTCAGCAGTTACCCAGGCAACGAGCCGACCGGGCAGATGTAGCTTCACGATGACTGCAAGGGTTTGACTGCTCCTCTCCTTCTGCGAGGCTTCAACTCTCACAGAAATCAAGTAAAAAGCTTAAAAAGGGGAGCGTGGTGCTTATTGGTTTGAAAAGAGGGACACAAAACAAGACAAAAAAGTAAAAAGTCTATAAAGCTATACTTACAGGAAATACAAGTGATTCATAGTGTGAAGAAGAAGGCTTTTAAGGCACATTCTAAAATTATGTACAGTAAAAAGCTCAAGGAGTTTGTGCCTCCGTGTACTGTACACAAAGCATGCAACTTAGTTTGTCATTAACTCAGAGACAGAAGGGGGGGGGGTCCTGCAGGAGGAGGAGAGCCGGGTCTGAGCCCCCCCCGCCCCCGACATCCTCTAGAAACAGCACACAAACTTTAAAGTCCACGATTAGTCTGTTAGTTTTCCCTTCAGATGGAGAGCCGTGCCCCCCCCCCAGTGGAGGAAGAAAACACGACGATTTAACCAGCAAAAGGCACATCGGCACCTGTGTGTGTGTGTGTGTGTGTGTGTGTGTGTGTGTGTGTGTGTGTGTGTGTGTGTGTGTGTGTGTGTGTGTGTGTGTGTGTGTGTGCCGTCACACTGCATGGCCACACTCGTAATACTGTAAGTGGGAGCAGCGAGGTTTCCCCGGTGTCACCCATAGAGCAGGGGGGGGGGGTGTGTGTGTGACCCCCACAGGATCCGGGGCTCTAAGGTGAGGTATCATCCAACACAAGCTGTAAACACGACCCCCCCCACGCCGTCAGCAATCCGCACACCTTAGAGGAGAAGGGAAAGGAAGAAGAGGGGGAGGCGGGACACCTGAGGCACCCGTCTGAGTCTTTACACGAGGGACGGGGGGTTGGGGGCCCCCTTTTTTCTGTTCTCGGCTGGTAGAGGACAGGCGGAGGCGTGAAGCGCCTCACTGGCTCAGAAGTGCCGCGGGAACTCGCACTGTTCACAGCGGTTAAGGGCGGGGTGGTTGAGGAAAGTGCAGGCGGTGCAGTTCCACTGCGTTCCCTCGTCCTCCTCCTGGTCGGCGGCGGGCTTCATCATCTTACTGCCCGAGTCTGGAGAGGAAGGGGAGAAGAGGAAGTCAGGATGGGGTTCCATCCAGAACCATCCAGTCTGACTCATACTTCCTGCTACAGCGCCCCCTGGAGGCTGTTAGCCTGTAAACAGGGGCCACATCAGCATAACGGCTGTCCTCGAAGGGCCAGATGTAACTAATAAATGTAACTAATAAATGTAACTAAATGTAACTTAATGTAATGTAACATAAATGTAACATAAATGTAACTAATAAATACATTTATTACTAATTCAAGTTACAAACATTACAGTTTGCTTATTACTCTGTTATAACATAAATCTTTTTATAAATCCTTTTACAAGTTTTTTGTCAAAAGTTAAAATGATGTTAGTTACTGCATTGTGGGAAATGTAGTTTGTGATCAAAGCACACTTTCGACCTGTTTATTTTTAGACACTCTGACCTTCTATGCTCTCGTGGGCCACATTAAATGATGTAGTGGGCCACATTTGGCCCCCGGGCCTTGAGTTTGATACATGATGTAGAGATTAGTCACATGGATGTTTACAATGCAGTAGAGGCTGATAGTCTAGAAAATACGGTATATATCTATAACAAGAGCACAGAAGGAGCTGAATAAAGGAAATATAATCTTTGAGGGGGGGGTGATAACTATGGTATTTATTACATGCAAGCACCGAAATATATCGTAAGCAGGGAATCAGAGCAGCTCAGTGGTTTGTGTTCCCCCTGAACTTACCGACAGATAAAGTACCTTTGGGTTTGGGCGCGACAGGACCAAGAAATCCAATGTTGTCATAAAAATTATGGATTGCACTGGGATTAAAGTGTGGTCCTGTGAACAGAAGCAGAGAGAATGGCAGCACAGGTTTACTGCAGAGCTCACACACTTCACGTAACGCTGTGAGTAAACGCACGCGGTGTGTGTGTGTGTGTGTGTGTGTGTGTATACTTCCTATTCTTCCTCTACCATGCAGTGTGACTGGAGTGTGTTCAGTGAAGTAATCAACCTGCAGAGCTTTCCTCATCACTAAATCTACATGAATGTTTTAAACGTTCCAAAAAGGGGGGGGGTGATCTATGCATCAACTGAGTTATTAACCCCCCCTGAGTGCTGCCAGGGGGGCAATAAATCCTGTTACCAACCAGCGACAGGATGCAATTCAGGAAGAGCTGGTAGTGAGAGCACAATGCCAGAGGATGTGAGCTGCGCTGCACACCCGGCTCCACATCTGACCCCCCCCCCCCGTTTACCTTCAAACGGCACGCGTGTCGACACACAGACCCCTACCTCTTTGAAGGAGATCGATTTCTTTGGTGAGGCAGTCGATGTCGATCTGCAGTAACCGGTTCTTGCATCGCAGCTGCTTCATTTCCTCGATCTGAAACAGACAGGAAGGACGGGCGGGTCAGCCGTCAGACTGGGGGGGGGCCGCGGGTCGGACACATACCGGAGCAGCGCCGCGCTGATTAACCTTCAGCAGCCACGTTCTCGTCTGCTGACTCAGAAGACAGAAACAGCTGACTCAACGAGAAGCTCCGCAGCACCTCATCACAACAGGAGAGGTTTCAACAGCTCACAGCTGCACATCTAACACAAACACGCCGCTGACCCTCTGACCCCCTGAACCCGCCACCGGACTCTCTAGAACGTCTATTTTCTAGATGTTAGATAATAATCAGATGTCGGCAGGAGGAAGAAGACTTCATGTGATCTTCAAACTGTCTCACAGACGTCTCTCTGTGGCGATGGAGACAGACCATAACTTCTTTCATAGGCGAGTAAAGAAAGCGTACAGCGCGTGTGAGGATCCGCTGCTCACTACCGTTGACCCGTCAGAAACACGTATCAGCTGACACCTGTCCTCTTACGTCGTTTCTGCTGTCAGAGTGTTATTTGAGAATCAGGAAAGTGTTTTTCTGAAGCGTTTCCTTCAAACTGAAGAGTAGAAACGAAACCGAGTTCTCAGTGGACAAACTCGAGTTGTGCTGACATGGACGGACCAGAACTTCCACTACACTACTGGGGAAAATCAGCCGCAAGATGTAAACATAAACAAATAGTAGATTATGGGATGCCAGCGTTCACCTTCAGCTCCTCTCACCTGTTCTCTCTGCAGACAAACTGCTGGATCTACAGGTGGACGTGGTTCTTTGGTGCATTTCTTCCTTCTTCGTGAATGTGTTCTAATGTAAACGAGCTGTTCTTACCATAAAGACTCCTGACTGACCCCGACAGAAGGGCCTCTTCAGCCTGTTTGTCTGCACTCACAGGTGTGAAGCCCAACTAGACCGTCTGGTTTCTACCACCGATTCTGAACCCTTTACAGCCTGAGTGCAGCAGAGGTCTTGGGTGAAGTTCTCCCTCCAGTCGGGGGCCCCACGCTGAACCCACCGCCACAGGAAACCAGACAGCACCGCTCTGTTTTCTCTGTCAGAGCCCCTGGAACACGTTTTCAGAACCGCGTTCTCTGGATCTGTCAGCTTTTTTTGTTATTTTTTCGTTATAGTTCTTGTCTCGCTTGCTGTTCACACTCCAGGTGTTGTTCTGTACTTGTTTTTGAAGTTGTATATAAATGAAGGTATTACATTTATCATTACTATTAAACGTCTCATTGATGATGCTTTATAATATGGATATGATGCATCAGAAGAGGCATAATGCCTTATAGGTGTGATCTCTGTCGAAAGTGACAGTCAGTGAACCTGAGTCCTGTACCATAAAGCTGGATTAACCTAGCCGGGCTTCCTCCTACTTATCTGGTTTCACTTACCCAGACATCCACCCTCCGGATTTTCGGTACCATAAAGCCGGCTATCAACTCACTAATTCAATCCAGGCTTGTCCACTCTAGATCTGTGTGCGCTCACATAAAAAGGGCGGAGTTTGCTGCATGCGACCAATCACAAACATGCAACAAACCGGCCTGAGCCGCATATTTCACAACGGAGGAGCGAACAATAATAATTAAAAAATACGATCAATACAAATCAATAATCCAGGCAAAAAGCAACACAGCTGCAGCTGCCAAACGGAGCAAGGATCGCTGGGAAAACATGGCCGACTGTGTCAATGAGGAAGTTAGTGTCATTATAATATTACTGCCCCACTATGACTGCACTTGTGTATCTGACTACAGTAACATGTGTGTGTTCATACATGTGTGTGTGAACCACATGTTTGGTTATGACATGTGATCGTAGCCACGTGACTTTATGAACAGCTCTACGTACTGTGTTCTTCACAGGTTTTCAGCATCGCCAACAGAATACATTAAAGTACCCATCAATCAACCAATCAATCCATGATTTACTGAAACAAATCACTGATCAATGACATTCTATCTGTGTCTTGCTTGTAACCCGTCCAACGAGGGATTTCAGGACATCATAATAATTACCAACATCACTCAGAAATATATTAACTGTGACAAAGACCCTCAGGTCAATGCACACTGTGTGGGGCTGTCAGCGCGTGGTTGGGGTGCGTTCCATTCCTGATGTGAGGCTCCAGCAGCTGACAGATGTAATGTAACCCCTCCCCCCAAAACCTCTACCTTTCTACAGTCATTGTTCAGCCAATCCCACCGGATTACAGCCATCCCTAAATATTCTCTCTGCCTGAGCGCTCTGCACATAAGCTGTGACCCGAGATCCACCGGGTTCTCAGGGAACGGACGGCCCGTTTTCAGGAGAACTGATTGGTCAGTAGGTGGGGCTGTTATACCTGCTGAGCTCTGATTGGTCAGTAGGTGGGGCTGTGATACCTGCTGAGCTCTGATTGGTCAGTAGGTGGGGCTGTTATACCTGCTGAGCTCTGATTGGTCAGTAGGTGGGGCTGTTATACCTGCTGAGCTCTGATTGGTCAGTAGGTGGGGCTGTTATACCTGCTGAGCTCTTACCCTGAACTTATCCTGCTCCGGAGCAGGTTAGGTGTTCAGCATAGGTTACCGCGACAGCGTAGCCTGATAGAAAGTCAGCCACCTTTATGGTACCGAAAAGCCAGGGTTAAGCCTGAAGTTATATCGCTAAACCGTAATCCAGCTTTATGGTACAGGCCTCTGGTCTGATTCAGTCTGTAAACATACCCCCAGAGTCTGTTCACACGTTTATGCCAGTGGAGAACAAGGCAGTCAGAGACTGGAACATCCTGCGACACCCCTGAATTCAACATTTTACCCTGACCTACACGTTTCTGTGCCTCTGGCTTCCTGAAAATGTTGTTTTTTGTGTTGTGATTATATCTCATCAGGTTTCAGAGATGTGTACATAAAAAGGTATAAAAGTGAAAAATTTGACCTTGACCTAGTTTTTCGAGGTCAAGGTTGTGATCGTATTGTAACCCCCTCGCCTCCCTGAACATAACACCTTTTGTTCCGTCTTTCTATCTTATCTGGTTCCTGAGATATGTGAAAAAAATATACAAAAGTGGAAATTTGACCTTGACCTAGTTTTCTCAAGGTCAAGGTCATCATCTCATTTTCATCCCCTTTGCTGCCTGAGTCATGTGCTTTTTTTTTCCATCTTGTGAAGATATTTGGTGGACGGACAGACGAAAACACAAACACTGACAATTATAAAACATCACCGCCTCGCGGGATGTAATGAAACCAAAGCGATTGAGGCAGAAACTGAAGCAGAAACTGAAGCAGAAACTGAAGCGCGGATCTTACAGAGGGAATCTGGGAGGCTGAGTTGGACCTCTCCAGCCGTCTCCTGGTCAGGTCGTTCTCCATCTCGTTGACCTCCTCTTTTAGCTTCTCCAGCTTCTTCTTCTTTAGCTCCAGCTCGTGCCACAGCCTCTCCATGCGGGCCTTCTGGTGGACCAACAATGCTGGACACACACACACACACACACACACACACACACACACACACACACACACACACAGACGGATGGTCCAGTCAGTAGGTGCTTCCTCTGTGCTACATGTGGTTACTGGAGATGCTACATGAGATTATGTACCTCCAGCTAAAGGCAACAGAGAAATGGAACAAGCAAACATTTGTAGAGACGTTGAAGGAGCTCTAGCGTGCCGCACCAACACATTTTCAGGTGTCTCATTCTCACACACCAGCCAAATCAATTTTCAGCAGTCTTTTCTGTGCGTGAAATTTTTCGTACGGAGCGATCGTTTGACTGGCTGCATAGTTTCCATCCTCTGCTGTCAGAACACAGAGATATCAGACTCGTCTCAGCTGAAGAAACGCTGCAGGCAAATTCTGCCGCAGCGTTTAATACAATCTTGTGCCTGTGCTCAGGCCCTCTACAACATGTTACCCATAATTCATGAGGGTTCCGCCATCTGTTGACAAGCTGGAACACCTCCTGCTACACACATTCGATGATAAACAACTCCCTGCGCTGCTACACACAAACACACAGCGCTTCACAGATGTTTTCAGCAGAAAATGACAGAAAACGTTCATAAGACCCTACAATACGACAACGGAGACGCAACACAGTGAATACCTGTTACTGTTCAGTTATGGGCTACAGCCTGAAATCTGATGCCATAAACAAAAGCAGACAGATCAGTTCATACTTCCTGAGGAAGTTAAATGTCTCTGACCTCAATAAAAAGTCAGGGTGCCTTTCATCCATTTGTTTTTAATGACTAGTTGGCGTCTCTCCTCTGTCCGCGTGTTGTTTTGTGTCGTTTCTCTTTTATCTGCTCCTCTGACTGTGTGACAACTTTCCATCTGGGACCAGGAGAAGTTGCTGAGGTAGAACTTTGTGCTTGTGTTGACCATACTATTTGATTCATCATGAGATAATTAGTCACCGGTTTCCTGCAGACGGCTTCAAAACTACATCCAGATTCGTCAGTGAACAAAACACTTTGTTTACAGTCTTCTCCGACCCATCCGACGCATCCGACCCATCCGACTCATTCCTGTCCTGTCAAGCCTCCCAGCTGATGACAGACAGCTCTCTAGTTCTTTTCCCAGAACCGTCGAGCTGGAAGAACTTGGCAGCACTCCAGAATATTTTCCTAAACTATGCACCAAATTAAGCTGAGGTGACAAATCAGACGCAGAATAACGTTTCATTCACATCTGCGAGACTTCCTCTTCATTATCGCTTTGAGATAAAGGAATTCGATTGGCATCCGGTTTTCTGAGTCTCACTAAAATTTCATCGTCTGCATTCATCTACCAGAACATTCTGATGTAATTTCAGGCGTCTTATTTAACGATATGAACTTTATAATATGAATTTCACAGATGCTTAATCATCAATTAAGAGAATATAATATAGCTAAGCTATCATAGATTTTAATATATAAACTCTTTTAAATGTAATCTCATACATCAAATCTGTGTATAGAGAAACTTTAATCAATAGTCAGTTTAAAGCCCTGATAAATTCTTCACATTACTGATTCCAACCATAAAAAAACATTTGTGACAGGAAGCAGTTTTTATTGGTAACATATTTTAATTGAATATTGGGTGAAACTGATGCACGTTTCAGTGTATTCAGCCTCATTACTCACTGCAGCAGCACTGGGAGTGAGATCACCATGGCTTTGACATAAAGTAATGGTGCTGCTGTCATTAGTGCTATCGCTAAGTTGGGGGTTCAAACCCACTAACGGCTGCGGGTCGGCACCTGACGGGTTCATCTGAATACAGACCAGCTGATGTTGGACGAATCATCTGGAGCTGCAGCTTTAAGAACCTCCCAGTCAAATAAAAAACAGCAAGAAATAAAAGGTTTTAGTTCATAAACACATGGAACAAGTGGTTTGGCAATTATTTCAGGACATCTTCCACTTTTTTAAAACATCTCTTTCTCATTCCATGAGATATTTCCGACTGACTTGAGACATTGACGTCTTATTTTTGTGCATGTGTGTTTCATCAATAACACGGTGCTGACAGACGCAGGTTTGAGGCAGAGGGGCAAGCGGGGCTGATGAGGGTCTGGATGTGAAGCCCCCGTTGGAGGTAGTCGCCACACTGCAGGAGCCACAGCCGGTGACTCACACGTAATCCAGTGAAAAGCCCAAAAAAGGAAGCGTCAGTGTGCTCCGACACGTTTTGACTCACACGACAGGATCGGCCCGTCTCAGGGGGGTCGCCGGAGCAAAGCCGGCGTTCAGCAGGGAGGACTCACACCGCCGTCATCGGCCGGAGCGAGTCACCTCGGCTTTCACCTACCTCAGCACACACACACTCCACATTTACAGTATGTTCGAGCCATTGTTACAGAAAGAGTATCCTTAAGAGTAAAATGACTCTGTTGGCGGGGGGAAGTGGAAAAAACATTTAAGCCCTCGGCTGCTGGTGGAGTAAAAAAAAAAAGCTGTGGAATATTGTTCATTATCACAGCCGGCCTGAAAACTTCTGCACTCCTTACACTCCTGACGTTCACCAAGCAACTAATAAACACCTGTAAGAGGCTTTCAGATGGGGGGAGGGGGGTCAGCGTAAACACCCTTTATCTAATCACAAGACTGGACACTTCACAGATGAGCTTTTAAGAAAAAACACAGCTCAAATAATACTAATAATGAATTATGGAAATTAAAGTCAACCACTTCACCCACTGGCTGCCAACGACATCTGTAGACATCGATGGTGTTTTCCAACAGAAAAGGCTGGGGGAGAGTTTAGTAGAGCTAATCAGGTTTCTAATCACAAATGTATCGTCATGACGACTGATCCAGTTACAGACCAGAGGATGGAGAATCAGAGGAAGACGGAGAAGTTTGTCAGAGTTCACCTGAGAGCAAACGCGGTGTTGCTCTGAGTGAAGCATCATGGGATTGGTCAAGAGCAGAAAGAAAACACTGATAAATATCTAGATCAGGGGGGTCAAACTAATTTAAACTGAGGGTCACATCAGCATCACGGTTGTCCTCAAAGGGCCAGATGTAACTAATAAATGTAACTAAATGTAACTACTCCTTAATGTAACTAATAAATGTAACTAAATGTAACTCAGTGTAATGTAACTAAATGTAACTACTCCTTAATGTAACTAATAAATGAATTTCTGACTTATTCTAGTTCCAAACATTACAGTTAGACATAACATAAATCTAATTCTAACATAAATCCTTTTAATTTGTCAGGTTATTAAACCCACAGAACTCCATCAATCAAGGATCAAACTATCAATCAATAAAGAAAAATAACATCAGACACAAGTTAGGACGTTAACTTTGTTCACAACGTTTTTGTCAAAGTTAAAATGGGTTTAATTACTGCATTGTGGGAAATGTAGTTTTTGTTCAAAGCACACTTTTGACCTATTTATTTTTAGACACTCTGAACTTTTTGTTCTCTCGCGGGCCACTTAAAATGATGTGGAGGGCCACATTCGGCCCCCGGGCCTTGAGTTTGACACACGTGACATAGAGCATCAGAGGAGATCAGTCGGCGCTCTGGCAGCCGATGAGTTAACTCTCCTCACACTGCTGATCGTGAATGTGTGACGGTTGCTAGGCGACAGCGTCTCTGAGATGTTGCTGACGTTGTGATGACACACAGTGTGAAGTGATGACTCAGCATTGCTCACCTTGTGTGTACGCTGCGTCATCAGAACCCATGCTGAGTCGGCGAGGCTCGCTCGGCTTCTCCCGGTGCGGCGACAGCGGGTCCGAGAGGTGGAGGGGGTCCGGCTCCGCAAAGTGATGGTCGGAGGGGAGGCTGAGGAGGTTGTTGGGCTCGAACGTGGGGGACACGACCCCGGGGGACACGGCCGGGGGCTTGTTGGGGGACACGGTGATTTTGAAAGTGTATTTGGTGTTGGGCTGAGTCACCACCACGCGTGGGGATGAAGCTGTGCCCCCCCCTCCTATGGAAGCACGAGATTTCGGAGGATGGTGGTGGATGTAGGCGGGTCCCATGCTCACTTGCCCCCCCATGTTCCTGGTCCCTGAAGGCCCCTGCAAGGGAGGGTTGGCTGAGATGTAGACTGTGGGAGGGTTCCTACCCCCGCTTTCATCACTGGAGGCATTGGCAGAAATGTAAAACTTGGGTTGGGAGCGCGAGCCAGCGGGGGCCATGATGGCCTCCTCTGGGGGGGCAGTAGCAGCAGTAGGTGGGCTGGCAGAGATGTAAACAGTGGGCTGGCTGCGGCTCAGACCCGGGCCCCCGATGGACAGAGGGGTGGTGGGGACGGGGGCCGCCCCGGTGGAGGAGGAAGAGGAGGGGCAGGAAGAGGAAGTGGAAGAGGACCGGGACGCGCTGCTGGTCCGCAGCACCGCCGTGGTGGTGGTGGAGTTGCTCCTCTGGGGAGATTCAAGTTTGATCTCGATCTGGTTCTTCCGCGGCCCGGTGGAGATGTTCTGGATGTTGTACTGACTGATGGTGGAGAGGGGGGTGGGCACGGCGGAGGAGGAGGTGGAGGAAGAGGACGAAGAGAACGAGGAGACGCCGGAGGAAGAGCTCTGGCTCCCGGCGGGGACGAACGAGGGCGCCTGGGGGTTGGTGGGGGAGCTGATGGGCATGTAGACGTGGGACGTCTGGTGGCCCTGGGTCTGATGCTGTGAGGTATGTGAGGGGGCGTGCTGGGGGCCGGACCAGGAGCCGGACTGTGAGATCTGGTAGATCTGCTGCTGGGGCTGGGAGGTGGGGCTGTACTGGGCCCGGCCCCCCTGGTGCGGGCTCTGCCGGGGCGTACCGGTCTGACTGACGTAGGGCCGGATGTAGATGGAGTTACCCTGTGGACTGCTCAGGCCCGACTGGGGGCCGCCGTGTATGTGCAAAGACGTGGGGGTGTTGCGGCCGGTCTGGATATTGGGCGCCAGCGTTACGGTGATGGGGTTGAAGCGCGGCATCTGCTGGGCCCCCATGTTGGTTCCTTTGACGCCAAGAGGGTAGAGTCCCAGGTGCTGCGGGGGCTGGGGCTTACGTGTGGGCTCCATCACGCCAAACACATTGAGGCCGGGGGGCACCTGCACCGGGGCTGACTGCGGCTCCTGCTGAAAGAAGTCACTGTTGGGGGCCTGGCCCGTCTGGAGGGGCCCGTCGCTCAGGCTGTGGGCCAGAGTCCGGCTGCCGTTCATTCTCAGGCCGTCCCGAACTGGGGCCGCATGCACATTCTGAGACTGCAGGCCCAGGTTCAGCTGGGTCATGTGATTACGGAGCCTGGTGAAGGTGGGGTCGTCGGAAAAGCTGAGGTTTCCTTCTTCGCTGTAGAGGTAACCCGGACTGACCTGGGACAAGTACTCACAGCACGCGTCGAGATTGTTGTTGTTCTGAAGGACAGGAAGAGGGAAAAAAAACGGCTTTAATCTACAGACAGTCTGTCGAGTGAACAGGATTATGGGTAGGAAATTGCGTAGAACCGTTTAATCTGCACCAAACACATTAACTGGTGTCTGGTCTGAACTTACCTGCAGAACACACTGGGAAACAACACCCTCTGGTACTTCAGGGAACTTCTGGCGCAGGTCATGCAAAACCTGAATGTCAATCTGGTGGCTTCTCTGGGCCATTCGTGTGTTGCCAGGTCAGGACTGCTTGTTCAGTTCAGGGCACTGTGGCATCAATCATGGCAGCAAACCGCCTCCATCTTGAACATCTTCTGGATTGGAGACAAAAGAAAAATGGGTCATCATGTGATAAAACAACTTATGCAAAACCAAAGTAACACAATGTTCCCCGTCTTTGTCGAGACCAAAGTCGGACAGGAATCTCTGAAAAACAGTCCAAGAGGCAGGGATGGAGCCAATGTGGCATTTTGAATCTCCACTTTATAAGACATCCTTTAGATATTGGAGCTTGTTATTTGGTTATGCCCAGGAGCTTTCAAAACAGAATGTCAGACATCCTCAATGAAAATAGATGGTATTCATTTCAGAGCCCTCCTCTGCACAAAGCCCCTTAATAAAAGAGTAGCAGAGAGGAAACCAGCTCTGACTGGCAACCAGCAGAAACAACCTTTCCAACTGATCTTAACATCAACACGGGCTTATGAAGGGGAGGCCGGGGTCGAGCAAG
This sequence comes from Antennarius striatus, assembly GCF_040054535.1. Lineage (NCBI taxonomy): Eukaryota > Metazoa > Chordata > Actinopteri > Lophiiformes > Antennariidae > Antennarius > Antennarius striatus. The sequence continues at coordinate 17,499,390 of NC_090794.1, read as the reverse complement.
AGCGAATAAATCTCCACATGAATATCTGTTGTGTTCTCAATGATTAAGCTGTACTGTGATAGTTTTTTAAAGAACAGTTTCATTCATATTCATGATTTAAAAAAAATGTTTGTTGGGTTCCAACATCTTAAATTATAGGATCTTTTATTTCTAATTTATGATCTAAAAAGATGAAAATGAATTCCGTAATGCTGAATATACTTATTAGATTCAGCCCTACTTCAAATGCAAGTAGCACTACACACTGCTCCACGCCTATAAAATGCAAATATCACATGATAAATATCATATATCATACTCAATATATAAATAAAAATTTTAAAATATATAAATAGAAGGAACCAATAATGAGATGCACACATTTAGGTGTATGCAACAGTTTTTGAGAGGTGCACACACCTCTGGGTGATTATTCTGCGGCTGCTTTTGGCTGATGAGGAGAGTGAGTGGCTGGAAGGTGTTCACACGCAGTTGTGCTTGGCTGTTTCCTATCCACATTCTATGCATAGGCTATACTCACACCTGGAAACTGGCCAAGGCTACCGCACTGGTTTTACAACCAGCCACTGTGGAACTTCACCACAGCAGCCAAGGCTTTGCTCAACAAGCCTGACTTGCAGTTTTATTCTCATTCACTCGTTGGACTCAGGTTTAAATAGCTTGAACAAGGATGCTATCTGGCACGTCCTGAGTGTAAAGGCTCATGTCTCCATTCATTAGCCTTTTATGGTAAAGAAGACTAGAACCAGAGTCACGAGACGCTAGAAATCTAAGAGCAAGATAACCACAACTCGTGTTTACCCACACGCTTGTTCTGACCACACCAGTTTGGAACATCTTCCTTTGGCAGGTTCAAATGTCGGAGCAGACACTCAACACATTGTGGTCTATGCCATTCAATACAGTGTGTATGAAGACTGTAGGAACAACCCTACTGACAAAAGACGTACATACTGAATCATGAAACACACAATACTGTAAAAAAATGTACACTTAATCATACTTCATAAACCCTTATTTTTTGCCTAAAAGATCAATTATTGTCTTATATAAGTGATGAGAAAAAGTAACATCACATTGAAGGCTGTACTGAAGACCTTTAATGGGGTCTGGGACATTAAAAAAGTCATTACTTAATATTATAAACTTAAGGTTTTTTTCTTTCTTTACTTAGATCTCTTGAAGATGTCAACATGTGCAAAATAAAAATAAAAGTGTACATATATATATATATATATATATATATATATATATATATGCGTACACACAAAATGTGTTATGAAGTTCACCTTAATTAGTATTTTGTATATCGCTTATATTAAAAAAATAGAAAATTGAATGTCTAAACAATAACTGAACGTCAGAAACTGTAAAAACTCTTGTCCAGTGAGTCAAAGCTGAAAATTGACCAGCTTTGCACCAAATCCACATGCAGTTTGGACAACATAAAGCAAAATGGAAAGAGGGAAATTACTACTGAGGTGGCTACAAATATATATAAAAACCTTTTCTGACTATATCGAAGGCGTAACTTTTCTGAATGTTCCTCCAATAGTTTCATATCTCAAAACATTTCCTTAATCTTTGGGTGAAAGAGAAACGGTCATGTTGTTTTTTTGTCTTTTGCAATGAAGGGTGGAAAGTTCTGCAATTATGCAATCAGACGCTGCATTCACTTTGTGTGTGTCAAAAAGAGAAGATAGAAAAGCAGCATACAGTGCCTCTAAATGCAAACCAGAGGACAACAGTATGCCCTATCTCAGATTACATGTTTAGAATGAAATAAAGCAGTGCCTCCAGTAAAGCCTTTTCCATCTCCTCCAGCAGATTCAGCAAATAGTCTGCAGAAGACGAAGCCTTTTAAAGTATCCGACTTCACACACTACTGCTGGAGTCTGAAGCATTATCAGTTTACAGTGATTTACTGACCAAGCAGAACCATGCCTGCACAGAGCCAAAGGACAACAGTCCACCATTCAGGCTCAGCTCGGGGCCCGGCCGCTCAGCCATTGTGGGAAAGGAAATTCTCTACTTGGCGGCTAACCCAGATGCAGGTCAACAGTGTGGTTAGATTGTTTCCTGGCTTCAAAAACAGAATGGTCCACACCTTTCCACTGCATGCAGTTATGAGCTCGCAGGAGCCAATGCGTGGGGGTGGCTTCGAGGGGGGGCAGATTGGTCCATGCTGTCCCTGGAGATGCTGGTAAAACAGGGTCTGTGGCAGCGCTGCACTGCCAGCAGAGATAGACACAAAGCTTCTATTGCTGAGGTTGTTATTCACCACGCCAAAGCGTTGACCCACAGCCCCACTCATTTCTGGAGGTAGCAGGCCTGCCATGCTCCATCAATGGGCTTATTCAGCATGTCAGAATGAATGCACCTAAAAACGTCCAAATCAATTAAAGTCTAAATAAAACGTGGATAAATAATCAACAGGAGTCCTTTGGCAAAAATATCACGTCTGCACTCAACGTTGCAGAGACGGCTGCAGCCCACACAAAACCCGTAAACAAAGACACTACACATGACTGAGAACAAAAAAAACACACCAGAAAATGTCATGCCAGCATGCAAAGAAGAGATGCTCTGATCACGATGGCTTGAGACAGTGCTGACCTCTCAAATTAAATCTTCTGATCACTCTTTGGAAACAGTAGTGCAAATATGAGAAGGATTTAAACAGAGAGGAAACAATAGGGATCCTGTCCCATGCTCGTTCAGCAAAATCTGAGCAAATAAAGGGACTAAATGGCACTGAATGTGTTCACGTGTGTGTGTGTGTGTGTGATGCTTGTCCTGACACATGCGTGCAGATGCACAAGGAAGCTGCTCCAAGTACAGTAATGAATGAATCAATATGTGTTTGCACGAGCCATGAGTTTGACACAACAGTCAATACATCAGTGAAAGTTAAACATTTCTGGAACAGAGCTCCAACCGGTCAATCTGGAATGCATATCGGTCAACTATTTACATGCGTGATGTATTGTAATTGTCAGTGTTTGTGTGTTGGTCCATTCGTTAGTCCACCAAATATCTTCACAACTGCTGCAGATAGAAAGATGAAAGAAAAAGCACATGACTCAGGCAGCAAAGGGGATGAGAATGAGATGATGACCTTGAGAAAACTAGGTCAAGGTCACATTTTCACTTTTATACCTTTTTAGGTATACATCTCAGAAACTTCATGACAAATAGAATGCACCAAGTACATATTGGATCATGGGTCTTTCATTAAATGACCCTGACCTATGAAAGTAGGTCCGGGTAAAAATTTGAATTCAGCTGTGTTGAGGGATGTTGTAGTCTCTGACTGCCTAGTTTATTCTGTATTTGAGAATGCACTTGTAAAAGGCAACAACAAGCCAACTGGTTTTGTTTGTGCCTCACACAGCAGGACGTCCCACAGATTACAGCTCTGATGAGAACAGTAGTCCCACTCAGGCTCTGCTACTCCTAAACACTCTCACCAGTCTGCATGTGAACTGCTCACATGGACACATTGTTTTCCAGGAATGCACGTTGATTTATACATTTTAAAATTTTTCTTTTTGACTGACTGACTCTGATGAACCGCAGGCCGTACCTTGCCTCCCACAGAGTGTAGGAATGCACAGCCTTGATGGAATATTTACAGAGTAGTGTTAACAAAAGAGCTTTTCAAGTCATCACAAAAGCTGTGAGCCACTGAATCAAAGTGATTTCCCACCATATTAATGTCAAGAGTCTGTCTAAAATAAACTTTGAGATAAACTGCAAATGTGTCATCAATGGAAACGGTCACGCATCTTCAGCATAATGCCTTAAAACATCCAGAAACGTCTTAATTCTCAGGGTAAATCTGAGAGTTAAAGAGAGAAAGAAGAATCTTATTGCCAGTTTATGCACTCAGAGCAAAACATTCATCTTATTGTTGACAGTAAGACTGCCTCTAATTCGTCTAATCTTATCATAGTAATAAGAGTACTGTTGAACAAAAAACTACGACAAAGTTGGACTTGAACATAGTTTTCCAGCCAGAAGTGAAAGCAACCACATGATGTAAACCAAAGCTGCATTAAAGTGTGCATTGAAGGCTGGGCCGGGCGGCAAACAGAGCTGCAGGAGCGTCAGCTTTCAGTTTCCCACATTTGAAAACGGGGGGTTTGAGAATGTTGAGGAAGCATGTGAGTGTATGTGCATATCGTTGGGGGAGTGTGTCTGCAGGAAATCAAAAATTCTTCAGTACCACAGCCTGCAGCTGGTGTTTTATTGGAAGCAGGCTAGAGCACCAGCTCCCCAGGTTGACCAACTCCTCCTGAGGCACTGTGGGAAACTGGGAGGTCTTAGAAACACTGGGGGTGAGGGGGGGGGGCATTTAGAAGCAAGTAGAAGTAAGTAGGTGAATCTGTCAGGCGGTTCTGTGTGGGAATGTGTGCATGGAGTCTGATCTATTTCCATCCTGCTTGGTCCTCCCGTCCCCCCCCCAATTCAACACAAACATTCTGTAAGCCACAGAAAACTGCAGCGTCCTCAAGAACAAATCTGTTTCATTATCACCTACAGTCACCTCATCCACCATCATCAGCCAGTAAAGCAGCATCTTTACATGAGACACTAGTCTGTGTTCACGTTACACAAATGCAAACATTCCTGAATCTGGTTCCAAACGACCAGAGAAAAAGATAGATAAAAGATGCATAAAAACTGAGAACAAACACCAACCCAAACACAGACAGTTCTGTCATACTGACAGAAAAGGGTATGGCAACCAGTTGGTAATGTACTACCTGTTATTACAGCTATAGAACAATGAAAACATGATCCATAAGAACCAGACGATGAAGAGGAACTCCTCACTGACCAGGTTCTACTTTTACAGTTTGAGCTCAGATTTATCAGCATGTTTTCTCACATTACACAAACAATATGGAGCTGCAGTGTCACTACACAAATAATCTGTATTACAATCATTCTAACACTGATCATCTGTTTCTTAAGGCAGATTCAGAAAAGATATTATTTCATATTTTCTATTTTACATAAAACTTGCTCGCTTCCAGCTTTTTGTCTTGGTTTAGATTGGCTGCAGCCGTTTGAAAGCACTGAGACTCTTCTTCATCCCGACTCTATGGGATTTTATCAATACTGCCTTTGTGAAGTTATTGTTATATAACGTCTTTATCTCTATTTACTACACTTTAATTTCTTTGTATGCTGACAGCCAATTATTATTATGTTCCTGTACTGGGTTGACTAAATATCACATGTACTGGACGGAGTTTAAAGTTCTCCCTACAAGCTTCTAATCACTAGAATATACAAGATGAGGTAAGTCTGCCCACCCCCAGTGGGGACTTTCCTTTCCTTCTCGTTATGGATCCATGACATACTTCTATGAAGCATCTTCCAATGTCCACATGTGGAAACAGATGACCAGAAGGTCAACTAGCCATAACCACATAAACAAGCTTATCTCCACAGCGCTGTCTCTTTTCTGTGGTATGAAAGAGATCGGAGTGAAGCATACACAGTTTAAGTAAACACACTGCCAGAAAAATGCAAACGCATATAACAACAAGATGCATCTGGTCTATGTTATTATATGGAAGATAGTGTCTGAGATTTACTCCCCTTGAAAGCATTGCTCTCAAAGAAAACATTACCCAGTGTCAGAAGGCGGTTTGTTCCACTCACACCATGAGCAGGTCTGAGTCAGAGGATATCTGATACCTTTAATCGATTACATTAATAAAGCTGGATCTTTTTGAAGTATGAGCTTCACTTCAACAGACGTTGTGTATTCTAACACTAAATAACAGAGATAGGAATGTACTTAGACACAACTACATAATGGAGAACTGAGTCTCATCAATGTGTTAAAGTGAGAGAAATTTCAATATTCTATATATTTAAAACACTATTTACATCTAAACCAACATTTCAATTTATGCAAATTTAACTACAGTATTTATTTAATTTATCATAAACAATAACATCATTTATAAATCTTTCTAATCCAACAATTCCCCTTTAACAAGTGAGGTATGGTGGCGCAGTGGGCGGTGCTGTTACCTCACAGCAGAAGGTTCTGTGTTCGATTCCTTTCTGTGTGGAGTTTGTATGTTCTCCAGCATCCTGAGCTGGCATCTCATTCGGGGTGTACCCTGCCTCTCGCCCACAGCCAGCTGAAACAGTCTCAAAGTGACCCATGAGCAGGTAAGCGGCTGTAGACGAGACGACTGCGAATACAGGTGATGGGGAATGGAAAATGAAAATGAATGGATGAGAGTACCAGAGTGCAGAGGAGTCCTTCTTCACTCCTGAACAGACGTAGCTTAACAACATGGACCTTACTGACAAGCAGCAGTAAAACAAGGAGATTGCACAATAGCCGATCACAGTGGGCTCATTTTCTAGTGATGGTGCCAGTGAAGACACAAAGACCAGCGACACACAAACACAAGTCTCCCTGTTGAGACTGCCAGACTAGAACTGTTTAAGTACACAGACTTAAAATTTTGATTTCCTTTCCCCAACAAGGATTTATGAAGCTGAATTATCATATTTCTATTCCACTGCCACTCATTTAATAGAAGACGATATGTTATAATTTTGCCAAGACAACTTCTTTTGAGGCCTTCTGAAATGTGCCACAGACTGGGCTCACAGGACCTATTCTCTCCAAACCCGTTTGTTTATGAAGACAAACCAGCACTATAATGACTTCTGTAAATATCTACTGGCTCTTTCTGTGGAAAAGAAAATGGCTTCAGACGATGAGACACAAGTTTAAGAGAAAGTACTCAAATCCAATCAGAGTATGGGCCATGTGGGATGAAAAAAATGTCGGGCAACAAAGTGTCCCGACAAATTTCTGTAAAACAAAGCAACTACACAATGGTCACAGGCACAAAGGTCTTTAAAGCCTGAGCAGTTGTGTGTGAAAAATGCAGTCTGTTCAGAGCTTCAGGGTAAGCATTGGTAAGAAACACACCAAGTCATATCCCAATGGTGACTGATTGTGCAACAGAAGGGATTTTTATTCAAGCCGCTGCAACTAGATTTCACCAAAACAGAATGAAGATGACATTTCTGATCACATCAACACTAAAGGTATGAATGAAGCCAAAGGTACAATTGTTGAGAGAGCAGCTGTGCCACAATTCTCCAACCGCTGCACAACTGTTGTTTCTGAGGACCCTCCTCCCTGCTTTACTTTCCTTCGGCATTATGTGTCAGGGCCACAGGCTGGGCCCAAAATAGAAACCTCAACAACATGAAAAGCCTTATCCTAAACCACTAACGCTTTTGTTTGGTTTCTTCCGAGAAAACATGATTTTAGAAAAAAAGAAAAACGGAGGGTGTGAGCAACATCCACAAAGCAAAAAAACTAATAACGAGAGCAAAAGTGCAGGAAGGACTGCCTCGGGAGGCATGCTGCTGTTTTTTTCCTACATTGTGGAAACATTAATTGCCAGCTGACAAGTCCCAACACACACTCACATCGAGCAAGTATAGTGTATCTATAAGCTCAACTTTCAAAATCAACGCTCAGTAAGGACAGGATACAGGATAGAGGTTCTTTTCCAGCCTTAAAACATTCAGGCGAAAGGGTGTCCAAACCGTGTACGCGTCCATTACTTTCGCACCTTATTGGGAAAGTGCGCTTGGAAGGAGGATTTACAAACTGTTGGCACCCGTTGCCAGTTCTCCTCCATCCAAATACTACCACAGGCCAAGAGCAGGGTGGAGAGTCTACCCAACCAATCCTCGTGGAGAATGGGAGAAAAAAACAGCAATGCAAACATTTAAAATGGGTATATAAAGCAGTTGGATGCATGTCTGTGCACTTCATACCACAAGGGAGAGGGTTGTTTCTCCAGAGGTGGAGTACCAGGAGGAAAACCAACCTTTTCTTGTTTTCTTATTGAAGGATGAGGCAGAAGATCACATGTTCGAGTATTTTCCTATATTTGCTCATATATGTCATCACCATCAGATGCTAACCTGTAAGACATAGCTTCTTAAAAGACATTCCAAAAATCTGTAAAAAAAAAATGAAATCAATACATGTCTGACAGAAAGTCTATGACTGTATTAAATCACTTAGAGCACCTTATGCTGGTCATACCATTTCATTTTGTTGTACTATTGTAGGGGGGCAGTGGCTCAGCACTGGAGTGTGAGCTGGCAGTGGGAGGTGTCACTGCCGAGGCGCCCTTGAGCAAAGCACCGTCCACCTTTACAAGTTGCTCATTACGGCGCACCAAGAAGGAGCTGCACGACATCTATCTCCCACTTCGTGCCTACAGGCCCCTTGTGTGTGTGTGTGTGTGTGTGTGTGTGTCTGTGTGTGTTACAGGGTCTGTACATACTATATATACAGTATATGCATGGGATTGATTAGCTACAGTGTGCTATTAATTTCCCTTCGGGGATTATTCAAGTATATAAAATAAAAATAATAAATAAAAAAAATATTTATCCACGCAGCACAGTGGCACCGTGGGTAGTGCTGCCTCGGCACAGCAAGGCGGTCCCGCTCTGTGTGGAGTTTGCATGTTTTCTCCGTGTCTGCGGGTTCTCTGGCTTCCCCCCACCTCCAGAAACATGCGCTTCAGACAAATTGGCCCGTCTCAAATTGCTCGTAGATGTGAGTGTGTGCCTGTTTGTCTGTCCTTCATGTGGCTCCACGGTGCACTGGCGTTGCACCCAGAGTGTCCCCTGCCTCACACCCAAAGTCCGCTGGAATAGGCTCCAGCAACCCCGCAGAGGAAGAGGGTATTAAAGATGAATAAACGAATGAATGATTGAATGTATTTATCCACCACACCTTAAAGGCCGGTCCATAAACATATTGCCTGACTGGTCAGTAGTAGTAGACCAGAATAGATCGGGGACAACTGACTGAGGGAACACAAACATGTGTCCAGGTGAGTCGATAAAGCACATTAGTAAGGGGGGAGGCTGCGGCAGTTTTCCACAGCTTTAGGGTGATGCTAACAGCTGCTGTGCTCACTGTAGACATGATGTTCAATGAATTTAGAAAAGTCCACAAAACAATAACCCACAGAAAATAAAATGTTGCGATCAAATCAAGTATGAGCTTCATTCATGTTATTATTAGATAACACACATACACACACACACACACACACACACACACACACACACACACACACACACACACACACGCACACACACACACACGATAACACATGATAATGCACTTCAATGCACTAACTGTTTCTATATATAACATGCTTTACTTGTTTTGGCCCCGTCTAGATGACCAGTTACCAGTTCAACGTTCAGAGATGATATCTTATTCTCTCTGTAAATGCTGAGCATGCAGTACTTATTCTACAATTATTTCATTAATCATCAGTATAAGGAAGTAATCGATCGCTAAAATAATCTATTAGTGCAATTTCACTAGGAACTATTACACAAGACTTAAAGAAATAGTTCTGACTTAATTATTTTTTTCGAGAGAGAGACGGAGACTTTTGAGAGGAGGTTGACATCAGTCCAGATCATATCGTCAAAACACTGCAGGTCACACTACAACCATCAGGCTGGAGAAAAAGCTGTGAGAGGGGGTCATGTATGCTGGGTTTATTTTTGGGAAGATCTGTCACTTTAAATGAGAAAAAAATCCTTCCCCCACACAAACAAGTTGTAGGTATATTTAGCTCCAGACATGTGTCTGTCGACTTTTCCAGAGTTTTTGGCAGGTAGCTGTCAATCACTGAAGCCCTGCCTGCATATGTTTGTCCAAAGCTCCAATTTACGAGCTGTCAAGTAGTAATTATGAAGCCCTCTGCTACTGAGTCACAAACAGCGGATGTTGGAGGAACATAGGAGCTCTTGAATGGAAGTGGGGCCTCTGCCTGCAGCCAACGTCTCAATCAGGTGCAAGGAATCTTTCTGTTGAAGTATCCCATGACTCAAAGGAATATTCCTGGGCTTGAAGCTCTCCACTAGTCCTGTTAAACAGTGGTTGTAGCTAAAACTGCTGCTGAACGCTGAAATACAGCAGGACCTCCTCATTTTATCCATAACAGCGAGTCATCGAGTGACTCATGGACATGTGGAAGAATATACTTACTGTCTGCTACTAAAACAGCTAACCAGTTCAGCTAGTAAGTGGTCTGAACATACTGTATAGTGTGTGAGCTATGTCATCAGGAACAAGACGTCCACAGACTGAGACTGCCCACTGTAAAAATGATCAAGTCTGTCATACCACAGACAAAAAACTAGGATTTCAAGGAATCAGAAGTTCTGATCTGACGCCAGCGAGGCACTTTAGTGATTATATGAATATGCGTATAAGTAAATGTGCAATAATATTTCTATTTACCAAACCCAATTTCAGACTGGGTCTGTTGTTTGGAGGGAAAATGTTGCAGCACGCTGACTGGAGAGAACCTCTACTTGTCAGAATGATGACTAACACCTCTAGGAGAGACTGGAGGTTGACTAATACCTGGTTTCTAGTCTGGTACCTCAACTGCCTCTTAGGCCCTGTCCTTGAGATAACAAAGCAGGATACAGAAAGCCATAAATACCAGACATAACTTCCATGTCAGCCCCATTCCACAGCCACACCTTCAACAGGAAGTTTCTCTGTTTTTCTCACACACACACACGCACACACACACACACACACACACACACACACACACACACACACACACACACACACACACACACACACACAAACACATCTTCCCCCTCAACGATCACACCCAATATTTGTCCTGCAAAACCAAACGGGCTTTAAAATGCTGAAGTTGCACATGACACACATGTTGATGTACTCGTGTGAAACCCTCACTAACTCCTCTGTTTTTGTAAGGTACTGATTATGCAATTGAATTGCAGAAGAGATTAGTGCAAGCAGACTGGATTAGTAATGATCACGATTGATGATTGATCAACTGTATTAACCTGTTACATTAAAGCATCATTTTATTTACAATGATGCAAACATACCGTATATTATGTAGAACAATATACAGTAGAGTCATGACCGAAAGAACGAGATCGCGGATACAAGCGGCTGAAATGGTCTTTCTCAGGCGGATAGCTGGTGTCTCCCTTAGAGATAAGGTGAGAAACACTGCTGTTCGCGAGGGGCTCAGAGTAGAGCCGCTGCTCCTTCGCGTGGAAAGGAGTCAGTTGAGGTGGTTTGGGCATCTGGTGCGGATGCCTCTGGGACGCCTCCCTAGGGAGGTGTTTCTGGCACGTCCAGCTGGGAAGAGACCTCGGGGCAGACCCAGGACCAGGTGGAGGGATTATATCTCAACACTGGCCTGGGAACGCCTTGGGATCCCCCAGTCAAGAGCTGGTGGATGTGGCCAGGGAAAGGGAAGTTTGGGGCTCCCTGTTGAAGCTGCTGCCCCCGCGACCCGATTCCGGATAAGCGGTGGAAGATGGATGGATGGATGGAATATACAGTAGTTATTGGCATTGTCACTTTTACATTTAGACTTTTGTCTGCAAGCTTCATTAGGAGGAAACCAACTCAATTAACCTGCATCAGCACCATGATTAGAGTTAGTGATATTTATAGTTTCAAACTTTTTTTTAATTTATTTTGGGTCTCAATTTACCATTTGTAAAAAATAACTTAATAACTAGTGCAATTCTGGTTGTGAATGTGTGACACTAATGTCACCGACCACGTCCAGGAGCAGAAGTGACCTGCAGTCGATGATCCTCAGTGCTCTGATGCATCCGATATCATGTTAGTGAAACAAGCAGCATCACTTCCTGTTAAGTAAGTCTGACACAAAAATACATCAACTTGTGATACTCCATACATTATAGCATTATTGTGAATTATTTTTAAGGCAATTTCGGAATAATTTTCTCTATAATAAATAAAACTGATAATTTAGAATGTGTATTTGACCAAAAAAAAGAAAAAGAGAGAGAAATGTGAATAGAAATTGATGGTATCAATTTGAGGCCTTCTTTGTCACGTCACAGAAAACTTCACAGATCCCTGATGAAGTGATGAAGTCACCTGAGGCTGTCGTGGGTTCTCTTCACTGGATTGAATGCCAAACAGACCAATTTAGGGCCTTCTGATGTTTACCGCGGACACAAAGGCACCTTAACTTCTTTTACCGAAGGAGGAGGAAGCATTTGTTTTCAGCTGGTCTGGGATTCAAACTGGTGACCTTCTGCCCGCTGCAGCTGAAGCTTGGGTGGCAGCGTTGTCTCTCAACACTCACTGCAAGCCAGTTTAACACAATGAGACTGCTTGCACTCAGGCGCTCAGCGATGACATGTCAAGTATGCACCGGCCAAATCTTCACCATTTATTGCCTTACGAAATGCACTTACTGTATGTCATCATGCTCTTTGAAGCACACAGACAGCAGGACATTAGCAGCTCATTCCATCAGTTCACTCCACCGCTCGCGGTGTTATCAGGTCCTCACACAGGAGGAAACAAGCCTCTCTAGGAAGCCTCTCAACCACACCTCCGACAGGGCTTCACCAGACGCTGCATCAGGTTAGAGCCGGGGCAAAAACAGGACAAACACACAGCAAACAACACCTATGTGGTAAACTAGTAACACGTGCCTGGATTTCACAACATCATTAATGATGATGATCTACTCCATGAACATTGATACACTTTTCTCAGCATGTTGGATGTAAGGATGTCCCATACGTCTGGAAGACAGAAACACATCCCTGCTTCAGCGTATGGATGTGTGTGTGCTTGGCTCAGGAGTAAAGCCTTCACACCGGAAATGCCTCCCGCAGCTGTTAGGAGAATCATTCTCCACCTTGAGTCCAACCAAAAGACTCATAGCAGCCAAGTCACATGACCATCTACTGTGGGGACGCCATTCAGTCTTATTCCAGACCTCTCAAAACATTCACGTCATACTTACGTGAGAAGGCTTCATCACATCTACATCGAGGTAACCAGCTGATACTCAGAGCTGTGGCGGTGTGAGACTTACCTAACCATGGTCTGGTGGAGCCACATTGGCTCTAATGTCTGTGTATAATAATTATTTTAATGTTACCTGTAGATATCACAAGTACTCATGACTAGAAGTGAGTGAATATAAAGAAAGACATACATATGCAAAAGAAAACAGACCTCAGACCTGTGTTTAAAGGATTCTCCTTAGCTGTAAACCAGTTCAATACGGAACTGGGCTACAATTATATACTGTTGAGATTTCTTGTGAGAAAGACAGAGACACAGGTTTGTCGTGCTGGGTGAACAATGGAAACTATTTAATTTAATTTAATTTAATTTAATATACTTTTAGTAATCCCCAAAGGGAAATTAAGAGCACACTCTAGTTAGTCCAATTAAATCACATGCATATGTTGGTGCGTACATGCCCTGAACACACACACACACACACAGGGGGCCTGTACGCAGGCAGAGGAGGTAGAGTGGCGAGCAGCTCCTTTGTGGTGCGCCCCAAATGAGCAACTTGTAAAGGGGGACGGCACCTTGCTCAAGGGCGTCTTGGCAGTACTCCGGAGGTGAGCAGACTCCTCCCACTGTCAGCTCACCTCCGGGGCGGGAGCGGGAATCGAACCGCCGATCTCTGAACATTGGATGACCCACTCTACCGCTGAACCACTGCCGCCCCGAAATTTTTGTAAAACAAATTCACTTGATATTGTTGTCAATTACAAATAAAGCCAAACTACTCAGAATTTCAAAGTTATTTAAGGATTTAATGAGAGGGGGACATACTCAGTTTGTCCATCCCGCCACAGTGAGGTTCCTTACACTTACAGCATTACTGCGCTAATGATTATGAATACAGTCTTTGAATATGGATGACATGATTCAACCAACCACAGTGAGCTGTCTGGTGGGTCTGATGATGTACTGTCACATAGTCAAGAATATATGTGTCACAGAAATGCCCTGAAAGACTGTGATAAATGGGAAGATTGCATCGCATCAGGCTCCATTATTACATCAAGCTGAATATATAGACATCAGAGGTGTGATACTGACTTCATTTAAAGACATCTTCACAGAAACTAACTTTTAGTTAGGACATTTTAATTATTTGTAAAAGAAACTCAAGGTAAAGTCAGCCTTTTCTCATCCTCATTATGTTTCCTAGTGCGATGTCTGGGAAATGCATCAGCGTGCCAAACGCCGCAGTAAAAAGCCTATTTTGCTTTCCGTCATCCTGAACAAGGATTTAATTATTCCTCAAATGTGTTGTTGCTCATTAAATGAGAATGATGGGGGAGATTACCAATGCTGTTGACATTTTATTCCAAAACAAAGTATGTTCTGCAGGGTGATATCTGGAGGCCAGACATTTCAACACTTTCCCAAGAACTCAATTAACAGGCCGAGCATTTTCCAGAGTTTGTTTGAGAGGAGGAAGTTAAACCTATCACCAGTGTTAGACACTTTGTGATGCACAATGGTTGTGTACCACAGGATGACCAGAAACGAGCCACACACCACCTCAGTGAGCCAACGTGTGGAGGTGTGGAGGCAGCGACCCACTCTACTGATGCCTGCAGAGGATGGGGGGGCCAACAGCCCCGGCTCTGCTGAGACTGGCACCAACAGGTGTCCTCAGAGGGTGCCAGAGCATTGGCTTGGTCTGATATGCTGCACAGATATCAGCCAACTCACACACACACACACACACACCCGCCCCCACACACACACTCAGAACCCAAGGCAGCAAATTCCTCTAAGGAATACCACAGCAGAGTGGCTCTGTTATGACATATCTAACCAGGAGCAGAGGCAGGCCAGTGGGTTTGGGAGGCCAAAGGGCATGATGGGAGAAAGAGGGGGAAGGGCCTGGGCAGGAAGGGGGGGTAGACTTAGCTAACCCAGGGATATCCCCGTAATGAGACTTTCACTTCCCCTCTTTAAACTGATGAGGCGTTTACATGGATCAGTAACTAAGAACTATCAAAAAGCATTTCAAATCAAGGTAATCTGAACTAAGTGGGATTCAGCCATCCTCTCCACACACTGAATCTTAGCTAGTTAAGGAAACCAGTCTCTGCATTGAAAAAACAGATGTCTCTGTACTTTCGGATGCTCCACCAGCTTTACTTGTGCGTACGATTGCAGCGCTGTTGTGCAATCTGTAGTGCAAGGGTAAAAAAAGAATGGCCTTCTGAGAGTTCTGGGAAGTTAGGTTTGCTTTCTTCCCCTAGAACTCAGGTGGTTTCATCTGATGCAGAGGGTTGCAAAATGCCTGTCAATTTCATGTGCAATTTAACAGCCCACTACTGTTGCATGACTTTAATAGTGACCCACACGGGCAGTTGCCCTTGGCAAAGCTACACAAAACCACAGCAAACAAAGGCTTTCGACTGGGTGGACTCTGCTGTCCACCACGCCCTGACAATATGTTTTCAGAGTGAGACAGCAAGGGAGTATGGGAGCCTGGGGCCTACGCCGTTACTGATAGGACTCCACATCAAAAGCCTTTTTCATCTCTGGTGAGAAAACCTGAGAGATGAAAGACCGTCAGCAGACTGAGGGAGAAATGATGAAGGACAGCAGGCTCTGTACGGCACCTCCAAAACAGCACGGAGCGAGAGCAGCTCACCGTGCCGCTTCTGGGAGGAAACGCTGAGGGGGAGGCCGAGGGGACGGGAGGCCAGAACCTGCCCACAGGATAAGCAGGGGAGAGAGAGAGATAAGAGCAGCCTGCAATATCCTTCCGACACAAGACAAGCAACCTGGAGGTTAACTAACAATCTCCTCACTCACCTAACATCGTCTCCTTGGATGCACTGCAAAACGATCAAAAACCAGATCAATAAGAATCTCTTCCAATTATTTTTTCCTCAAATGGTGCAAATTTCAAAGATATGCTGCAAACTAAAAGACCTCCATCCTCCCCCAAATTAACAAGCAGGTTTACAATCTCATCTAAAGCTGAAATGTTTCAGTAAAGAACAGCACTGAGTCATGTTCCTGTATCAAAAGACAGAAAAGACAGAAGTAAATTGTAATTAGGATTGATTAAAAGACACGGAATTAGGACAAACAATTCAATGCCAGGTACACGAATGAGTGTGACACAAATCATCTATGGTGACATCTTCATGGCTGCTAAAGTCATTGAGTTGTCAACATCCAAACAAAAACACACGAGAGTGCACTCACTGAGAGTTTGTGTGTGTGTGTGTGTGTGTGTGTGTGTGTGTGTGTGTGTGTGTGTGTGTGTGTGTGTGTGTGTGTGTGTGTGTGTGTGTGTGTGTGTGTGTGTGTGTGTGTGTGTGTGTGTGTGTGTGTGTGTGTGTGTGTGTGTGTGTGTGTGTGTGTGTGTGTGTGTGTGTGTCGCATTCATGACCACAGCAACCTCAGTAATCACAGCCGGGAATTTCCAACCTCAGAGAGTGTGTGTTCACATGATCAACATGTAGAACATCATAGATGGTCAGCTGTATCAATAGCCAATCACGTTCATATCAAGCACTTTAGAGCACAGTACTGAACAATGATTAGAGACAATAGGGAAAAAATGAATACAAACAATACTGACTAAAATATTTTGAATTTTGAAATAAAAAATATATTTTAAAATCAAACTAATTTTCAGCTGTTGCTTGTGGAACTTGTGTTCATGAATGTTTCCTTTGGATGAAATGTTGAAAAAGCAGATGTTGCTCCAGAGGTGTTAGAACTGAACACAGCCAACCAAAAGCTTTCACAATGAGGAAGAAAAGCTTCAGAAGTCAACAGCCTGGTTTAATCTCATCTGGTTTAATCAGCAGACGGGATTAAAACAGACAGACACAACATGAAAACTCTCAACACCTGCCAGAGTAACTAAAAAAAAAAAGCCTCACATCACATTTTCCTGAAACATGTTTATTCCACTGATAACAACAGTAGGCACTGGAACACTTTGAACCAAGAAAAACCAATGTTAAAATCCACAAGAATTGCAGAGTTCAAATGTGAAACTTCAAACTTTAGAAGTTCTCTGAGCACCGCAATGACAGGAAGTGTTTGCAACACACATGTACGCAGAAAAGAACACACACACACACACACACACACACACACACACACACACACACACACACACACACACACACACACACACACACACACACACACACATCCTGCTATGTGGCAGTAAAGAGCACTGAGGCCAGAGATAACGAATGAAGCATCTTCCTGTGTCAGTAGATTCAAAAAGCTGCTGGTGCAGCAGTGACACATGACACTAGTGAGGCTCGTCCTTTTGTGGAGACAAAGACAAACAACTTCTTCAGAGGGGACCAGTAACTAGACCGTATTCTGATTGCTTGTGAACATAGAGAAGCACTGGTTTGCACCAAGGAATACAATATCAACAGCCCATTTGAGATCTTTGAGCTGTGTAAATTCAAAGCAGCCATGAACTGGTGGTGTCCTGAAATCCTGGTGATAAAACACATTGCAGTGAACTTCTCAGTACTGACAAATCAGTTATGAGGAAAAGAGACTTACAAAGGGGGTTCTCACACACAAAAAACCTTTGGAAAGACTTCAGGAAGAGTTTAAAACTTATTTTAAAGACAAAGTAAAAAAAACATTAAACTGAAGAGCTAAATGTGATTCTTGCATCGCTGCAGGTATCTGGATAATAAGGTGTGACTTTCTAACTCCTTCAGCTTTGCAAAATCCAATCATAAACCTGTTGGTTCTTGTACTTGGTTTTATGTGACAGCAAATCACACTAACAACACAATGAAAAGACACTTTATGAAGACTGAATTAAATCCTATCATGTGGTTGTTGTGACAGCAAATGTTCTTGTCAGTCAGAATCAAGGGAAATGTAATCCTCTTGGTCTGTCGTGTTCAATAAATGAAATAAAAACAAAGTGGGGGTGGGAGTGAATGCTTCGAGCACAACACTGATCCCACTAACAATGCCCAAGTGTCTCTAGAACTGCACTGCCATCTTTCCAAACGAGCGCGTTTAACACAGCAGCTCTGCTTCCAATTAGTTTAAATGCTACATCCAAAGGGAGTCGTCAGAGGCGCACCACTATATTTCTTTAATTGATGGTTGTGCTATGATCCGATTTCATAGGCAAGTTTCAGCAAAGGAAACTTGAAAAACACTTCATTAGCATGTGAAGCTGCTCTTTAATCATTTCACTGTGTTTACAAGTACCATTACACAGGACCACTATTTGGAGTTAATGTATTTAGCTGAATAATGCTATCATTAGCCATGGTATCCACTGGTGTCGCACTCAGAGTGTCCCCCCTCAACTGACCCATGGACCGGTACCGGTCCACAACCCGGGGGTTGGGAGTCACTGCAGTACAGCAGTAGCAGTAACGCAAACAGCCTGAGGAGGGAGTGAGTGAAGGTGACCATAAAGTTATAGTGAATGCAAACAGAGCATAGTAAACAGGTAGCAGTCTTAGTGAACATCACCAACGGTCGAGGGAATAGATCCCTGGACTCGATCACCTCTGCCACTGTATTGCAGTGCAAAATAGTCAACAGGCATGAAGCAGTATTTGTTAAACTGACAACTTTCAGTGTCATTTTTCTATGGAAACATTTAGCAGTGAATGATAGATATGGAGCACCAGTGACATCATGTTTAAGTAACGGGATGTGATGGATTCCAGGTAAAATCCCAGCTCCCTCCAGCCCTACATCTCCCTGCTACTGAAATGATTTTGACTGGGTCTGTGAACAGGAGATGTGTCACACTAAGGCTCTGGGGAATCAGACCCCCCCAGGTAGTCCAAGGTGTGTGTAGTATATGACAGAAGGTGTTTGGCTCCACACCTGCTCACAGATTCTGGTAAAGGAGGGAGACAGGTGATAACTTCTCAGAACACATCTGACAGCAGACTGTAATGTGCATTCAAAGTGACGGTGACATTGAGTCCAAAATGCAAGATTGTGACGTCCAACTGACAGTCTGCCTGAGGAAGCGTCCATCTCCACAACATGGTCCACTCTGGCGAACAGTACTCCCTTGCTTATTCGCGCTTCAAGACACGCAGCTTCACCACATCGCGGATTTTTAGTAGGTAGTCACATGATCTCTTACACGCATGCTGTTAGCTGACAGTATCTGGAAGTGCACTGCGTTCCAAGACCCATGGAACGCAGTGCACTTCTGTGTATTAAAGACGCACTTTTCTCTAAAGGGAAAAAATTTTTTTTATATGTGTAGCATCATGCGTTTGGTCAAAAAAGCTTTAAATATGCAACGCAGCAGCTTCCGCATTCATTGGTCATGTGGGTATAACGTCATGGGGCCAAACGTAGCTCAGCAGCCATAAGAATCAATGCAATTCTAGATGCGATTAACGCCAAAAGTATCATAGTTACCTGCGCGGTGAACAGTTGTGTCAACAGAACAGCAAAAAGACGCAACTTTCAAATAAATTCAAACAGTCCAATAGTAATAAATGGCGGTTAGCTCAATGCTAACATGATATGGACAATCCCATTGACGGGCTAGCGCGTTAGCATTTTTAGCTCGATACCTTCCCAGAATGTATTCTAAAGAACGACAGGTCCTTGTCTTCACGTCTTTTTGCTGTTCTGTAGACACAACCGTTCACCATGCAGGTAACATGATACTTTTGGTGTTAATCGCGTCTAGAATTGCATCGATTCTGAAGGCTACGAAGCTACTTTATGTTTGGCCCCAGTGACGTATGACGCCCACATGACCACTGAATGCGGAAGCTGCTGCGTTGCAGATTTTAAGCTTTTCTGACCAAACGGATGATGCTACACATATAAAATTTATTTTTTCTTCCATTTTTCATAGTGACGAATAACATATATGTCACTTAAGATTAACTTTACTGTCCCTTTAATACCAAAGTGCTTTAAACAGACGATAAGAATGTGGGAAAAGGTAATGCAGATAGAAGGTGGTTTAATATCAGTATGGGGAGGGTTCATAAACATTTAAATTACTGTAAGTAATAAAATAGTTTGTCGCTATACTGCAAAATTTCGTTTTTTGCAGGTGGTCATGGAAGACATTAACCCCGAGTAACGAGGGATTACTGTATTACAAGATGTCTACACTCTAATTGTTCATCTCTGTGTTGAGAATTGCAAACAGCACAACAAAGAGGGGGTCACTACTTTCATAAATAGAGCATCTTATTGCTAAAAATGAGGACTGACAAATGCAGGAACAGGAGGACCATCAGAGAGTCCAGCAGGTGAAATAGAAACCATCAGCAGATCAACACAGATCATGTTCACGTCTGTTGGAGCTCAACATGCATGGTATAATAATGACAACTTCACGGCTATCTTTTGTGATGAAGCTCCTCTTAATGATCTAATAATTTACACTTTCATCACACATTGCCAAATCCTCATACATCTCCATTGTCTTATCTGTATTACCTAATCTGTGCTTTGCTGCAACAGAATGCATTTGGCTGCTTTGGCATTTAAAAGTTGGCTCGTCACAACGTCTACTAAACAAATATCCAACTTATGAATGAATACAGACCTCAACCAAAGCCTGACCATAAACAGTCACAACTGCTCACCAACAAAAATGGACACATTGTTGGTTATAACTGCTCATCATTTACCATATTTAGTCTTAAAGTTATTATATTACTTTTAGACAAACAAACACTGATGGTTGACTTGTTTTGGGAGCAGGACTCAAAGCAAACTTCTAAAAGATGTGATGAGGAATCAGCTTCTCATTGTTCAAATCTGAAAATAAGTTTCATTGCATGATTATACGATTAACAGACACATTATTTCACGCTCACGTGCATTACTTGGTAATTCAAAACAAAACAAAAGAAAATCCAAATCGGTATATGTTTCCAAAATTCCACAAGCTAAAAATAGTAACTTAGTAATTTGCAAATATCTGCTAATTTCTTCAAGAAACACATGTGAAAATCTGAATAATATTCTAAGATCAGCAATGAATCTCCATGTTACTGTAAATAACATTATAATACTTTAAGAAAGCAAATTTTAGCCAAACATTTAAAGCTGAAGCATATCAGGTTAGACTCAGAAGATCTTATGATGCTCCTGACCAGCTGGTTTAGGAGGTCAAGCATGAAGAATCTCCAGGTCTAGGTGATGCTCTCCACCCGTTCAGAGATCAACGGAGGGTGATTGGTAGTTTTGCATACATCAGGCAGCCAGAAACAAAGCTTTACATAAATGCTTGTGCAGTGCAGGCCTGCTGGATGTGTAAACATGCAATTACAAAGTCATGCAGTTTTTTCTCATATTAAAACATAACCTAATTCTGCACAGATCTGAAAACCTCATGCACCGCCACGACTTGGATCCAGTCGTAAAGCTGCTGCACAAGCTGCAAAACCTAAAAGAGCTCACCGTGAAAAGAACAAACACCCAGCAGCTGATGGCCAGCGGTGGGTGTCACTGCGGAGTATCACACTTGATGCATGCAATTTAACCCTTGAACTGGAGACCACCATGCACAGAGTGTGTAATGGAGGATTCCATTTAAAGCGGAAAAGTTGGGAGAGCTCGCCAGGGGGAGGGGGCTCCAATAAGAGTCTCTTTCCTGACAGCCACACACTGGAGTGGGGGAGGGTTAAAAACACCGAGCCCTTCCTGAGACGGCAGCAGTGGGCATAACGTGATGGATCATTCCCTTCAACATATTTGATTACCAATGGGCTTTCTAGGCCTGACACTTTGATAAGTCAGTCCATACACACTTTGTAATGATCCGTGCAGGTCACTGAGAGAAGAACTCAGATCAGGTCCCACGTCCTCTCGTGGACACGTCTTCTGACTCTCACACAGTTAAACCAGTATAGCCTGTCTCTGCACCGCCGATCTGTACAACAAGCATTCGTACTTTATCCAAACACACTCAAAAGCAGTAATTATCCTTCCCCTTGTGAAGGGGAAAAATACATACACCCCCACCCTTCGCTCTGACTGGTGATAAGATGTTGTGCAAACAGCAAATGATAAATCAGGAAACAGGTTTTTCAAGAAAGAAGATTTAAGTGCTGGCACGGAGCTCCCAACAACATGCCCCAAACTCCTCGTGTTGTAGAGGCTCTCACACACAAGTGCTAGTCCAGCTTGTTTATTTGTGAAACCAAACATGGCGAGTTAATTCTCTATCAACAAACACCAACACAACTTAGGTATCACACTGTATGCAGACACTCAGAAACAGTTGCGTTGACTTAGCCTGTCAGCAAAGGACACCCAAACAGAGCAATTAGCAGCCTGCTGTTCCCCACAAGTACATGATCCTCACCTAAGTCCTGGTTTAGTACTCAACGTACAGGCTCTGAGTATCTGTAGTTACGTCTGAACATAGTGGCAAACTAGCAAGTCCTCTGAGGAACATATTTGCCCAGCTTCAAGCACACATGGTTTCAGTTAGGGGTCTGCACCTATAAACAGTTGGCCATGGCTGCTTTTTGGTCAGGAAGTGCAATGTTGACTACAAGTCAAGACAGGCAGATGCTGCTAATTAATGATACACACTCCTGCAGTATAGCTGTGACAGCACAGTTTAGATGGAAGGTGTTTGGAGGCCGTCTGAGAAGTGATTCTGATGCAACTCAAGTGCTTCAAAGCAGCAAAGCGATGCGAGCCACTGATTGTTGAGGATTATGGTCAAACGGCGTTATAAAGTCTAAATACACACAGCAAAAAGGAAACTTTGATGACAAGACAATTTGGAAACTCAACGAACAATTCCATGTCTTAGTTAATTTTGCCAATTGAATGCAGGACGATTAGCTTCCAAACTGGTTGGTACAGCTGACAGACTTTCCAGCCACAACCAGCATTTTGTATCATTTGACTGGTGGCTGGATTTAATATGTAGACCAGCCTAAGTGGTACAACATGGAGAAACACACTCTCTACACACCCAGAGGGGGTTTCACTCTGCCAAATGGACCACCACAAATGGCAACACGCTACTGTGAATTGAAAGAGGCTTTATAACCACACACCACAATTTAAAAAAAATACCTGGCATCAAACAGGATTATGTGTGTCACATTTGTTTGCAATCTCCGTGACTAAACACGATGTGGACTGCATGAAAATAATTAACAGGCATATCTGAAAGGTCTGCTGTGTAAATGCTAATTTCTAAAATCACTCAACTATTTTTAATAGAAGTTCCAGGCCTCAGGTGTGCCAATTACCTGAGTCTTGCCTTACAAACACACACAACATTAACAGATTGGTTGCAACCCCTGCCATACAGCAGTTCCTCCAGATACAAGCTACTGGACACAAGTTTTTTTTGAGTCGTCTCCCTGTCCATGTTTTTCAACACATGAGCAAAATTGAGATGAGTTGTGCTTCAGGACACCACCGCTAGTTGGTGGATGGATACAACATCAGCCTAGAGCAGATCTTGTTCTCCTTCATGTAGGAAAGACATCGCTTTTGTGCTCTTGTGACTTTTGCATTTCTTTTAATTCTTTATCATTGTTTATGTAACTTATATATAATTAATTATACGCAGGTAAACTCTGCCTAATGGTTAGTTGATAAATATTTTTTTCATAATTTAGGGGCTTCAGTGCTTTTTTGTACAAGACTGGAATGTATTAAAATTATTGTAATTATTTTAAATGAGGAAAATTTGTTCGTGTTGGGAGTGCAGTCACGGAACAGATTCAGCTCATATCTTGAGGTCCTGCTGTAGTTTGATGACTTCACACAAATAAATACAAAAAAAGAGACAAACACCACTAAACATGTCAGGTTAGATCCTCCGCCAACACACACCTCTCATCTAATCTAAACCAACAACAAACAAGGCAGTTAGAGACCGCAACATCCCACGACACCCCTGAATTCAAAGTTATACCCTGACCTACATTGACTTGGTTTTCCAAAGGTGAAGGTCATCATCACATTTTTGTGCTTCTGGCTTTCTTAAAATGTTCCTTTTTGTTTTGTGATTATATCTCATCAGGTTTCAGAGATGTGTACCTAAAAAGGTATAGAAGTGAAAATTTGACCTTGACATAGTTTTTCAAGGTCAAGGTTGTGATCTAATTTTCAACCCCTTGCCTCCCTGAAGATAACACCTTTTGTTTCATCTTTCTATCTTATCCGGTTCCTTAGATAAGTGCGAAAAAAATATACAAAAGTTGAAATTTGACCTTGACCTAGTTTTGTCAAGGTCAAGATCTCGTGTCCATCCCCTTTGCTGCCTGAGTCATGTGCTTTTTCTTTCATCTTTCTATCTGCAACGGCTGTGAAGATATTTGGTCGATGGAAAAACGCACAAACACTGACAATTACAAGACATGACCTCAACAACACCCGAGCTGACCGGAACAGAGACCCTACCCCACCGGGAATCCACTGGGACCGGGAACACCTGACAGGTACGACAGCCATCACACAGGTGAGACCACTCGTCCATCACGTGATTTACTAGTTGTGTGACTCTAGATGCTCCCAGTCCAGAGGACAGCAGCTCCACCTGCATCCCTGATGGAGATGACCTTAAACCTCCAGCAGAGCTTCAGTCCCGGAGCCTCCGCTGAGCCCCACACAGCCAGCCGGCCTGAACACCTCAAAGTACGGTGAGGTTTCCGTGATGTTGAAGGACGAACCGTTACCGGAGGCTCCTGAACACTGAAGCTACTGAAGCTAATGAAGCTACTGAAGCTAATGAAGCTACAGCTCAGGTCAAGTCTCTGCGACGTTTCCAAGGAGCGTTCAATGGAAACGTCAGGAGCTCCAGAAGAGCTTCAAAACAAGGAGCGGTGACTCACCGAAGCCCCGTCCGGGGGTATTAACGCTCCGGCGGGCGGTTGTTTCGGGTTCGCGGTGGTTTGCAGCCCGGCTGAGCCGCTAGCAGCTCCAGACACTCGGCTAACTCTTTTTCAGGACTTTGCTCCGAAGCTCCTGAAACGTTTTCTTCTCGCTTTTCTCTCAAACTGGACGGAACGGAAAATGAAGTCGTCGGAACTCCAGCCGCCCGGACGCGGCTCCGCTCCGCGGTGACGCCGTCACAAGCGGACCCTCCCGGCCGCGACTCACCTCAGCCTTCTGTCTCCGCCGCCGCCGCCGCCGCCGCTCCCCGGGTCGCCTTCAACACCCGAGACCGCCGCAGGACCTCCGGAGGGCCGCGGAGCTCCGAGAGGAGAAGCCGAGTGGGGTCCAGCAACTACCAGGGAGACGCCGAGCCAACAGCACCGAGGCCCCGGGCCTTGTGTGTCCGCAAAGGAGCGCTGCGGGAGGGGAACCGGGCCCCAGGCCTCCGCCTGACAGAGACTCAGGAGCACTTAGTGACAGATCCTCTTCTTCAGCCCCCCCGCCCCTCGACAGCCGCTCACTTTTCTCTTTTTCCTCACTTCCAGCAGATACGAATCAAAATAGTGTCCCAGAATATGGCGGCTGCAGAGGCAGGCTGCTATCGCGAGAGGAAAACCTCCGCTGTTCCCCCCGAGAGGAGCGGAGGGAGGAAGGACAGCAGGGAGATCAGCCGGAGCAGGGGGGCGGGGGGGGGGTAGAGGGAGGAAGGACAGCAGGGAGATCAGCCGGAGCAGGGGGGCGGGGGGGGGGGGGGTAGAGGGAGGAAAGACGGTAGGGAGATCAGCCGGGGCGGAGGGAGGAAAGACAGTAGTGAGAGCAGCCGGAGCAGAGGGGGGAGGAGAGGAGAGGAGGTCGGAGCAGCTTCAGACACACTGGTTTGAGTTGAAGTGTTGAGGTATAGAACATTTATAAAGACGTTACAAACACGCCTGTTGGTAGGAGTTGGTAGGAGTTGTTAGGAGTTGTAAATAATGAAGACAAAAGACAACTTCATCGTGATGATGTCAAACTGCTCAAAAGTTCATCTGATGATTGTTTGGAACTCAGTTTCTTATCAGAAGTGTGTATACACAAGAGACACAAGTGTGTTCAAGTACACTAAATAATAATAATATTATAATAATAATAATAATATAGGGAAACCGTGGAAATTCCACAATAAGATGATAATATCAGGCTTCACACCAAACATATGAAAACAAGTGTAATGGTTTTATAAACCATGCGAACCCAACGTCAAATATCAACGTGGTTTGGAGAAAGAACGGTAACCAATGGTGAGAAAAGGCACCTGTCTGAAGAGTAAGTGGAAAAGAAATGTTAGAGAAGTGATGGTTCTGTTG
Source organism: Antennarius striatus (assembly GCF_040054535.1). NCBI lineage: Eukaryota > Metazoa > Chordata > Actinopteri > Lophiiformes > Antennariidae > Antennarius > Antennarius striatus. The sequence continues at coordinate 17,473,248 of NC_090794.1, read as the reverse complement.
GTGACTACATGAACACAACTGTATGGAGTTACTTAAAGAGCGTTTTTGTCTGATGCCCCAGGAGCATTGTGGGTACTACATGGATTGTCCCATTCCAACTACACATTTTTGTGCCTCTGGCTTCCTCAAAATGTTGGTCTTTGTTTTGTGATTATATCTCATCAGGTTTTAGAGATGTGTACCTAAAAAGGTATAAAAGTGAAAATTTGACCTTGATCTACTTTTTTAAGATCTGATTTTCATCCCCTTGCCTCCCTGATTATAACGCCTTTTGTTTCGTCTTTCTATCTTATCCGGTTCAATGTACAAAAGTTGAAATTTGACCATGACCTAGTTTTGTCAAGGTCAAGGTCATCATCTCATTTTCATCCCCTTTGCTGCCTGAGTCATGTGCTTTTTGTTTCATCTTTCTATCTGCAACCGTTGTGAAGATATTTGGTGGATGGACATACAAACACCGACAATTACATCACCGCTTTGTAAGATGTAATAATAATAATAATAATTAATAACCATCGTCACCATAAATCAGATTGTCAGATTGCCTGAGTTACATTATGCTTTAACTCATAGTCTATAGAGATGGCTAAACTGCATCTTTGTAACCCCCCCCCCCTGTTTCTCTCCCTCTGTCTGAAGGGTAAAGCTGCCAAATTCCAGCATTAGACACCTTTAAAACATCAACATTTCATGAACTTACAGAAATCACAATCACTCTGGAGTGGTGAGTCATATTGCGAGCTGTGAGCTGAATGCTGTCTTTGTAGATCAGGTGATATAAATTCCACCCTGAACGCCTCTCCACCACTGAGAGACACAATAGAGTTTGATTTATGGTTTGAAGGGTGTTTTCTACATCTGGTATTGGTGAGTTGATAAGAAAAGTCCCTCAATGTCAAAGGGAACTGAAAAAAAAGGTACAAAGAGCAATGCTTCCAAACTTGAACACGTTATATAGTGGAAAATGAGAGGGGTAAAGGCATTGACAACAATATAATAAACCAACACGCAATGAAGCTGGTTGCGTTCTGTCAGTGAGCTCTTAAGAGTGTAATCTTTAATACAAGAAAGAATATCAGACACTAACCGATTCACAGACAAGGGAAGCGATGATGAAAGGAAGTACCGTACGTGGTATTTATATAGTTACCAGAGTTATAGCTATAGTTACAGCTATAGCTATCGTTACAGCTATAATTATAGTTATAGCTTTAGTTATAGTTATGCTTGAAGACATTCTGTCTCTCATCTCAGAGGCTTCTTCAGAACTGACACATCCTGTTGAGTTTATTCAACACAGGAAGTCACCTCATCATTGTTGTGTCAGTAAACAGGCTTCAAACAGCCAATCACCAAATATGGACTAAAATATCTGGATATACGCAATGTCTAATTCTTTACAAATTAGAAAGTAATAGCAACATCAATTGCATAACCTATTATATAGATTTAAGATCATTGGACATGCAACAACATAAAATATAGTGGAAGACATTGTGCCATGATGATCAATATGTAAGGTGAAATATATCCGTATCTCTTTGTTTTGTATAGCAACCCCCCCCCCCAAAAAAAACAGAATGCGTTCAAACAGCTTTAATTACATATTAAAAAGGCTAAAAACACCCTAACTTGTTTGGTACCAGGGTTGCTCACATATTTTTTACCAATACAACATTTCAAACAGGAGATCAGATCAAGTTTGAACGTGTGGTACTGCGTACAGAGCACAAGACTTCTAGTCCAAGTGTTGGAAGGCAAACCTAGAACGTTAAGTGGCAAAACCTGGCAAGTGAAGACCAAACATGATGTGTTAGCTCATAGGACGACTGTAAACACACTTTGCTCCACCACTTAGACAGAGAAAGGCCTGCCAGGTAGCAATTGAAAGAGCACCATTGTATGAATATTTCTCCAGTTTTCTGCTGTCAGTATTCATGCTGTATTTTTAGCAATGTTAGGGTAATGATAGCCAGACTGTCAGTCGGTCAGCCTCTCTGGTCCAGCAGGAAGTATTTGGATGGATTGCTTTGAAATGTTGTAAAACAGAACCCTAAAATAGAACACTGTGTTCTAGTCACCAACGTTGATCAACAATGCCTGGTTTCCTCTGTCAAAGAGATCCGTGTCGATCGGTTTCCTTTGTCTGGTTGTTCGCAGTCTGTTTGCTAACAGACGGATTTGTGTGACGTTTTCAACAAAGGTGGGTCCTAACATGTTCTAAAAGTCCTTAACTATAGCCAGGATCAGGGTCGGTTCTGAAGAACTGAAGAAGTCTCTTGGATGAGAGGCGAAAGGTCTTCAAAAAACTTTCTTAAAGTCCAGTGGATTGACTTAAATAGCTTTGGACGATCTTCAGACAAACAGAACCTACAACAGACAGAAGTCTTGTTTATAGATCGAGCTACCATTTTTTTAACATAAACTACACTATCTTTAATTTCCAGCTGTCACATGTCTTTCTGGTCTTTGCTGACTCTTCCTGAAGTTCATCAGTCTAAACACATCGAGATAAAAACTGTACTATCAATCTGAGGGTCTTGTTCTTCTTCTCCTTTCAGCTTTTCCCTTCAGGGGTCTCCACAGCGAATCAGTGTCCTCCATCTAACCCTGTCTTCTGCATCCTCTTCTCTCACACCAACTACCTTCATGTCCTCTTTCACTACATCCATAAACCTCCTCTTTGGTCTTCCTCTAGGCCTCCTGCCTGGCAGTTCAGAACTCAGCATCCTTCTACCAATATATTCACTATCTCTCCTCTGGACATGTCCAAACCATCTCAGTCTGGTCTCTCTGACTTTATCTCCAGAACCTCTAACATGTGCTGTCCCTCTGATGGACTCATTCCTGATCCTATCCATCCTGGTCACTCCCAGAGAGAACCTCAGCATCTTCATCTCTGCTACCTCCAGCTCTGTCTCCTGTCTTTTCCTCAGTGACACTGTCTCTAGACCAAACAACATCGCTGGTCTCACCACAGTTTTGTACACCTTTCCTTTCATTTTAGCTGAAACTCTTCTATCACACATCACACCTGACACTTTCCTCCACCCGTTCCATCCTGCCTGGACACGCTTCTTCACCTCTTTTCCACACTCTCCATTGCTCTGGACTGTTGAGCCTAAGTACTTCAAATCCTCCACCTTCTTGATCTCTTCTCCCTCTAACCTCACTCTTCCACTTGGGTCCCTCTCATTCACACACATGTACTCTGTCTTACTGCGGCTAACCTTCATCCCTCTCCTTCTAAGACAAACCTCCACCTCTAGCTTCTCCTCCACCTGTTTCCTGCTCTCACTGCAGATCACAATGTCATCTGCAAACATCATAGTCCATGGAGATTCCTGTCTAACCTCGTCTGTCAGCCTGTCCATCACCATAGCAACAAGAAGGGGCTCAGAGCTGATCCCTGATGCAGTCCCACCTCCACCTTGAACTCCTCTGTCACACCTACACACACCTCACCACTGTCTTACAGTCCTCATACATGTCCTGCACCGCTCTAACATACTTCTCTGCCACTCCAGACTTCCTCATACAATACCACAGTTCCTCTCTGGACACCCTGTCATCAGCTTTCTCCTGATCTACAAAAACACAATGCAGCTCCCTCTGGCCTTCTCTGTACTTCTCTATCAACATCCTCAAAGCAAATACTGCATCTGTAGTACTCTGTTTTGGCATGAAACCATACTGCTGCTCACAAATGTTCACTTCTGCCCTTAGTCTAGCTTCCACTACTCTCTCCCATAACTTCATTGTATGGCTCATCAGCTTTATTCCTAAAAACTGTACTATCAGTATGAGGGTGACCCTGTTAAACATTACATTGGCATTCAATTTTCTCACATTCAGACTGCAGGTCAACATGAAACTCATCTGTAAATTTGCGATGAGAAACCTTTAAGCCTCATCATGACTGAAAAGAAGAATAAAACATCAAAGATGCTCAACAATGATGGGATTTGTATTTCACATGGAGAAACCATCATTCCCTGAATGCTGTGGGACTTATGGGATGCTGGCTCCGAGTGAAGGTTTTGATGTCTTGAGATCACGACGCTGCTTCAAAGGCCTTTCCCGTCCAGATCTTCTTATTCTCCAGGCTCCGCTCACAATGCTGCACCCTCTTCTTAAACAGACACGTTTTTCATTCAGTGTGGATACTACAAACAGGTATCCCACATGATAGTTCTTCTACTGCATCAGTGACGCGGACCCCGTGTCCGGCTGCATTCCACACACACTGGGTGAATGAGAAAACAGACATTTGTGGGAACTCTTGTGAAAAAAGGACAGCACATTTGTTCTTTGGTGAACTGGGTGGAAACATATGTCGTCTCGTGTGTCGGCATAATGCAGTGACTCACACACAAACACACACACACACACACACACACACACACAGAAACTGTGGCCCCTGCTATCTCGCGTGGAGCGTGACCCTTTGACTCTGGGTTTGAAGCCCGAGGAGCAGAAATCCCCTTCAGTGTGAGGTCAAACTGACAGCACAGTGCAGCCTCGTATCTGTGAACACTGCTCCTTTGGAGTATTCATTACTTTAAAGAATGCATTATACACTGTGTGGCGTGCTGGTGGTGTGTGTGTGTGTGTGTGTGTGAGACAGGGGGTTAAGAGTCAGGCCAGTGAATCAGCAAAAACATACAAGACAGAAGTCACGAATCAAAAGCCACTGGAATTCCCAAGGACGCAACCTTTTCGAATGTTACTGCATTTTATTCATTCTCTACAATCAGTCTCATTTCACAAGTGTGTGTGTGTGTGTGTGTGTGTGTGTGTGTGTGTGTGTGTGTGTGTGTGTGTGTGTGTGTGTGTGTGCTTTAGAATTACAGCCAGCCATTACACACACACACTGAATCCACCGTTGCTGTCCACCGCTGCACCACTGCCTCGCTGCACCACTGCCTCGCTGCACCACTGCCTCGCTGCACCGCAGCAACCGGTCTCAGTCCTCAGAAAGGCTGTCCGGAGCTACGAGGCCGGCCACCCACGTTCTTGGCATGGAGAGAGGCCCGTTTCTCACGGTCTGAGGACAGCTTGTCATGGGTCAACAGTTTAGATTTAGCTCTGCACTGAGGCTGCAGTCTTCATTCCCTCTTGAGCAAACCTCGATGCTCGTCCACCGGTCATCTGAGGCAGGATGGTCGGATGCTCCACACCGTTGTTAGGAGGAGCCGAGTGAGAGTAGGATGAAGTAACATGAAAACATTTGACCGGCTGCCACAAGTTTATGTAGGTTACACATTTTCAGTTTTATAGTTAGCACATCTTAGCTTTAGTATCGCTGAAGTATCCAGACTTATGTGAACGTAAAGAAACGACTGGATCAGTCGTACTGATGACTGGGAGAACACAGAGGAATAGATCGGGTAGACGAGGACAAAAAATCTATCAATCCATCAAATATCAGATAAAACTCCGGAGACGTCAGTTGTTTCTGTTACACCTTCCTTGATGGCTGGCAGTCCAGAGGATAACATTCATACATGTAAGCTAACATGTTAAAGAAGTTGTATGATGTGTCTACAGGTTTAAATTTAAGGTCATTTAAACAGGGGTGGACAGTATCGGAGTAAATTTACTTAAGTACTGTACTTAAGTACAGATTCTGAGGATTTTTACTTTACTCAAATACTAGAATTTTTTCATACTTATTACTCTTACTCAAATACATTTCCAAGGCAAAGATTTTTACTCTTACTCGAGTTAATTTCTGAGAAGGCTCATGAATACGCCTTACTTTCAGGTTTGCCTGTTGTTGTTTTTTTGTCCCCCCCCCCCACAGTACACGTTCTCAACTGGGATTGACATAAAAGCGGAAATACGTCATCCCCTACCCAATCAGCTCAAAACACGACCGCGGTGGTGATGGAAGAAGAAGCCTCTGTTGAATCTGATGAACATGATGAGGAAGAAAACCCACGGCCTCATCTTAAAGATATGTTCGAGTTTGTAGAAGTGAAAAGCATTTAAAAGCATTTACTCGTGAATACTTAAGTACATTTAAAAGCAAGTACTTTTTTACTCTTACTCAAGTAATGTATTGACTGGGCTACTCTTACTTGTAGCGGAGTAAATATTGACCAGAAGTATTTGTACTCTTACTCAAGTACTAGGGTCAAGTACTCTGTCCATCTCTGCATTTAAATTACATGAATTTTGTACCGTTTATGAAACATGTAAAGAATCGTGTTTTATCATTTGTGAACAGTTTGAAACCAATAGTTCTAAAAAGAACAGACAAGTCAGAGACTGAAACATCCTGTGACTTACCCTGACCTACTTTCAGGGTAGGTCAGGGTCAAAGCGTCAGGGTAGGTCAAAGCTATGCACTAGCTTTGACCATAGATCAAAGCTAGTGCATAGCTACTGCTACTGCAGTGGTTCTTAACCTTGTTGGAGGTACCGAATCCTGCCGGTTTCAAATGCTCACTCACCGAACCCTTCTTTAGTAAAAATTTATTTATTTTTCAAATTTCAGACATAAGTACATGTTTTACTGGTGTATTTAATGAATTGTGCATTAATGTCACCTTTTTCAAAGAACTAAACCAAGACAGTGCATGAACTCAGATGAAATGACCTACCTGCAAATCAGTGTGACTTCTGCTGTTGTCATAGAGACCAGTTCAGATATGCGTGGCTTCACCTTGACAGGTGTTACTCTGATGTCATTTTACACCAAAGTCTGTTTCTGTTGTTTTCCATCAGCTTCAGGAAGTGTTCCTTTATTTTTACCAGCACCAGACTAGAGGTGTTCACCTTGACATTCAGATCCTGCAGAACCCTGACTCCTATCACGTTCCGTTATACAGTACAGGTAAATTCAGGTTACACATGTTCGTCCGACCACTTTATTTTTTTTCTCAACATAGTTACTATGGATTAAAATATTAAGAAATCAATCAGATGACGTACCATCATGACAGACATAAATCCACGACTGAGTGCGCAAAATCCCCTGTAGCACAGGTAGGCTAATGATGTAGCGTCACGTGATCACCTGCAGCCAGTGATGGATAAGGGGGCGTGTCATCATGAATTGACACGATGTGTCAAACGTACAGTGATTCATGTGTGTGTTCAGCAAAAACACCATCTCCGCCGAACCCCTGACACCGACTCACCGAACCCCTAGGGTTCGATCGAACCCAGGTTAAGAACCGCTGATCTATGGTCTTACTCACACTGGCCTCCCCCGTCTTTCTATCTTATCCGGTTCCTGAGTGTACAAAAGTTGAAATTTGACATTGACCCAGTTATTTCAAGGTCAAGGTCATCATCTCATGTTCATCCCCTTTGCTGCCTGAGTAATCTGCTTTTTGTTTCATCTTTCTATCTGCAACGGTTGCGAAGATATTTGGTGGACGAACACTGACAATTAAAGCGGGATGTAAAAAGAATAAAAATATTGAACTGAATATCTTTGTGGTTAAGAGTGAGGAGGAAATCAGTGTGACCCATTACTCCAAAGACAAAAGGTGTTTTTCCTATGATGGCGTCTGTTTGAAACCCGTCAGGAACCCGGTGGAGCTGGAGCAGTGCTGGACTGACAGGAGCCGACCGATAAGGACCGACAGTCTGCGTCGGTTCTGAGCTGAGGGGAGAGTTTGCTACTAAGAGGCAATTGAAATGTCAAGGTCTGTGGAGTGTAAACATCAAGTTGTGGTTGGAGGCTGCTCTTAGTGCAGACGGGGAGTGAGAGGAGTGATGGCCCAGCTCCAGGCACCCATCTCCTACCCTTAAGGTCAAACTGACACACTGTGGACCGGCGCTGCTCTGTTCCCACTAGAAGCACAATTGATAGAGAAGACTGCAGAGCTGCACCTCGGCTGTCCACCACAGCGCAGCAGAGACATAGAAGACGTGTGGTCACATCAACAGCTCAACCAGGCGGTACCGACTAATTCTAGTGTACGGAACGGAAAACGAATGACATTCAGCCAGTGTGCCAACAGGCCAGAACGTGATGGTGGCCATGGGAGGTGTAGAGCTAAATCTAGCAATCCATAATTCTTGCTTATCCAGGGTCTGGTTGCCATGGCAGCAGGGTAAGAGGGTGTAACCTTTTCAAACCAACGTAAGGGGATCCCAGCGTCGTGACATGTGCTGCAACCCTCCAACAGGAGGGGACCAGGATGGATCCTGGTCAGATGCTGGGACTTCCTCATCTAGCTGCTTGAAGTCTGCATGCTTTAGCTCTGTTTATCAGTTCGAGTCCCTAAACCGATCAGTTTGTGGTCGTGTCCCAGCAGAGACCAGACAGTCTTGGTCCAACAAAGGAGCACTAGTTATTCTGAGGTTATCCCACACAGATTTCTGTTGTTCTTTTTAAGTTTACCAGCAACGTCTTCAAAAGTTCTAAAACTCTTAAAGCTGCGTTCCGAAGGTGAAATTATCGAGCAGCTAAGCCCCTAAAGAGACGGGCAGGTGAGAGGTCATGACCTGGAGGGTGGGCTCTGCTCTGGGAACATGTCAGCGTTTGACTGCAGTGAGATGGAGGTGATGTAGCTCCTGGACGTGACTGAGGTTCTGTCAGAAGCAGACTGATGAAGAGTGGACGTCCTCCAAGGCTTTTATCCACACAGATCTAGCTTGGCTTCAGACTGGTGATTATTATCACATGGAGCGCTGAGGAACCCTTTGAAGCAACACTTTAGTTTAGGTGACAGGAGGAAGAGGAGGAGGAAGAGGAGGAGGAGCGTTAACTGTTTACGAGACCTTGATCAATGTCAGAACGATGTCACTGAGAACTGGACAGGGGAAACGGTTAACGCTCCTCCTCTTTTAGCTCTTCTCCTCCTGCTGCTCCTCCTTTTCCTCTTTCTCCTCCTCTTCCTCCTCCTCCTCGTTCTCCTGTCACCTGTCTGCCTTCATGCTCGTGTCTCTCTGTGTCGGACTGACCTCAGTGGAACATCCTGAGGGCATTCATTCATTCTTAATGCGTTTGCTCTCATCTAGTCCAGATCGGACACAGGCCTACCGGTGTCCGGTGTCCTTCTCTGCTCATCAAACATCTCAGACGCTCTTATTTCAACATCTGGTATTGTCTTCTTTGGGTGACCCCACCGGGGAAACCACAGGACATAAGCATCAGATGTTTGACCTCCGTGGAGCTTTGCCCAGCTCCTAATGCCACTTGTTGGACTTTTATTCTCTTGCTGAGTTCAGTGAATAAATGAGCCCCGTTCTATTCCTTCTGATTCTGTAATTTGCACCCCCACTGTGCTGCTGGAAACACAAACAACTGGGTCTGAGGAGGAGGAGACAGAGGAGGAGGAAGACACTGAGACATCAGTCTACCACCCCACAGCAGACTGCTGGACGGTCTATAGACGGGCAGAAGTGGCGACTGGTACCAGCTCACAGTGAGCCTCCAAAATCACATGACTATGTTGACATGTTGGAGAACACGGATGTTATTTTATTTTTTCAAGTAGGACAAGTTTGTGTGTGAAACTGGATGAAGGGTAAACTGGTTACAACGTCTGGTTCCATGAGAGGTTGTTCATGTTTGGAGCTGGGCTGTAGAAGGTGAGGCAGAAATACTTACAAAGGTTTAGTTCACTCAATGATACTGTACATAAATAAAGCACAGTCCTCATTGGTCTGGTGGTTCAGGCTCTGAGATACCCATCAGATATAGAAGTGTTTCTGGAGCTCACATCACTGAAACACTGACATGAAGACAGTAACGTGGCTTTAGGGCAGTGGTGTTGCTGGTTAGGCCACACGATCCACAACCACATTGTTTTAAGGGCTAGTTCTTTGAGTAAGTAGTTGTGAGGAAGAATATTCTCTGTGATGGATTGCTGAAGGCTCTCGGGTTCAGAAGGTCCTGTTAGTCTCTTTTATTTTTGGACCGTTGTTTGGCCTCAGTAAGACAGAGTACATGTGTGTGAATGAGAGGGACCCAAGTGGAAGAGTGAGGTTACAGGGAGAAGAGATCAAGAAGGTGGAGGATTTGAAGTACTTAGGGTCAACAGTCCAGAGCAATGGAGAGTGTGGAAAAGAGGTGAAGAAGCGTGTCCAGGCAGGATGGAACGGGTGGAGGAAAGTGTCAGGTGTGATGTGTGATAGAAGAGTTTCAGCTAAAATGAAAGGAAAGGTGTACAAAACTGTGGTGAGACCAGCGATGTTGTTTGGTCTAGAGACAGTGTCCCTGAGGAAAAGACAGGAGACAGAGCTGGAGGTAGCAGAGATGAAGATGCTGAGGTTCTCTCTGGGAGTGACCAGGATGGATAGGATCAGGAATGAGTACATCAGAGGGACAGCACATGTTAGAGGTTCTGGAGATAAAGTCAGAGAGGCCAGACTGAGATGGTTTGGACATGTCCAGAGGAGAGATAGTGAATATATTGGTAGAAGGATGCTGAGTTCTGAACTGCCAGGCAGGAGGCCTAGAGGAAGACCAAAGAGGAGGTTTATGGATGTAGTGAAAGAGGACATGAAGGTAGTTGGTGTGAGAGAAGAGGATGCAGAAGACAGGGTTAGATGGAGGACACTGATTCACTGTGGAGACCCCTAAAGGGAAAAGCCCAAAGGAGAAGAAGAACAAGACCCTCAGATTGATAGTACAGTTTTTATCTCGACGTGTTTAGACTGATGAACTTCAGGAAGAGTCAGCAAAGACCAGAAAGACATGTGACAGCTGGAAATTAAAGATATTGTAGTTTATGTTAAAAAAATGGATCTACAAACAAGACTTCTGTCTGTTGTAGGTTCTGTTTGTCTGAAGATCGTCCAAAGCTGTTTAAGTCAATCCACTGGACTTTAAGAAAGTTTTTTGAAGACCTTTCACCTCTCATCCACTCATTTGGGAAAAGCCCAAAGAAAAGAAGAAGGTTGGACATTTTTGTGTTTCCCTGTTTTGTCCCCTCATGGACAGTCAGCCAGTTCCCTCCAACGTGTTACAGAATAAATCTCAGCGTCTTGCTTTGAGTTCATATTTGAGTCTTCTTCTGTTTTGCAGAGAGGTGCTAATGTACTACTAATAATATACTAATTTACAGAACTAGCAAATGAAATAAGGCAGACATGGATGAAGTATTTGAACTGAAACTGTTTGAATGATTATGTCTCCTTCGGCTGGATCTGACTGAAGCCTGGGAGAACCCACATGCTGTTCTGATCCAGGCGGCAGCACCTGGAGGCGAGAAGCGGAGCGTCTGTGTTACCACATTCTGATGAGTTCCCTCAAAGTCATAAATCCTTCAGGCGGTAGCCGTCAATCCAGAGCGGCTGCCAGGCCTCAGGAGCCCCGTGCCAAGTCTCGGCTTGTCTGCCTGGTTTCAAACCAGCAGACACCTAAATGGAGGCCGAATTGACGCATCGATGGAATGTCTTGATGGCTGATGGAACGGCTCAAATCGCACAAATATTCACCGCGTCGTTTGCAGGTGGGTTGTGGGTAATCTCATGACATCATACAGTCAGTACCTGGGGATTCAGGTTCATTTCCCAACACTTCTCCTAGACTACATTATCACTGGCCGTTATGAAGAACAGGAAACTTTCTTTGTGACAGATTTCTTTAATTTCTTTTGTTTTAAAAAAAGAATTATTTGAACATGCAAAGTCATCCAAATCGGCTTTATTTTCATAATTTTGAACACGTTGTAGACTAACATTCAACCATTTCATGCAGTAACAATTTCAATTGGAATGTTTTTTACACTTTTCTTGATGCATAAAAATAACACAGATTTTTCAGAAATAAACAACCGTCAGTGGAATGGAGCCCACCCCAGTGGGTACATAGGACACCTTTCTTTGCTCCTAACAGGGACTGGCACTTTGTCTTCTTCCTGATGGAACCTGAGGCTACAGAAGACCATTCTTCTCCAGTCCAGACATCTGGCTGAGGTGCCAGACCTTCAACGCGCTGACGCAGAAGTAAAGAGCACTTGGATGGCCTGTTGTTGGTTTTTGTGTTCCGCTCACCGCTGCACGTCGCTCCCTGACATCCAGCCCTGCTTTACGCTGCACAGCCTCACAGAACATGTCAGCTCCTTGTTGTTGTGGCCGCGGCTCAGGAGGGTTGGAGGTTTGAAACCCGCTCCATTCCGCGTCATTCTCTGCTGTTGTGCCCTCAGGTAACGCACTTCACCGGCCTGTCCTTGCAAATCCTGAATAAATGAACGCTAATGACAAATGAGGCTAATCTGCACTAAAGATTAGCCTCATTTGTAGTGAAAACTGAATAATGCAACTGATTAGCAGAAATATTACTGTAGATGTAATAGATGTATTTTCAAGAACAGAAACGTTGCAGCGATTATATGAATTGTAACTGAAATATAGTCATTAATGCACAATGTCCATGGTAGCTGACAGGTGAGAAATGGTCATTTCTTTCCCACATAACGACGACATTCAAAGATGACGTTCACTACTGCTAATCCACTATCACCAGTATAGTGTCTCCAGTAAAGCTTCCAAATGAGACCCAGAAGGTTCTGGATGTTGTTCTGTGGATCTAGAATACCAAAGTGGATCTTTAGGTTCTGTCCATCAGAGGAATGTCTGAAGAAGGAAGGATGAAACTGAAGCTGACCACTTCAGCTGTCTGAATGTTGGCAGGAGCAGCGACCCCCAACCCTTGGGTGACACCTAATGGCGAACATTGTGTCGGTCACGATCCCAACACCTACTGGAGACAAGGAAGTGATCGAGACAAAAGAAGTTTTTTATTATAATAGAGGATATAAAATAAATATACATGAATTTTTCATTTAACAGTCATTTGTACAGTGAAATTTGGGCAAGTTTGCTAAAAGCAGCTAAATAATTTTTGTCTGTTTGTTTTTTTCTGCGCTGAGCTATTGCTGCTTGTCTGTAAATGCTATGAAAAGACAATACATTTAGGCCATATATGTCAAACCTGCACGCGCCCACACATTCACACACATGTAATACACAGAGAATGTAAAAGAGTCGACAAACGCCCCAACCTGCCAAGTATTCTGCTCAGGAAGCTCGCTGAGAGCTCAGGGAGACTTAATGTAGATTCAGATTTAGAGATTCGGTTTCCAGGAAAGATGTCACGTTTATTCACCAACAGGGAAATATTCTGGCTAGAGATATTGGCTTGATATTTAAAATTGCTGTGATGGACACTGCAGAGACTTGCAGATGGAGTGTCTGTCTGTCTGTACAAACTGTTGGAAGGGAGACAAGTTTTCATTTTCCCCATTAGAAAGGGCATGCAATACCAAAAAGGAGTTAAAGTGGGAGGGGAGAGCAGCCTAAAGGTGCACTAGATTCCATATAGGCGTGGACTAATGTGTGTCTATCCATATGTACACACACAGAGGAGCATCATCTGCTGGATTACTGTCATAGCACTGCCAGGACATTAGTGTCTAAAGCAAGACATTTTAAAAAAAACATTAAATACTTTTCATTTACCACTAAATATTTGAGCAACAACAGTGCATTAAAAGACATTTGTCGTATCAATATCTTAATGAGAAATTCTTAAAATGTGTTCTTATGTACAACATTTGAAAAGGTAGTCAGAACGGCGCTTCAGTAACGTGTGAGGACACTTTCTGTTTGGAGAGACAACAGGAGCAGATCCTTCCACCGGGATCGGATGCATTCTGTAGAAGTGAGACGCCACGACCTCCCATAAAATATATTTCTATATATATTCAGCTGCTAGCTTCCACGTTACGTAAATAAAAAATATGCTACATAGTAATGAGGAAAAAAACAAACAAAGAGCTAACAGAGGAAGAGGCTTTAAGATTCAAACACAAAAAAAAGTCTTTAAAAATCCCTACAAGGCACCGTCCACACAAACCAAACCGTGGATTATTATCATTCCTATAAAAGCAGTGAGAATGTGGAATATCTGCGTGACGGAGAAGCAGGCGTGATCCCGAACAGCTGCGTCACCGCGGTTCTACTGTACATCCAGGCGGCGCTAACACATTCAGCAACGACATATGATTTCATGTAAGCATATAGAGAGATGACTATAACAATAAATACCATTTAGCGACGCCTGCTTTACCCAACAGAGGTCCCGTTCTATAGCTACTATAGTTAAGGCAGAGGAAAGTTTAAAAAAAGGGTATTATTCATAGATGTGTGGGAACAATAAATATGATTGTTTACTATCTATATATGCATTTCTTTACAACAGTTCATTTGCAGTACATTTCAAAATGCTGTGAAAAAAAAGGACAGTGAGTTTACTGAACTCCATAATACACCAGGAACGAACACGTCAGCCAATCAAAAAACATCAGAAACGCCGTCAAACCCGAAGCGCGTGAAAAAACTTTCGTCTGGGATTCGGCTGTTTGTTTGTTTTATGCATAGCAGTTGGTTGTAGGTTCGATTCCCACTGGAGTCTCACGCTCTATAATACTCAGGATACATCGCCCCTGCAGGCGAAGTGCTTGATACACACACACACACACACACACACACACACACACACACACACACACACACACACACACACACACACACGAGGTGATCACCTCTGAATAGCTGCTTTGTTTGTACAACAGAAGGTGAACACAGTTACGATAAACGATGACATTATGAGCTGAAGTTTGCCTTTAAAGCTGCACTAATCAATATTTATTTCATCATTGATTGATTAAATAACTATTTCTAATGGGGAAGGAGACGCTTCACTCGACATTTTGGCCTCTTTTAGCACATTGTTTTGGTTTTGGACCTCTTTACAGCCACAGGCAGCCGTTCAGACGGACAAACAGGCAGTAAGACAGTTAACAACTCTGTACTGCAGTGATGAGCATCAAACTGATATGAAACCAGGTTAAAAGAGATGGATGCTGGACTCGGTATTTACTCCGTTACATGTTTCTCACACACCGACCATATGAACTACATTACAGAGAGGAAAGTGGCGGCATAACGTTTTATACGTGTAAAAACAGAAGATAACTTTCTGTTTCAGATTTTTCTCCCTTGTATTGTTTTTATGACATATTTTTCAAACTCCACCTCTGCGTGTGTGTGTGTGTGTTTGTGTGTGTGTGTTTATGTGTGGTACAGTCACGCTAAGCTTCCTCAAATATCAACTGAGACTCTGTAAATACACACATCAAACACTGAACACAGCATTGGTGAAGTGAATTTAAAGAACTCAAGAGCTGCTGCTGCGTCTTCTGCTGGTAGATTTTCATGTGACGTTTTGTTCTTGGAAGTCAGTAAATTAATGTTTAACTTTAAGTTCAGATGGCCTTAAGCATATGATAACCAATGCAAACAGTAAAGTCCGGGTCGTGACCTCCAGACTCCTCCTGGTGATGGGACTGATCAGATTTAAGTGTCAGGATTCAACACAAATCTAAGTTTGATAAAATCCCTCTGATCTCACTGAATACATAATTTGGTGTGAAACAGTGAAATTAAACATGGAACCATTCTGTAGGAGAGAAAATTGGACGGAAACAGCACAAAACCTACAATTTTGACTGTCGTCATGTGACCTGCTGTAGCTGAGGTGTCACAGGAAGTTCTAAAGGAATACTGAGAACTAAAGACAGGCACAAACATAAGGTCAGCACTAAAACACTGTTTTGCAAGTTCTGATGAAAACTGCTTCCACTCTTGCAACACCTTACAGTTTCCTGCATATTTATAATAACTTTGTTTTCCAGAGGTGCAGTTCTCTTTCCAGCCACCAGGTGGGAGTGTTTCCTCATCCTACTGCAGGCCACAAACTAACCGACTGCATCTGACGGAACAGACGCAGCTCCAGCTGAGTCATCTGTGTGTTCTTCAGTACAATCTGCACGCAGTCGGTCATGTGACTGAACAGGACCAATGAGGACAGAGCAACACAAAGGACAATGAAGATGGTCTGTGGTTTTGATCGGGTATTGTTCATTTACCTGTAAGCGGTGGACAAACTTACAGGTGATTCACACAGCGTCAAATATTAATACAATTCTGGGAAATAGTTTGCCATCAAAATCTCCTCAGAAAATGGATTTAAAATACTGATAAAATACAGCATTTCACTGTGCTTTACACAGATTATTATTGGATATGATTATTACATTATTATTATGTATTATTATTATTATTATATTATTATTATTATATATTATTATTACATTATTATTATTACTATCTATCTATCTATCTATCTATGTGAAAAATGAAGAATATGAAGGAGAAATTATTCCTAGCTCATAACTTTAACTTTATGATAGAATAATAAAATGATGCTCCTGCTCTGAACTTAGTATAAAGATGATAAACATTTTATAAAACGACAGTTAGGAGGTTATTATAGAATGCTACACCAACTGGTTTCATATTTAGCATCTTGGAAGGGTTTCTCACCCACTGATCCGAGGGTAACACACACACACACACACACACACACACACAGAAACACAACTACTTATGGAAGAGGCACTGAGGGTTTACGTCAATACGTGTGATTATTGTTGCTCTGGCCTCATTGTCTGTACTGATGAACACACTTGTTGTGTGTGAACACGCGGCGACCACGCGGCGACCACACGTCGTCTCAGTGCTCAGGTCGCAGTGAAAGAGGAACGAGAAGAAAAACCTCACCCCGGGTTTGTTCTTTAGCGCTTTGAAGATCAATTCAACGGTCAGTGCAGTTCTAAGTAAAAGGATAAATGACATGCATAAAAAACATATGATATACACACACACAAACACACACACACTCACACACACACACTCACACACACTCACAATGATAACATTAAAACCTTACAAAAACAATCTGACACCAGGCAATAACAGTCTCAAGACGTGTGTGAGGAGGAGGCCGTACTGTTAGCTGCCCTGTACGTCGATGCGCACGGTCGTGTTCAGAAACCTTGAAAGTGTTGAGGGTCTTGGTTTTAGAACGGCGTCGGAGCGGAGTGTTCCCCGCCGGCTCCTGAACAGAGCCACCGTCGCCGTAGGAGGAGAGGAAGACGCTCCTGGTCTCTACAGGTAGTGAATCAGATCAGACAGAACTCGGAGCTGTAAAAAGACAACTTGGTTTTCTTATTTTCCAAATTCAAATGAGATAAAGAGAGTTCTGAATATAGAAACCCTTATCATAAGAATATTACGTTTAAATTGCGCATTTAATATTTCCCTGCAATTGCATCAGCGGTGAAGCCGATTGGCTCTGTAGAAACATGTGACTGCGTCTCTGTTAGCTCCAACAACCTCCAGCTGCTTCTGATAATCCAGGAAATATCCGAGATGACAGTAAAGGGCTTTTCCTCCTGTGTCCGCTCTCATCCCATTGCTTCTGTATAGAACAATATATACATGACATCAACTATCCAGGTAAACTCTAGTGAGACAAAAATCAAATAGAAAAAAGTGCTATATGATATACATATATGAAGAACAGCTGTACTTCTTCCTCGTGAGGAATATTGTGTTTGTAAGTGCTGTGGTTGTGGGTCAGCGTGCGACACGCCTTCACGTCTATCTTACATCAGCTGCTTTAAAAATGTTTCTGCAGCCCACACAGGTTCATCTTTTGGTTCCTATGTTGTTTTTTCCCTGTCCGCTGAGGGTCTGTCAGTTCAGAGGTCAAAGCTGAGGAAGGGTTGACAAGGAGATTGGTTGACTTGGAATGACGCAATGCATGATGGGAGGTCTGACCAGGATGAAACGAGCGACACCGTGACAGGAGCTGATGGTGTAACGGCGACTCTTCTGCTGGTTTGGGAGCGACCGGGAGCATCAGTAACGGTGTGTCTGATGGGAGTACTGGGAGCTCTGCTGGGACGACGACGAGTATCCCATGGTGCTCTGGGGCTGGGTGGAACCTTGGACGTTGGTTTGGTAACCAAGGCGGGTGCCGGAGTGCTGAGAGAGAGACACAGGAAGGGTGGAGAGAAAACAGAGTGATGAGTAGGAGCGGTGATACCTATAAGTATTCAGTCATGATGTTACCGTGGTTACATCGGCTTTACATCAGTCAGTTTTATGGCGCATTTACCATTAAATTATAAGCCTGACATTAAAAACTGGGACGCAATCATTTGCAAAGCAACACTGAGCCTCACCTCAGATTGGACGACCAATGGAAACAAGATTTAATAAATAAAACACGAAAGTCAGTACCTCACCGCCGTCAACCTCACCATACGTCACTGATGTAAGAGGAGTGGAGGGAAACACACACACACACACACACGCACGCACGCACGCACGCACGCACGCACACACACACACACACACACACACACACACACACACACTAAAGTACTGAAGGTTTCAGGATTCAAAGTAGTAAAAAAACAAATGCTCTCTTGGATACAACCCATTGGTGTGGGTTTAAAGGTGGGGGTTACTATTCCTGAGCAGCATTCAGGAAAAACATGAGAATTTTCAACCATTAGAAGAAGCTGGATTAGGGATCTGGGGATCAATCAATCAATCAGTCAATCAAGTTTTATTTATATAGTGCTTAATTATGGCAACAGACATTTCAAAGCACTTTAACCGAAATAAAAACCCAACTGAAC
Organism: Antennarius striatus; assembly: GCF_040054535.1. Taxonomy (NCBI): domain Eukaryota; kingdom Metazoa; phylum Chordata; class Actinopteri; order Lophiiformes; family Antennariidae; genus Antennarius; species Antennarius striatus. The sequence continues at coordinate 17,454,721 of NC_090794.1, read as the reverse complement.
CCTCCAGAGCATAAGCAACAGTGGCGGGGAAAAACTCCCTCATTGAGGAAGAAACGCCGGGCAGGACCCAGACTCTTTTGGGCGGCCATCCGCCTCGACCGGTTGGGTGGAAAAGAAATAAAAGGAAGATAAGGACAGGATCAGAGAAACAGAGACAGAGAGAGAGAGAGAGAGAGTCAGATAGGCCAGATAGAGTCAGTGTCTTCATGGTTAGAGTTAGAACATTTGATGCAGGTGCTGAATTGGCGATGGCGATGTTGTTATCCGGATGACACGCAATTGTTTCCCTTGATTAAACCTGATGAAGTCAGTCAGTTGGGCAGATTACAGGTGCGTATCAAAGAGATTAAAGATTGGATGACCAATAACTTTTTGCATCTAAATTCTGGTGAAACCGAGGTCATTGTGCTTGGCCCAAAAGCCGTTAGGGATGTAGTGCCCTGTGATGTAATTGCCTTTGATGGCATCATTTTTGAGGCCAAAACCACTGGATCTGTCGTTTAACACACACATAAAACAGGTTTCTAGAACGGCCTTTTTCCATCTCTGAAGCATTGCTAAAATCAGGCATATTTTAAAACGGAAAGACAACTTATCACGGATCCGCTTATTTTTGTTAAAACCCAACAGTGAACATATAAACTACTACTTTAATGAAAGAAACATGTGTCCTAAAGAGGAAGCAGACCAGGGGAGTCACAGGATGTGAACTAGCTGAGCTGTGAGGACCTCAGATGATCTAACATCCAGTAGGTCTCATTGAAGGGGTGGGGCGCCCCAGAACCCGGGTCAATGACACTGAAGTAGGTCAGTGATGATGATGGTGACCACTAGTGGACTGCTGGCCACCCTCGTGTCCAACCGGTTCACTCTGGTTTATTTATACATGTGCTGAGGTGTGAGCACTCCCAGCTGTCTCAGCCACTGGTATATATAACACTCTATGTGATATGCTTGTACATACACTCATGCCCAGGTATGTTTGGAGAGCACATGCTTAGAATGACAGCCATAGTTGTTAGAACTGAAAGCACCAAAGCTGTTAGAATGACTTCCTCTCAGTTTGCTAGTGGGGTTTCCTCCCTGCAGGTGGAAAAGGCAGAAGAAGTCCCATCGGTCACCTCTTCTGCCCTGCAGATTGACCCAATCACTCCCTGACCCCGCCTGTACCTCATCACACAACGTCCATCAGCAAGACTCCCCCCACCCAAAGCTTCGAATCTGACACAAGTGAAGCCTGCAGACCTCGTGGTGACTCGCTCTCAGCTCAGGGAGTCGTCATAAAGAGCGTAAACACTTGAACTATACACACTAACAGGGGTCGGAGCTTTGGTCTTTCTATGTGTTCTATGTTTAGAGACTCATTAAAAAATATGACAACAACAAGCAATAAGTGTTACTGTCAGCTATTATTAATTACACTATATCAATTTGCATTTTTCAAACACTAAAAATGCTTATAATCACTTGTTTGATTTGACCGACTTGTTTCTCCATTCACACATTAATTTTGATAGAATCTGATTTGGGGGTCCTGTTAAATACAAGTTAAATGTCAGTGTGTGGAACTGTTTCTTCTTTATTCTTCTTCTGAACTCAAACAGGACTTAACTTTGATTGCCTACTGACCCACATTTGGACTGTGAACTCACTGGCTTCCATTGACGTCTATAGACATCAATTCCGTTTTTCAACGTGGAGGGCGGGGTGGAGCTGGTCAGTGACCATCAGGCTTCTAATCCTGGAATGTATCGTCATGACAACTGAAGTACCAATAAATGTCCGGGTCATCAGAAAAAGTCCACCAAAGGAGAAAAATGTCTACAAAGTGTTGGCAGCCAATGAGTTAATGAGTGGACATGCCTCGTGAAACCCACCTGGTAGTCTGACTGGAGAACCCCAGTGCCTGAGGAGGCCCCGGAGGGCCCGATTCGAGGTTTCTTGTTGGGGGGGCCCTGGTCTTGTCCATGCTGTAAACCCCCTCCTGTGGCGCCCCCTGTGGCTCCGGAGGTGCCGTTGGTTTGGGCCGAGCTCTGCTGGGAGGGGGCTTGTTGGGCTGTGGTCTGCTGCTGGTTCTGGGCCTGAGTTTGGCCTGTTGTCTGCTGGTGCTGCTGGGTCTGGTTCTGGAGACCCAAGAGAACACAATAAGCATCTGGACTTCTTGTGTTGAGGCCTGTAGACATTTCGCTTCTCTTAACTGACTGCTGGGGCGTTCCAGGAACTTTACCCCAGAGAATCATTGATGGTCACCCCAAAGAAAGGGAGAACACTACAGTAGGTGGTTGATACTGAAAATGGGTTTAGTGTGTGAGAATGACAAGAACCGCATCCACGGCAAAACAATGTGTGGCGATATACTCTATAGCTGTGGTCCCCCAACCCCCGGGTCGTGGACCAGTACCAGTCTGTGGGTCAGTCAATACAGAAAGACTACAGAGCTTACATTATTTCTGTTTTCTTTCTGATTATCTTCTTTTCCTTTCGGCTTTTCCCTTCAGGGGTCTCCACAGCCAATCAGTGTCCTCCATCTAACCCTGTCTTCTCATCCTCTTCTCTCACACCAACTACCTTCATGTCCTCTTTCACTACATCCATAAACCTCCTCTTTGGTCTTCCTCTAGGCCTCCTGCCTGGCAGTTCAGAACTCAGCATCCTTCTACCAATATATTCACTATCTCTCCTCTGGACATGTCCAAACCATCTCAGTCTGGCCTCTCTGACTTTATCTCCAGAACCTCTAACATGTGCTGTCCCTCTGATGTACTCATTCCTGATCCTATCCATCCTGGTCACTCCCAGAGAGAACCTCAGCATCTTCATCTCTGCTACCTCCAGCTCTGTCTCCTGTCTTTTCCTCAGGGACACTGTCTCTAGACCAAACAACATCGCTGGTCTCACCACAGTTTTGTACACCTTTCCCTTCATTTTAGCTGAAACTCTTCTATCACACATCACACCTGACACTTTCCTCCACCCGTTCCATCCTGCCTGGACACGCTTCTTCACCTCTTTTCCACACTCTCCATTGCACTGGACTGTTGACCCTAAGTACTTCAAATCCTCCACCTTCTTGATCTCTTCTCCCTGTAACCTCACTCTTCCACTTGGGTCCCTCTCATTCACACACATGTACTCTGTCTTACTGCGGCTAACCTTCATTCCTCTCCTTTCCAGGACAAACCTCCACCTCTCTAGCTTCTCCTCCACCTGTTCCCTGCTCTCACTACAGATCACAATGTCATCTGCAAACATCATAGTCCATGGAGATTCCTGTCTAGCCTCGTCTGTCAGCCTGTCCATCACCATAGCAACAAGAAGGGGCTCAGAGCTGATCCCTGATGCAGTCCCACCTCCACCTTGAACTCCTCTGTCACACCTACAGCACACCTCACCACTGTCTTACAGTCCTCATACATGTCCTGCTTATTGTGAACGATGTTTTGTTTTAAATAAGTGGATTCTCTCCTCCACATCTGTCTATCAGTCACTCTTGATCCTTGTCAAGAGGCTTGTCTCGGTCACATGACCACCTTCTTAAAGGGGCCGCTCCGGCCGCTAACACATACATGACCAAATACAAAATATATCACCAAACGTCTTTGTGCAGCGTAAAAGAGCCAGCAGAAGACCGAAGAAATAACTACGACTTCAAAGAAAAAGAAGGCTGAAAAATGTGAGTGAACAGGAATTTTCACATTGAATACAACCAGTACCCATAGACCTCACATCAGTACCTCACTCATGTAGTCAAACTTGTTGAACCAGCATCGAATACAGTATCAGAGCTGTAAGACTGGTTCAAACAAGACTGGTTTAAACAAGACTGGTTTAAATCAGTCTCACAGCGGCTGTAAACCTTGAAAAAACTAGGTCAAGGTCAAATTTCAACTTTTGCACATTTTTTTGCACGTATCTCAGGATCTGGACAAGATAGAAAGACGAAACAAAAGGCGTTATATTCAGGGAGGCAAGGGGATGACAATCAGATCACAACCTTGACCTTCAAAAGTAGATCAAGATCAAATTTTCACTTTTACACCTTTTTAGATACACATCTCTGAAACCTGATGAGCTATAATCACAAAACAAAAAGCAACATTTTCAGGAAGCCAGAGGCAAGAAAATGTGTAGGTCAGGGTAAAATTTTGAATTCAGGGGTGTCGCAGGATGTTGTAGTAGACTGCCTTGTTATGACTTTTAATTGTTTCCAGGAAAGTAATCACTAAATTAAACTATCAAAAAAGTAAAAAGAGCATTATTTTCATCTGAAATGTGTTGGTGACAATACTGTCGTATTCCATATACTGTGTGTCCTCCTTTGTCCCTGCCTGTGGTGAAACCACAGCTGAATCCCTTGTAGAGATTTATTACGGAGTAAAAATAACCGAAAGAACAAAGAAAACAGTGTCGATGATGATGAGCAGATTTGATCCTCTTGCCACGGCTGTTTAATATGTAAGAAAACATGGTTTCCTGATGGCTGACATGTAAAACTGTCCACTTACAGATTCTTATCTATTATCTAAGAGACTGTAAGTCTCTAAATTCCTCCTGAAAGGCTCTAAAGCCACTAAACTGCTTGTGGGTCAGTCCCTCAATACACAAGCACAGCCAGAAAACTAGGGCAACATTATGATGCCATGGGTCATCTGGGTGATAAACTTTTCAGCACAAAGAACAGAAAACTGTTAATTCTGATATCTTAATAAAAACATCCCCTCTTGAGCTCTTAATTTTTAAAAGTAGAGTCTTAATCTAGGTACAGTTTGAATACTAACTGTGTTACAGTTCATTACAATGAGAACCTTAAGCAGGGCGATCATTTTCCCAGATCAGATAACATCAAATTACTTCCTTTATTCAAACCCTTAATGTAATGTAAAAAATGATCAGATAGCTTATTCGATTTGGTGAGAGGACGATAACACAACTGCATAACAAACGATTATAAATGACACTCGATAGTTCCACACTGATCACTTGTTAAATAAAGATAATTTGTCGCAAATACATGTCCTGAATACGCACCATATACACACCATAAATACATGGGACTGTTCTACATCCACACTGATGGATTACATCTGATAAAGTAAGGAAGTAAGTTAATAAATGAGTAAATAAATAACACAAAATCACAGTAACTAGGCTCATAAATCTGGGTCACAATGTCACTGGTTCCTTGCTGGTCCTTCATCCTTTCAGGTTTTATAAATCCCACCAGGAATGTTTTGTGTAATCCTGCTACAACAAACCAACAACAGACCAACCACTGAAACAAATACGTAGACAAGATGACATCAACAGGAAAATAATCAGTTAGTATTTTAATCTATTTAACTCATGTGAAGTTTTTTTGGCCATGAAAGGCTCGATCTTAGATTTCTACACGACTCCTCATAATACATGAAGCTCCTCTCATGAACTAAAGTTACCAGCTTCACTTCTTCCCTAAATACCACAAATTCCCATGTAAATTATACTGTACTGGGACGATGTTTGACATCGACTTCATCTTTGGCTTAACATTATTATTATCAATATCATTATCAGGATTATTAGTAATATTTTCAGTGGTATTGTAGTAAATATTAAAACTTGCTTTCTTCTTGTCCCTTTAGGGGTCACCACATCGTGTTGTCCTTTTTCCATTAAGAGCATTTTGAATTTTGATGTATCAGAAATCCAATGGATTTAAAGTTAAGTGTGTGAAGAAGAATCAGCCTTTTGTGTGCATGGATTTAAATATTGTGTTTTCATATTTGTTCAGTGAAATACAGTGGCTTGCAAACGTATACAGGCCCCTTTAACTTTTCCACATTTTGTCATGTTACAACCAAAAACAGAAATATATTTTATTGGAATTTTATGTGAAAGACCAACACAAAGTGACACACAATTGTGAAGTAGACAGAAAATTATACACGATTTTAAAAAAATTTTTACAAATAAAAAACTGAAAAGTACGGTTTGAAAACGTATTCAGCCCCCCGAGTCAATACTTCGTAGAACCGCCGTTTTCTGCAATTACAGTTGCAAGTCTTTTGGGGTATGTCCCTCCCAGCTTTGCACATCGAGAGACTGACATTTGTGCCCATTCTTCCTTTCAAAACAGCTCAAGCTGAGTCAGATTAGATGGAGAGTGTTTGTGAACGGCAGTTTTCAGATCTTGCCACAGATTCTCGATTGGATGTCGGTCAGGACTTAGACTGGGCCATTCTAACACATGAGTCTGTTTTGTTTTAACCCGTTCCATTGTAGCCCCAGCTTTACGTTTAGGGTCGTCCTGCTGGAACGTGAACCTCCGCCCCAGTCTCAAGACTTTTGCAGACTCCAACAGGTTTTCTGCCAGAATTGCCCTGTATTTGGCTCCATCCATCTTCCCATCAACTCTGACCATCTTCCCTGTCCCTGCTGAAGAGAAGCCCCCCCAGAGCGCGATGCTGCCACCACCACGTTTGACAGTGGGGATGGTGTGTTTAGAGTGATGTGGTGTTAGTTTTCTGCCACACATAACGTTTTGTATTTAGGTCAAAAAGTTCCATTGTGGTCTCTCCTGACCAGAGCACCTCCCTCCCCATGTTTGCTGTGTCTCCCTTGTGGCTTCAGGCAAACTAAACGGGACTTCTGATGGTTTTCTTTTAACAATGACTTTCTTCCTGCCACTCTTCCATAAAGGCCCGATTTGTGCAGCGCACGACTAACAGTTGTCCTGTGGACAGACTCCCCCACATGAGCTGTGGATCTCTGCAGTTGGTCGAGAGTCACCACGGGCCTCTTGGCTGCATCTCTGATCAGTGCTCTCCTAGTTCGGCCTGTATGTTTAGGTGGACGGCCGTGTCTTGGTAGGTTTGCAGTTGTGCCATGCAATTTCCATTTCCGGATGATGGATTGAACAGTGCTCCGTGAGATGTTCAAAGCTTGGGAAACCTTTTTATAGCCTCATCCTGCTTTAAACTCCTCCACAACTTCCTCCCTGAACTGTCTGGTGTGTTCCTTGGACATCATGATGCTGTTTGCTCCCCAATATTCTCTTAACAAACCTCTGAGGCGTCACAGAACAGCTGATTTTGTACTCAGATTAGATTACACACAGGTGGACTCTATTTAGTCATTAGGTCAACATTTGATCAGTCATCAATCATCAGGCAACTTCTGAAGCCAAATGGTTACACTCAGAGAAAAGGGGGCTGAATACTTTTGCACGCTGTACTTTTCAGTTTTTTATCTGTAACATTTTTTAAAAATCATATAATTTTCTTTCTACTTCACAATTGTTTGTCACTTTGTGTTGGTCTTTCACATAAAATTCCAATGAAATATATTTGGATTTGTAGTCATAACGGGACAAAATGTGGAAAAGTTCAAGGGGGCTGAATACGTTTGCAAGCCACTGTATATCTGCTTGTTTAGTGATTTCGTAGTCACAGCAGTGACAGGGAAATTCGTAAAATATCTCATCTCATTGAGAGCGTTTGTCTTTTTTGTTGTTAAATCAATAAAAAAAAGTGTCGGATAAAGCACAGAACATTTGTACAGATTAGTTTTGTAAAAATTCCTATATTTCTGTGACTTATAATGTGTGTTTTCTATTGTTCTTCAGAATGTGTGAGCATACTGACAATAAAAACGAAGCCTCCAGGCACACGTCTGATAAATTTAGCCTCCACTTCACGCAATTGAAACTTCGTAGAATCAAAACACACGAGCGTTCTCCACTTTGACTTCCATACCAAGGTCTTGTGACTTCTCTTAGACTTGAACCTTTTAACGTGAAAATAAATGACATTCTCCACAACCAAAACTTACAAAGTGTGTTATTTAAAAAGTGTGTCGCAAATCAATTAGTTTCCTTCATTTCCTGAATCAAATCATGTTATCACCACGGGCCTCGAGTTAACGCCGTTTAGACAGATTTGATGAGTAAATTGTAAGAAGCTAACTCCCCACTGGAGATAGCCTTTTACACAAAGATCGTCGTTTGATAAAAATCAGAGACCATCAAACACAATAAAGTAACTTTTAAAAATGTCTTTCAAGCTGTATTTGATTATGGGATTACCTTTTCTGTTTTCTCCTCTGGCTCGTCTTCATTTAGGAACTCTCGTTTCGGGTAAGGGATCTGACACCCAGCAAACACACTGGAGGAAACCACACACAGTCATTCATGGAGATCTTTCCTTCAACTACTCTGGATTACATGTAAACCAAAAATAATGTGTTAAACTTCAGGAGTAAACTGCTGCTGACATGCTCTTCTCTGGCTGAAACAAGTCGTGTTGACGTTCAGTGAAGCTTACTCAGTGGTTGGTAATGGGTCCTCCAGGAAGTAGGGGTCCTGCAAAGCCTGCTCCGATGTGATCCTTTTGGTGGGATCCATGGTAAGAAGTTTCTGGAGCTGAGGGGAGAGGAGAGCAGTCAATGTGGTGATGTAACACCGACGAAGACGATCAGCCTCTGCTAACGGAGTTTAGGTGTGAAAATGAGCAGGCGTTTTCACACCAGGGTTAGTATTACACTACACTGCGCCCTCGCTCATTCGCGCATCAACCCTCACGACTTCACCTCACCGTGGATTTTTGGTCGGCGGTCATGTGATACCGTACACGCATTCTATTGGCTGACGGCATGCAGAAGTACGCTACGTTCCAAGAGTCTCAGACTTCCGTGAGACACAAAAGTGCTTTAAACAGAAAGTGGTTTAATTTCAGTATGGGGAGGGTTCATAAACGTTTAAATTACCATAGATAATAAGATAAATAGTTTGTCGTTAATCACGAGTGGTTCCTGGAACGCATTAACCACGAAGAACGAGGGATCACTTTTTATCACATAACGTAGTTAAACTAGTTAAAAATGGTCTTGTCGGTGTAGACCAGCGGTCCCCAGCCTTCATTTCTCCACACACAGGTTTTACGTCAGACATTATTTTCATGGACCGTCCTTTATGGTGTGATGGATAAATACAACAAAATAAAAGGATACAACCAGCAGAAAAACTGCTTTTCTCCCTAAATATAATAATAAACATGAATCCACATTCTTTCTGTGGTCGGTTACCACTGCTGCAGACAATGTCTAATCCTTCTCATGTGCACATTTTTACTTATTCTGTCTAAATAATATGCAAAGTTCAAAAGATTTTCAGTTTTTATTCAATTGAAATAGATGTAGACATGTTACATTTGCTTATTTGTCCAGTTACTGCAGCTAATGTTTTCTTATAGCCGTGTGTGTGTGTGTGTGTGTGTGTGTGTGTGTGTGTGTGTGTGTGTGTGTGTTTACCTACCAACAAAAAAACTTTGCTGTCTGGTTTGACTTTGTGCTTTTCCATGTATTTGATTAAGCTGCTGTTTGCATATCTGTTAGAATAGAAACAAGAAAACACACGTAAATAAAAGAGATGAGCTTTATGTCAATCAGATCAGAGACACAACAACTACTCACGTCGTCCTCCTGAAGTCCTTCTGCAGTGTTGGGTACTCTGGCATTTTCCTAATGTCTTCCCAGTCCTTATCTGTACACAAACAAACCCACAGCTGCATGAGCGTTACACTTAACAAAGGACACGTTTGAGTTTTCTGAAACAGGACTGACGGAAAGTCTTCCTCAAAATAAGAAGTAGGAGTGAGAAAATTTGTTGATCAGGAAAAAAAATGCAAACATGTTTTGTCACACAGTTACTAATGCATTTTAAACAACATAAATTACTCTTGTTCTGTTGTGACGGCTGAAAGTGCAGCATCAGTAAAAACTCTTCAGGTGCCGCTTAGTTGAGGAGGTTTATTGTCAGACTATGAAGCTCTACAAACAGCTGATTAACCAGTGAGACCATGAATAGGGGAGTCATGGTTCTAAATTGATTTTAGAAAGACCTTAAATGTTTTTGGTTTTCACACCGACTGACGGAGGACATGCAGATGTGAGCGCCGGTGGTTATCTCAACAGTAAGGTTTATTTTCTATGACCAAAATAAGAAAACAGCTTTATTTGAATGTAAACTGATGGTGGACATATTTTAACTTTCAAGTACAAAACATTTATTTCAGTAAATGAGCGTGGTTATCGAATAAAAGTAGCTTTGGACACAGCTTTGGATTTGTAAAGCTGTGTCCAATACTTGTGTTGGAGGAAACGTGTGTGTGTGTGTGTGTGTGTGTGTGTGTGTGTGTTGACCTGCAGGGAAACCCATGACGCTGAATATCCTGTCCAGCTGGTCATGATGGAAGGGGTTACTGGTCTTGATGTCTTCCTGGCGACAGTGAAAGATTGGCTCCGATGTCAGCAGCTCCGCAAAGATGCAGCCGATTGCCCAAATATCTGAGGCGCGCACACACACACACACACACACACACAAACACACACACACACACACACACACACACACACACACAGATCACTGAGTCTGGTATTCTTTAGGTACATTAACTAGAGAGCAAAGTTTTGATTTTTGAAATAACAGCGGGCACCAGGAGAAAAAATGCATTTTATTGTCCAAAGGGGGGCAGAGTGGTAGGCAGCTGCTTTGAGGTGCGCCCTAATGAGCAGCTTTTGGGGGGGGGGTGCCTTGCTCAGGGGCGCTTCGGCTGTGCCCAGGGGGTGAGCTGGCGCCTCCCACTGCCACCCCCCACTCAGGATGTTTGGCCCACTCGGGTCTTGAACCGGCGACTTGCGGTCCCCAGGTCAATGCTTGGTGGGCTGAGCTACTGCCCCCCCCCAGTATTTGTGTTTGAATCCAGAACTTCTTCCTGTTTAAATAATTTAGTCAGCAACACTTCATGTTGCAGGAACAAGTGTCAAAGCAGTCAGAAACAACTTTCCATCAAACATCTGACACAAACCCGCTCCAGCTGAGTAACTGGGGCCTTTGGACTTACCGATAGCTTTGGTGTAATGTCGGGCCCCCAGCAGCAGCTCAGGGGCCCTGTACCAGAACGTCACCACCACGGGGTCAAGGTCTGCCAGTGGCTTGAGGGGAGAGTTGAAGAGTCTGGCGAAACCCATGTCAGCTACAAGAAGTGTAGTGAAAAGGGACAGGAAACAAACATTATTAGTAATTAATGTTAAAGCTGTTAGACGTGGATCAGGTAGCAATGCTGATCAATCAAATCATAAAATGATCAGTCAAAGATCAGGTTTCAGGAATGAAAAAATACAAAATTTTTCTGTAAAAACAAAAATCCACATCTTGAAATAGGTGACAGAAATAAAACATATGACACGATAGGTGTATCCTGTCATATGTTAAAGTTATGGGCACACATTTGGAAACACTCTCAGAAGGTGCAACTTAGGTTTAAATGATAGAACAATAGTATAAGTATATAATATAATAAAAACAGACAAAGAGCTGACATTTAGGGCAGTCTCATGATGCTTTATGAACCATATAGGCATTCAGGACACCCTCCCCTGAGTCCGACAGTACAACAAAGAGTAATCAGGTGTGAGCAGATTTGATGATGAATGTTTTGCCTCAATATACGACTCTCTTTATGGTTCCATTCCACTACCTTCTGAAAAACATTTGCTATGCAATGTACTCAGAAGTTCAATATCTGCCCTTTACAACTTCAGGGGGATATTCTCCTCAAAAACAACAACTAACAATAACTTCACTCATATTGCATCATTAAAAACTAATATTTACAGCATGCTCTAATAGGCATGGAAAGATAGGAAGCTCAGAAGGTACGGTAGCAATGGATGATCACAAAGCCTTAAGGTCAACCTATGCAAAGCAGATTTCATAAATGCAGACACAGGATGCACAACAGATGATACAAAAGAAGACAAAGACATGAGAACATCAACATAATAGTTAAAATAAAAGACAATGAAGATGGTGAGGAAATAAAAGGACAACAACATTCACTCTGACACAGCCAGAGGAATCTAGGAGCCCTATCAGTTGTGTTGTAAACATAAGAGAAAGTAGCACTAAAACAAGGCTCCTAGGTGCGGAGATAAGATGAGATTAAATGACATGAGATGGTTTAGGATGAGATGAGGGCAGAGGTGATGAGATGAAATGAGATAAGCGTAGAGGCGATGAGGTTAGATCAGGAAAGGGTAGAGGTGATGACCACAGGCGGCAACAGTAAAAGAAGAAAAGATAGTCAGATAAGAGATGAGATGAGGTGAGGTGAGATAAGGTTAGAGATTATGAGATAAGGATAGAAGTGATGAAATGAGATGAGGTAAGATAAGGGTAGAGATGATGAGATAAGATGAAATGAGGGTAGAGGTGATGAGATGATATGAGATAAGGGTAGAGGTGATGAGATGATATGAGATAAGGGTAGAGGTGATGAGATGATATGAAATAAGGGTAGAGGTGATGAAATGAGAAGAGGTGAGATAAGGCTAGAGGTGATGAGATGAGACGGATTAAGATAAGGGTAGAGTTGATGAGATGAGATGAGATGAGATAAGGGTAGAATTGATGAAATGAGATGAGGTGAGATAAGGCTAGAGGTGATGAGATGAGACGGGTTAAGATAAGGGTAGAGATAATGAAACGAGATAAGATCAGAGTAGAGGTGATGAGATGAGACAGATGAGGGTTAAGGTGATGAGACAAATACAGGTAGAGGTGATGAGCTGCCTGGGTCAGGGCCCTAGAGTCTACGCTTTGAGCCAGTCTGTTGTGTGACAGTGGTTTCTGCTTCCTTCTGGTCGGAGGTAGTTACAGTTACAGTCTGGAGAAGATTAAAGCACCAACTACTTTAGTAACAAATTGTAGCTGATAGCAGGGGTTCGGTCTTAGCAGAGGTTTAAAATTGAAAACAACAGCAGCACCAACAGCAGATGACTGACTTGCTTTGGGATAACACGTCATTCTCATTACTGTGGACACAGGGTCTAAATATAGACCTGCAGCATTACCCTTGAACAGTCTCGTGTCCACTGCCTTATGTAACAACACTGATCTGTGCTGGCTGCTGACCTCTCAGAGACAAGGTTAAACTCTGCAGCTGACAGACACACACAAGTCAGCAGTCGCATTGATTCTGACGACAGCATCTAAAAGTTAGGCCAATATGATCCCTCACAGGTTAAACAGTCCAGTGAAATATCTTTTATTACTCCACCTTACCGATTTTAACTCTTCCTCGTTCGGGACCTTCCCCCATCACCAGGATGTTGGCTGGTTTCTGGAGAAAAAAAGCAGAAGCAGACGGCGTTGAATACCTACCATTAAGTGAAATCTTGTTGTACAACAATGATGTGGGACAAAACTTTGGAGATTACATTCAATTCTGAGAGCAATCCTTTTTTCAAATAATACAAGAACTGTATTGGACTACCTTTGCAAAATGGCAGCAAACATTTTAATACACATTCAGCAACAACATGACTACACTGGCATGGATGGACGCGTGGGAGGACAGACACAGACAGACAGACAGACAGACAGACAGACAGACAGACAGACAGACAGACAGACAGACAGACAGACAGACAGACAGACAGACACAGACAGACAGACAGACAGATAGATGAATAGGTGTCTAGACACACACACAACGACTGCTGAGGTTTGAAGGGACACCTTTTCTACAAATGACCCTGACCTGTAAGCAGCGGTGTTGTAGGAACCAGTGACAGCAACACCTCTGTTAAATCATATTAACCCTCATGGAAAGGCATAAATACATGATGACATTACATACTGTCAGGGAACTGTCTGGCACTTTCAACTTCAAGGACCTCAAACAGCAATACATACACCTTACTAGAAACTATATGGAACTATTACTAAAAAGACAGAAGGAAGAAAAAAACTCAACTTTATTGTTGCCAATGGGGAAATTATCTTCTCAAGCACTCTACATACTGTATTTACTATACACATATATAAGTGTAAGACATGCATACATGTCTTACACTTATATATGTGCATGCCCCAATATGACTCAATGTACCAGAAATTTATTAGAAAAAAACTAAATAACACAATCATAGAAATGTAAATGTATACTATACTTACAAACACTCCTGTAAGTAAATGGTATTGGGTGTCTTTCCTTTGTGATTGTATAAGAAAATAAACCAGGGTTGTGGACGGGGTTAGGGAGGAACTACATCAAAGTTGCAGAGATGAACTTAAAAGTTGTAAGTACAAACCAACAGTTTGACCTTTTTCCTCCCACAGGAACAACCAATGAGCCAAAACAACGCCCTCATAATTAACACTGTGATGCTGTGATGATGAATAAACAACAATGTTGTTGTTTGCATGCAATAAGCACCACACATTTACTGTATGTGCGAAGTATTTTAGGACACAGCAGTGGTACAAAAGTTATTAGTGATGAACATCAAAATTTAAAGTCAATAGGACAAGGATTTTCTACATTTTAAAGCAGAAAACTCTAATTTTGATGCTGTTTATTTCTGCTGCTAAGACATGTCCAGTCTGTAGAGCGTAAAGGGCACCTCATTATTTTGTGCTCCATCAAAAATGCTGATTTCATTCTGCAGTAGGAGCTCAACCATCTGCTTGTCATCAAACATGCAGTCTTGTCTCCTTGGTTCCCTGTGTGAACGTAAACCTTCTGGTGTGGGGGACTCTGATTTGCCCAGCAAACATGTCTTGTTGCTATAGAAACTGGGTTAATAATGAGGTCTATTATTGGAAAACACCAAGAAAAACGACAATTAAAAAGCCAGAGGAGATCGGTCAGGCTCAGTAGCTCCTCTTTTCAATTGTAAGCAGGCCTAACTGCATTAACACGGCCTGCCTGAACAAATTCATCTTGGATCTTTGAAACAGTTGTTAGCTCTTGAGCGTGCTGAAAAAGATCTGCGTGTCAGAGGCTTTTCAAGATGAAAATGAGCATGCAACATGAAAAGGACAGAGAGGAAGAGGATCTACAGTGTCTTCTTCTTCTTGCTGTTGCAGTAAAAAGAAATGTGTTTAGGGAATGAGCTGGTGATTTCTCTGAAATGTGAAGCAGATTGAATTTCATGGCCCAAAATTAAGTGCATCCTGTGAAACCAATAATTTAAAGTTGGTTGGCTTAATAAAGAGGTCAGGAACCCTGGGAAAGTAGTCGCTATCCCACTGTGACCGGGACATGGCAACTACTACAAAACAATCTGGATCTTCTTGTAAAAAGTAGGCCAGGTCATGAAACAGAAGTGCATTCATAATACGGAAGCCAAGAGGCTGTCCTAAACCCCAAAGGTCACAGCAATACAACCGTAACAAAACAGCACTTCGATATAACGAACCATCACGTTGTCAAAGCAGTGGGACAAACTGTAATTAGAATTTGTGCAGTCAATGTTTCACCAAATGTCTTGTTTGCTGCTCTGCAGGCCTGATGACTACCACTACAGTGTAATCCCCTCATACAACATACCACATTACATCTTCTGATTCTTTTCAGACATCACATACAAACCATTTAGTATGAACTAACAACTTTAACATGATTGTTAACAATCAAACCTAGAAGTGTCATTGTTGTGTTTTCTGTGATCTTTGCTATTTGAGTAGTGTTATTAATTCTATACATATAGTAATCCCTTGTTCCTCGCAGTTAATGAGTTCCAGGACCACCTGTGAAAAACGCAATTCTGCAATATAGTGACAAACTATTTATTTTATTATTTACTGTAATTTTAACGTTTATTAACCCTCCCCGTGCTGATATTAAACCACCTTCTATCTCTCTTACCTTTTCCCACACTCTTATAGACTGTTTAAAACTATTTTGTTTTTTAATTTGCATTTGCTTGATTCATTACTATTTATATTTGGATTTGTATAAGAGATATTTATTGGATAAATTACAATTGTGGCAACCCCTGAAGGGGAAAGCCGAAAGGAAAAGAAGACAAATTGGATAAATTATAATTGATATTATTATGGTATACTTGAATTTAATTAATTGATGCTTTTTGTGATGAAATATGAGTTGCTATATTTAATCTCATTAGTGCTTGTAATTATTGTGACATTTTTCATATAAGTGAAACGTTGCATTCCTCAAAATTTCAGGTGTATTACCTACTGCTGTTAGTGCCACTATCTCAGTTACTATAGCTGATGTTAATCCAACAATTTCAACAGCTACTGCTGCTTTTGTTAAAGAAAAATAAAAGGAGCGAAAGTGGAAATTGTTGAGTAATATCCTTGGGTTGCCCTTTCCAATGAGCAAAAAAAACCAAGCACTCATCCCACTATCTGTCCCCTACACCCCCCACCATGCCCCCTGTCATCAACAGCACCACAGACTTAATGAAGTTCTCTAATGTTCCAGGAATGGGACCAGAGTCCACCTGAAGATGTAATGCTGGAATCAACTTGTTGAGAATGTCTCCGTGTTCCACAGATTTTGTTTAAGTAACCGAATGCTGAGCTTAAGTCAACAGGTGAACACACTCTTGGCTCCAGTAGAACCAGCCTGGTAGCCTGGTCTGCAGAGGTGGCCTATATAAATTTATAGGACTACAAACTATATTATCCACAGGGCTCACTCCATATAAACTCAATATGACTGTGACTTACCACCTGAACCAAACAGGAGGTGAGGAGAGTTTTTCGTTTAATACATTGTCATTTCATAAAAAACAACACATAGATATAATGAACCATCACGTCATCCGGTCAGCCGGTGATCATCAAAGGCAGTGAGGTGGAGGTGGTAGAAAACTATCAGTACCTGGGACTGCAGCTAGACAGCAGACTGGACTGGTCACTCAACTGGGACTGTGTGTACAAGAAGGGGCAGAGCAGGATGTACTTCCTGAGGAGGCTGGCCTCCTTCAACATCTGTCCTAAGCTCCTTTTCATGTTCTATCAGTCCGTAGTCTCCAGTGTGCTGTCATACGCCATTGTGTGTTGGGGTGGGGGGGCCAGGAAGAGAGATATGGACCGTCTGAACAGACTCATCCGTAGAGCGGGCTCAGTGGTCGGGCTGAGCCTGGACTCTGTGGAGACGCTTCTGGAGAGCAGGACCATGTCTAAATTCAGGGCCATCATGAACAACACAAGCCCCCCCCTACACACCACCTTCTCCCAGCAGAGAAGCACCTTCAGCGACAGACTGCTGTCACACAGCGCCTCCACAGAGAGGCTGAGGTCCTCCTTCGTGCTCCGTGCCATCAGGGGGTACAATGACTCTCTCAGGAGGAGCGGGGGGGAGGTGGCGAGGTCAGCACGGGGTTGAATATGGATTTAATTTAATTTAATTTAAATTTAATTTTATACTGTTGTATATATATATATATAATTTATTTATTTTTTTATACTGTTTTATATTTTAATTCAATTTTATACTGTTTAGATTTTTTTTTATACAGTTTATCTTTTAGTTATAGTTTAGTATATAAGTCCTGTTAGTGCTGCATGTGTCTGTCTGTTAGTGTAATGTATGTCTTGTGGTATGTCCTGTGATGTCAGTGTTTCCTTTTCTCCTGGTGTTTATCCAGTATTATTTGTTATGTAATGCCTGAGCAGTGGATATATGCAATTTCCTCCGGGATTAATAAGGTATCTATCTATCTATCTATCTATCTATCTATCTATCTATCTATCTATCTATCTATCTATCTATCTATCTATCTATCTATCTATCTATCTATCTATCAAATCAGTGGGACAAACTGTGCAGTAACTGGAATTTCCAAGACTAAATGTCTTGAATGTTGCTCTGCAGGCCTGATGACTTCTTTAGTTGTACTTATTTGTATTCACTTCTGTTGAATCTAACACGCACACGCACACACAAAATATCTTGAAAGCTTTTCAGCAGTCCTTTATGGACTGCTGTTAAAGTTTCACTTTTAGTTTAGCTGCTCTTATTGTCGCTGGTCTGTATTATCTACTTTTTTTTAAGTTCACTATTTAGCTTGGATCAAAAAAGTCTGTTTTTACAATTTGATCTTGGTTACAATTAAGACCAGTTCCACTTGCCTTTGGTGCTGTTTACTGTGTCTTTTAAATTATCGAGTATTGTGATTTTACCGTAAACAGGGTAACTGAAGAGGCAGATCGGGCGTCTACTTATCAGAGGGTCGATTCGACGGTGCCTCTCTCACCACCGTGTCAGTGAGTGTGTGGATGACTGAATGTTGGCTTGTCCTGCAAAGTGCTTTGAGTGAATAGTCAGAAAAGAAAGGCACCGTATGCAGGTAGCTGAATCAGTTTAGTGAAGAGAGTGTCGTGTGAATCCCTATTGGTTGTTGTGATGAACAGAGGTTCCTCATATAAAGGTGGAAATAGATGTTAAACGCTGATAAGACAGCTGTAAACCCAACTTCAACATGTAATTCTTCTTCAAGTCCTTTGCCATCTTAGATGTCGTTCTGCCAGTGTCTGGTGCAGACATAGCTGATGGGGTCGGCTCAGCCAGGTCCTGGGGGCTGCACTTGGGGGGCGTTGTGGCATTCCAGCAGATGGGGCATTTTATCTGTGCTGTTCCACAGCCACACATGTCCTCTGTGAGGTAGTTCCATGCTTTCAACAGTGTTTTGCACCTCCCCTGCTCTACTAGCAGTCTGTTGACGGCCTTCCAGGTCGGCCATGGGAGGCTGTGTCCGCTGGCGAGACATTCAGTAAGTGATATTCCTCTCTCCTTCCATTCTTGGGCTTGGGTGTTGGATTGGTGCCATTTCAACATCCACCTGTTGGTCCGGGCCAATTACTTGGTGGACTGAAGGGGGGGGACTGTGTGCAGGAAACTGGCTCTAGATTTTAGTCTGGATGGGGGTGCTGTGTGTCCGTACAAGGGGTGTCCCATATCAGACTCCTGCGCTCTCTGCTCATCTTGTGAACGATGAGCGTCTGATGTGAGGGGGGAGGGGGGCAATGCCGGTCAGTGTGTAGAGGCATGGGACTGGTGTCGTCTTTAGACAGCTCGTGATAATGCGGCCCTCAACGATGTGGCCGTGTCTACCAGTTTGGTACGGTGGGAGAGGCTCCAGCCATGGAGAAACACGGGGCTAGGGCTGTGGTCTGTTCGTTGGTGAACAAGTACCCCACTTTGGCTTCACCAGTTTGCACAGAATATTATTGCGGGTGTTGACCTTGGCTTTGGTATCCTGAAGGTGGGTTTTGAAAGAAAGTGTCCTGTCTAGTGCGAGTCCAAGGTACACAAGATGGGCATGATTTAGGAGTTTGTGCCCATCCCATGTGACTTTCAGTTCTCTTCCTGCGTCTGTTTTTCAGGTGGAAGCTGCGTAAAGAGGTTAAAGAGGTTTTTGATGGGTTGGGTTTTAGGTAGTTGTTACTGTAGTAGGTGGACATGTCTTGGAGGGCACTTGTCGCAATTGTCTCTGTGGCATCTTTGATGTTGTCATCCAATAGATTGCTCAGGTAGGTGTAGAGATATTAGCCTACTGGTGCTGGCAATCAGATAACAGATTGTACCAGTCAGTGTTTCCCGGGCTGCACCACTGGGAGTTTCATGTATCAGCAGATACAGACATGTAATAAACAATCAACTGAGGTCAGCAATTGGCTTGTCTCCATGAAACAATATATCACCTTGTCTGCAGTACTATAACATATCGCAATGAATTCAACCATGATCTGATCTGCACTGCAATATTTCTACCAACACACTAGTATCTCTCTCCTCAGTAATACAAATATTACACAAACACCATTACAAACATAACATTATAATATCATAACCTCTGTCATGTCATTGTGTTTCTCCAGTCTGTTATTGAGTTGTAATCGGTGAGCTATATTTGCAAATGGGATTATTTACAGTATTTTCCGCACTATAAAGCGCACTGGCCTATAAGGCGCACCCTCAATAATTTGTTTGTTTTATGATTTATTTCATATATAAGGCACACCGGATTATAAGGCGCACACAATAAAAATATATAAAATGTATTCGATAAACTGCAGCAGCTGTAGTTGCGCAATCCGTCCACTAGATGGAGCCGGGCTGCTCAGACAGTCATGATTGCGTTCATGACTTCCTGACTACCTTTGAAGGGCCCCTGTTGTTATGTCAATGAGCCATTCTGAGCCTCATCAAGGAAACCTGATCACTTGATCACTTTGCCATCTTAGAAAGAAGTCAACACGCATATTAAAAAACCTGACATTAAAACTGGTTAAATTCATTACGAGTGCAGTCAGTGCCAACAGAGCGGATTATTTCCTGATCTGAAGTTCGAAGCAGATATTTAAGCTCCAACGTTCGTCTTCGTTTATTAATTAAATATTGTTTCGATCGATCGGTAGTCCAGTCGGAGGTGAGGTGCAGCTATTTGCTGCTGTGTGTCCTAAACAATTTTTTAACTAGTTTTTAATGTCAGGCTGATAATTTACTGTCAAACGTGACGCTGTTTTACTCCTAGAACTGACTTTAACGTCGGTGTCTCACCGCCGTGAATCTCACCGCACGTCGCTGCAGACAGAATACACAAGCCTGAATGCACCCCTCCGCCCCCCAGAGCCATCAACTACATTTGTAAATCAATGCAGCACACCTGACACCTTTGTCTAGCAGTGACTGCTCTTGGAATTTCAGAAAAGGCTGTAAGTTCAGCTTTGAGGGTCTTTATTCACCTTTATGCCAGTTTCTCCGTGTGTTTCCACAGACTAATAGAATGGACCGTCACTAGATTCCAGATGACAGCACAATGGGGTTTTTAGACCAACTCAGTTTAAAGTGGGTTATTTCTGACGCCAAATAGTTAGAAATACTGAGATCAGTCAGTCAGTCAGACTTTATTAATAGAGTTGTTGAAAGTTCCTTATGTTTCTCTATGTAACCACCGGTGCTCCTACAGTCTGCTCTACCATCTGAGAGCAGCTCAGTCAGAGCCGGGACTTCGGTGGAGAAAAGTGTCAGGTGTGATGTGTGATGGAAGAGTTTCAGCTAAAATGAAAGGAAAGGTGTACAAAACTGTGGTGAGACCAGCGATGTTGTTTGGTCTAGAGACAGTGTCCCTGAGGAAAAGACAGGAGACAGAGCTGGAGGTAGCAGAGATGAAGATGCTGAGGTTCTCTCTGGGAGTGACCAGGATGGATAGGATCAGGAATGAGTCCATCAGAGGGACAGCACATGTTAGAGGTTCTGGAGATAAAGTCAGAGAGGCCAGACTGAGATGGTTTGGACATGTCCAGAGGAGAGATAGTGAATATATTGGTAGAAGGATGCTGAGTTTTGAACTGCCAGGCAGGAGGCTCTACAGACTATACAGTCACATCGGGACACAATATTTTCTGACAACCAACATCATTTCTTACGTTATGTACTTCTCTACAATGTTGTTTTTTCTGCACTAAGGAAAGCACAACATTCCACTTGTCAAAGTAGCATGTTGTTAAAATACACTGCATTGACAGAAACAATACATCCCATCAAGTATGGAATGAAGAAGAAAAATCAGGATGGCAGGTTTCTCTTCAGGCCAGTGCATCACTTTGCGTGTTGTAAACAGGCAATACAGGTAGTCCTTAACCCCTAAGTCAGACACGCCCCGTTATGTTTGATTTCTGTTTTATTTCAATTCAGTTTCTCAGTTAACTCAACCAATACTTAACATCAATTAGCAAAACATTCAGAGTTCTGCGGTTAATGTTTCTGGGTAGAAACCAAACCCAGCCAACATTGGTTCCTACATCATTTAGTTCCTACAGGATGACGACCCCGTCATAATAATTAATAAGACATGAACAAACACCAGGGAGTGACAGTTTTCTTATAGGTAGTCTATCGTCTACATCGCTGCTCTAACTTTCAACCTGACCTGAGTTGTCTTCAGTCTCCATGTTGGTGAACGTCTCCATGAACAGAAATGCATTGTGGGTTTGTTTCCTGCTCAGAAGTTCAGAAGTGTCAAGTAGAGTTGCTTTCCGGTGCAGTTTGGTGCGTCAGAATATACATTCCCATCATGAACGATCTATTTGACACGGCTGCCAATGAGGCGACCCGGCTGAAAAAAACCCCAACCTCCGAAGAAAGATCTCAATTATACGGGTTGTACAAGCAAGCCTTGCATGGTGACGTCAATTCTGCGTGTCCCGGGATGTTGGACTTGACGGGAAGAACAAAGTGGTTTGCATGGGACTCAAAGAAAGGTGCATCCAAAGAGGATGCAAAGAAGGCCTACGTTGACATGGTGGAACAGCTGAAAGCAAAATATGGATTAAACGAGGCGCAGGCAGCCAGCTCTAGTTCTACCTAGCTTCCAAAAATGAGAAATGCAACAGAGGATAGATGTTTCTTGAAATTGACAAACATTCCCCATAACAAAACGAATATTTTCTTATATTTAGAACATAGAATGTTGATGCAGAGCATTTGTACACAGTATTATCACAAATAAAAAATATTTTAGTAAGAAAAAAAAAGAAGAGAAGTTCGGACGTGGAGAAAAGAAGGACTAAACACTGCAGATGACGCCAACAGGAAAGAAGAAAAGACCACATGAGTCTGATATTTTTTAAGTTATTTAAATATGACATGAAATCTGAATTAGGCGGCACGGTGGAGTAGTGGTTAGCACTGCTGCCTCACAGCAAGGAGGTCAGGGGTCAAACCCCATCATTTCCAACGTGGCCTTTCTGTGAAGAGTTTGCATGTTCTCTCCGTGTCTGAATGGGTTTTCTCCAGGTTCTCCGGTTTCCCCCCATTATCAGGAAAAACATGCATTTAAGGAATATTAGGTCGTGGTGGCGCACCCAGGGTGCAGAGGCTCTAGACCGACTTTCCATCTGGCCTTTCAATTTTTATTTTTTTTATGAATGCTTTATTTCAAACATGTGCGCAGAATAACAACAAAAATGAAGACAACAATAATACTAACAACACACAAAACATGCTCGACAAGGAGTAGGAGGAAGCATAAGCTCATTGAATCCTACCCCTCCTTCACTTCTCCATTGACATTAATTAAAGTACAAAAATTAAATAAACTAAACTAAATAAATAAATAAAATAAAGTACTAAACATATATACAAGAAAAGACAATAAACAGAAAAATAAGTTACAAATAGAATTGATAGAAAACACCTGATTGTTAGACCCCCCCCCCCAGTACCCCAGTGAAAACCATTTGCTTGTAGCGCTTTTTAAACTGGATCATGCTGGGACATTGCTTGAGCTCCACACCCAACCTGTTCCACACCCCCACTCCACTAACAGAAACACAAAAACCTTTCAGTGTTGTACGTGCCCCCTGATGTTTTAAGTTGTGCTCCCCCCTCAGATGATAATTCCCTTCTCTATTAAAACCATTTTTTGTAGATTACCAGGAAGTGTCTTATGTCTTGCTTTGTCCATGAGTTGTGCTGTTTGAAAATGAATGTCAGTGAGTTTTAATACCCTGGATTTTAAGAACAGTGGGTTTGTGTGATCTCTATACCCGACATTATGAATTATTCTTATGGCTCTTTTCTGTAATACGGATAATGAATTTATTGTACATTTATATGTGTTGCCCCAGACCTCTGCACAGTAATGTAAATATGGTAAAATGAGAGAACAGTAGAGAATGTGGAGTGACCTGTGGTCCAGAAGGTGTTTGACTTTGCTCAGAACTGAAATGCTTCTTGATAATTTACTTTGTACATATTTTATATGAGCTTTCCAGTTAATCCTGTCATCTATTATCCCCCCCAGAAACTTACGTTCATAAACCCTTTCAATATCCATCCCATCTACCTGTACATTTGCCTGAATGTTCTTATTGCAGTTGTGAATATCATGAATTTGGTCTTACTTGGATTAAATGATAATTTGTTCCTGTCAAACCACATTTTTAATTTGCGTATTTCATCAGTGACCCTCCCCAGTAGTTTGTGCAATTCCCCCCAGAACAAAAAAATGCTAGTGTCATTTGCAAATAATACTCATTTTACTACCTTTGAAACTTTGCATATATCATTTGTATAAAGAATAAACAGTTTAGGACCCAACACTGACCCCTGGGGGACGCCACAAGCAACGTCCAAGCATGACGATGAACATTCACCCACCTTCACAAATTGTTTCCTGTTGCTCAGATAGCTTTTCACCCAGTGCAGTACTAACCCCCTGATCCCACACCTCTCTAGTTTATTGATTAAAATTTCATGATTGTGTCAAATGCTTTTTTGAGATCTATAAATTTTTCCAACAGAGTTAAGTTTATGATCTATGGCATTGGTGATCTCCTCAATTGATTCTATCAATGCTAGTGATGTTGAGCTGTTTTCTCTACATCCATACTGACTATCAGAGAGTAATTTATGTTTATTGATGAATTTATCTAGTCTGTTGTTGAACAATTTTTCTAGGATTTCGGAGAATTGTGGAAACAAGGAAATAGGCCTGTAATTAGTGGTGTCTCCCCAGTTTTATACAGCAGTACAACTTTAGCTATTTTCATGCTGTTAGGAAATCTACCAGTCTGGAATGATAAG
Source organism: Antennarius striatus (assembly GCF_040054535.1). Lineage (NCBI taxonomy): Eukaryota > Metazoa > Chordata > Actinopteri > Lophiiformes > Antennariidae > Antennarius > Antennarius striatus. The sequence continues at coordinate 17,430,332 of NC_090794.1, read as the reverse complement.
TTGCAGATGTATGTTAGTGGTTCTGAAATCCCCTCAATGACCTTTTTTACAACTTTCATATCAATTTCATTTAAATCCGTAGATGTTTTACTTTTACATTTATTTACTTATTTACTTATTTATTTATTTATTGCATTGTACCATCCCTGTGTATAATGACAAATAAAGCTCTGTCTTTGAATCTATAGGGGGTTAATGTTATACTGCTCAGCGGGGTTTGGGGCAGAAAGAGGAACTACACTCGTCAGACATGGTGGCACACAGCTGTTCATATCTACGAATGTTTGTAAGTCAGATGTTCCGATCTTGAGATTTACCTGTACATATAAACATGTGTTAAGGTAGTTATGTGCTCCCTGCGTGTTTCATTGAACAAAGGACGTTATTATATAAGAAAAATCAACACATTTGCTGCACTAATTTTCATGGTTATTGTAATTTATAAATTGAGAGATTTACTACTATATAACTGATTTGTGTCAAGAGGCATTAGGATATATGATCCATCCATCTATTTTCAACTGCGTATCCGGAACCGGGTTGCGAAGGCAACAGTCTCAGCAGGGATGCCCAGACTTCCTGTCCCCAGACACCTCATTTAGTTCTTCCAGGGGGATCCCAGAGCGGTCCCAGGCCAGCCTAGAGACATCGCCTCTCCAGAGTGTCCTACGTCTTCTAGACATAAGAAGACCACACATCTTGTTCTGTATAAATTTTTCAGGCCTGGTCCTGGAGCTCATGCGTCCACAGGTGCAGGGTGCTATGGACCCTTTCCAGTTTGCCTATCAGGCCAAGGTTGGGGTTGACGATGCTGTCATGTACCTCCTCCACCGCACACTCTCCTACCTGGACGCCGGGGGCTGTGCCGTCAGAGTGCTCTTCTTCGACTTTTCGAGTGCCTTCAACACCATCCAGCCCCGGCTCCTGCAGGATAAACTGACCTCCATGGCTGTGGACCCCTACCTCGTGAGCTGGATTACGGACTACCTAACGGACAGACCCCAGTACGTCCGTATGGGGGACTGCTTGTCTTCTATGGTGACCAGCAGCACGGGGGCGCCACAGGGGACCGTTCTATCCCCCATTCTCTTCACCCTCTACACATCAGACTTCAAGCACAACTCGGATACATGCCACATACAGAAGTACTCCGATGACACCGCGATAGTGGCATGTATCCGGGAGGGTGATGAGGGGGGGTACAGGGCATTGGTGGCTGACTTCGTGGAGTGGTGCCAACAGAACCAGCTCCAGCTCAACGTCTCCAAGACAAAGGAGATGGTTCTGGATTTCCGGCGGGCACCTCCCTCTCCACAGCCAGTGATCATCAAAGGCAGTGAGGTGGAGGTGGTAGAAAACTATAAGTACCTGGGACTGCAGCTAGACAGCAGACTGGACTGGTCACTCAACTCCAACTGTGTGTACAAGAAGGGGCAGAGCAGGATGTACTTCCTAAGGAGGCTGGCCTCCTTCAACATCTGTCCTAAGCTCCTTTTCATGTTCTATCAGTCCGTAGTCTCCAGTGTGCTGTCATACGCCATTGTGTGTTGGGGTGGGGGGGCCAGGAAAAGAGATATGGACCGTCTGAACAGACTCATCCGCAGAGCGGGCTCATTGGTCGGGCTGACCCTGGACTCTGTGGAGACGCTTCTGGAGAGCAGGACCATGTCTAAAATTAAGGCCATCATGAACAACACCAGCCCCCCCCTACACACCACCTTCTCCCAGCAGAGAAGCACCTTCAGCGGCAGACTGCTGTCACACAGCGCCTCCACAGAGAGGCTGAGGTCCTCCTTCGTGCCCCGTGCCATCAGGGGGTACAATGACTCTCTCAGGAGGAGCGGGGGGGAGGTGGCGAGGTCAGCACGGGGTTGAAAATGGATTTAATTTAATTTAAATTTAATTTTATACTGTTGTATATATATATATATAAAATTAATTTATTTATTTTTTATACTGTTTTTATATTTTAATTCAATTTTATACTGTTTAGATTTTATTTTATACTGTTTATATTTTAATACTGTAATATTTTTAAATTTTATACTGTTTATATTTTTAGTTATAGTTTAGTATATAAGTCCTGTTAGTGCTGCATGTGCCTGTCTGTTAGTGTAGTCTATGTCTTGTGGTATGTCCTGTGATGTCAGTGTTTCCTTTTCTCCTGGTGTTTATCCAGTATTATTTGTTAAGTAATGCCTGAGCAGTGGATATATGCAATTTCCTCCGGGATTAATAAAGTATCTATCTATCTATCTATCTATCTATCTATCTATCTATGTAATTCAGCTGAAGGATAGAAATGTGTTAACTAAAGGACATAATTTGTGATCAAACTAAGTGGTAGTGTTTGCAGTACTTGTCTATCCCAAACCCATTTCTCTGGTGTTAGAGTAGTCCGATTGTGTGGTACTTATTATATAAAGCGCAGCATATATAGATCACCTTCAGTAAGACCCCCCGGGCAAACATTGTTGGTACAGTCTGCTGAGATGGCTTCTGCTTGTGCCTGTAGAGGCGCTAACTCAGCATCTACCCGGACCGGCCATGCAAGATGGCTTGAGATTGTTATGTAACTTCTGTAGGGCTGATGGGTGGTGGGGGTGGGTGGTGCGAGGAGGAGGGAGTGGAGGAATGGCGGGGACAGTGGGGGATGGGAGCCAGGCAATGGTGCAATGCAAGCGCATGCCTGACACCTATAGTGCAGAGCATCTGACACACTGCCTAAAAACACACAACTGTGAAGCAGCAGGAGAGTTCCTGGAGGGGGGCACTGTCCCCCTGAGCTGTATCCTGATGCTAATGCAAAGACATGAAATTCTCTTATAATGTATATATTTTGAAATCTAGAGAATGCATTGGTGGCATGTTGCGTAAAGCAGTAACATGCACAATAGGAGGCACACTTTGATTAGTTATTATTAAGACCAGTAAAGAGGAGGATTAAAGAGTAAAGCGCCTGAGATGAAAATCTGAACTAGAACTAGAAACAGGGATGTTGGTTGGATGTTGGTTGGATGTTGGAGGATTGAGGCTGTGGTTTAGCCACAATGACAGGAAGCCCTGACAATGAGCCAGCAGAATGGAAATATATCAGCTTAGATTAAGATGTTTATATGGGGAATTCCCTGATGAAGGGAGCTGAGGAATATGTGCTGCATAAACACAAGTATGGTAAATAAATGTTAAAAAAATGTCTTAAAACAAAAGCTTTTTCCTTTTGTGCACCAACACAGTGTAATCCCCTTACACAACACATCACATTACATCACTTCTTCTGATTCTTTTAAGACATCACAGACAAACCCTTTAATATAAACTAACTTTAACATGATTGTTAATTAAATGACAATCACACCTACAGTCATTCATATCAGTCATTACTGAAAATGTGCTTGAAAACAGTTAAATGTAATGCAAAAGGGCAAAAAAATATTTTACTTTGTCCTCAGATGAATAGAACCTTTTTTTTCCACTGAGAAGAAGGTTTTGATGGTGACTGACTTCAGTGCGGGTGTTGAACTGGCCACTGTCTGCCTCTAAGATACATCCTTGTTGACTGAACTACTGCTGTCCCATTGATGATGTCCCACTGAGATTTAAAATAATATTTCAATTATCATTTTACAAATGTCATGATGTTCTGGACGGATAACGTATGTTTGTTTGTGATTGATACAGCAGAGAGAAGGAGGAGGAGGAGGCAGATCAATGCAGAATGGGAGGGGGGGTAGTAAGAGCCAGTGAGACAGTGAAGAGTTTGTTAAAGTGGCCAAACAGGAACTGCAACACTGAGAAATCCTTAGGATTAAGGACGTCAGAGCAACTCTAAGCAGGAAGAAGTCTGGTGACGAAGACGAGATGAAGAAAATGCCAATGGAGCTGAAGGAGAAGAGGGTAAGGAGCGTCCCAGGAGGAAGCTGGAGGGTGAACAAGAAAACTACCTGACGGACGTTTTGAGCGGTATGAGCTCCTTCACTGGTCATGAAAGACCGGCAAGGTGATGGATGGAGATCTAGCTCCTCCCATGATGCCCCTCTCTCCACCTCTGAGCAACTTCTACCTCAGCTCCTCTCCCCTGGACCATCTTGCACTGCTCCCTCAACCCACCATCTCTCCTCGACACCCCCCACCGTGCCCCCCAACAGCACCACAGACTTAGTGAAGTTCTATCTAATCTTGTCTTATCTTCAATAATGTCCCAAGAATGGGACCAGAGTCCACCCGAAGATGCGATGCTGGAATCAACTTGTTGAAAATGTCTCTGTGTTCCACGGACTTCTGTTTACGTAACCGAATGCTGGGCTGAGGTCAACAGATGAACACACTCTTGGCTCCAGTAAAACCAGTCTGATAGCCTGGTCTGCAGCCTGCAGATAGATACATTTCTAGGACAAAAAGTTTATCTTGACCACCTTTGCAGTCTGTAAAAGTTGTCAAGATAAACTTGGACTGCAAACTCCAACTCACTCAATATAAACCTGACTGTGACTCAACATCTGAAACAAACAGGAGGCGAGAACATTTTAGTTAATACCATATCATTTCCGCCAACAACAACAACAACCACCACCAAAAAATTGGCACAGGCAAAGAAGCAGACCAATCAAGGCCTGAGGAGATGCCCAATGAATGTGTCAGATCGAGCAAGCCACCAAATGACCAGCAAGGACTTCTGGGGGTTATTTAACAGATTGAACCGAGTCAAAGATAGACTTCTGTAGACGAAGACACTCCTGAAGTCTTTGAACCATTTGCCCTAAAACCTCTCAACCCAATGTATCCACAAAGAATTCAATCCTGAGAAATTCATCAGTGGTTCAGCTACATTACAGTCAAACTAGAAATATACTTTTCACACATTACAGTAATTTTTTTTAAAAATATTGTGAAAAATTGAGAGGAAAATTCACAGAGCAAAACCATCCATTTAAAAAACAACAACAAAAAACTAACTTCAACAGCAAATCAGCCCAACACTTTAATTTTTTGCAAGGTAATTACTCCCCTATGATTTAAGTGATGCTTACCAATAAACATTTGAGTGTATTTTCACTAATCATCATCATTATTATCATTATTATTATTATAATTATCATTATTATTATGTACTGTTTCCTTTGCTGTTTGAACTTCAACCATACTGCCTTTGTACTTTGACCTTTTGTTCTTCTTACTGCCAGAGGAAAAAACCAAAACACAAAAGGCACTCAGACTCATTGATTTATTTGTTGATTTGGATTATAAAACTTCCAGCACATTTATCAGTGAAGTAATGGTGGTTATCAAATCTGCAAGCTTTGCCATATAATCTGGTTATTCATAGATGTTTGAAAATATAAGAATTCTAGGGCGTAGAATACCAGACCTCTGCAGCCCAACATCCGTTTTTTCACCCTTTTTCATATGCATGAACTGGATTTGCTTATTTTTATCATGTACTCCTTCGTATCATCAATACAACATGGCTTCATGCTTGAAGGTTTGGTTTTATCTGATGTTGCACTTGAACCAATGACCTTCCAGAGCAGCCACCCCATCCTGGCTGTGACGGGGCTAGGAGGGCCTGTGAACTTCATACGTTTCAAAGGCAACGAACAGTTTGAAGAACAAGAAGCTGCTACCAAAGCGGATGTTTCTTAAGGAAAGCAGTTAAGAAATAGAATAAATGTTGGGTTTTCACCTGCAGAACTAGATTTCCCATGATTGAAAACTTCTCATAGAAAGGATAAATAATGCTGAGAGGACAGAAACAGAGGCAGGAAAGGAAGTGAACTGTGAAGCAGACTTTCATTTAGAGGCTTTCAAAAGAGAGCCGGGCACAGAAACTAAACTAAGAAAAATATCCTCACTGATATTATTGAGGGAAGAGCTGCAACATAATAGTGGAATCGACCAACACTGTTGCATTTATTTCAACACTTCGCTAAAATAGACATATTTTTCTTGCAAAAACTGAACTGATTGATTGAATTCCTGTCATTTTGCTGTCTTGGATAAGATGTTAGGACAGATAAGAAAGAAGTAGAATGAGAAGCCCCCTGGGCTGGCTCCACACCCCATCGACAGAGAGCAAAACCTTCCCCCAGCCAAAGCACTATGGGAAAATGGAAAGAGAATCTTTTGGGAACCAGCAGTGTGCTGCAGCTGACTCAAACAACAATGAAAGTACAGGGTGTTCTGCCCCTTGGGCATGAGGATCAAAGTCCCCCAGTCAGATGCAATCTCACCCCACAGTGAGACATAACCTCACTTACACCAACATAATAATATGACCCTGCGTGGCTCTCTGGGAAAAAAGCTGACAGATAAAGCCAGTGTCAATTGTGTGTTGTTGGTGGAGAAGCATTATCCAGTCTGGTCATACAGTAGGTCTGATTAATCCGTGTTTAGAGAATGTTGGCAAATTGGTATAATAATCATGTCACTGTTTTGTTTTTATAAAAATATAACAATAATGTTTGAATTAAAATAAATCAACTTTAGCTCCAATACAAACTTATAGCGGTCATAAATCATGGATACAAGCGTGTATGGTGAAAAAAGACAAAGCCGTGTGCCAATTGTCTTCTTATTGAATACAAACATCCATTAATACACAAGGGTGGCCACTTTCTAGGGTTTAACGTCTAGCAGTATTCTTTTACTTGGTTGCATGCCTCAGTCGAGGTTCCTTCTTACCTGGCATCTGAGAAGCTTCTCTAACATGTGGTGCAAGAACATCAGAGAGAAGAGACAAAAATATTTTAAAAAACACCATAAGGCCTTAACTCGTTATGCATTCAACTACTCGCTGCTTTAAATCAGTCTTACAGCTCTGATACTGTATCCAATGCTGGTCCAACAAGTTTGACTATGTGGGTGAGGTACTGATGTGTGAGGTCTATGCAGAAGATAGTTGGGTACTGGTTGTACTCAATGTGAACTATCCCTGTTCACTCACATTGATGTGACTGAAATACACTGTAGAAAACCAAAAGGACAGTCTAACTTTAAAAAAAACATAAAAAAAGAAAAAACAAAAGTTGCATTTCTGAAAAATGTGGGAATTTTATGCGTTACTGAACAATGGATAAATGAAGACTCAAAAAGAGTACAAAATATTTTTTTAAAAATGCAATAAATGAATACATGAATGTTTTTGTGCTAAACTGGAGAACTAACTAACCCTTCTGTGCTGGAGTTTCTGTAGCTGTGACACAAACAGTGTTGTATTTCAAGGCTGAGATTGGTGCTGGAGCTGATGTGTGTCTGCAAAGGCAAACTGGAACAGTTCGGCTGATAGAAAGTAGCTGCCTACCAAATCCCTGTGGAGCACCCAGTTGGCATGGAGGTAATGGATCCCATCCAGAATCTGATACAGGAGAGACTTCACCATCCCCCGGGGCAGCTGCATGGGCTTTTTATTGGCCTTCGAGGCACGGTGGAACTTGATGATGTGCTACGAGGCAGAGAAACGTTTCACCTCATTAGAGATCTAAAGGTACAGTATAGATACTGTGTTGACCTCCCAGGTTCAAAGAAGCTATACACAGGTACATGAGAGGTCAGGTTAGAGGCTGTTTTCTGTGTTACAAACGGATTTTTGGGAAGCTTCTGAACACACATAGCGACTCACCCAAAGGTCGTGTTCAGCATAGTCAAAGAGTAGCCAGACCTTTCTATCACTGTGGGACAGGAATACTTTCTGCAGGGCGATCACATTTGGATGTTTCAGTTCTCGTAACAGCTGGAAGACACAATAAAAATGTGTGATGAGTGAAGGGGTGAGTGTTGTCCTGAGAAGTTAAAACGCTTCAGTTAGTCAACAGAAAGAGGGAGTGAAAATGAATAAATAGGTTTAAATAATGACAAGGTAAACGAGACACAGCCAAGTGATACTTACAGTGCCTTGCGAAAGTATTGCCCCCCCCAAGAACTTTTTTGACATTTTGCCACATTTCAGGCTTCAAACTTAAAGATAACAAACTGAAAATGTTTTTCAAGAATCAACAACACAATCGTGAGACACAATCGTGAAGTGGAACCAAATTTATTCAACATTTTATATTGTGTTTAAAAATAAAACGCTGAAAAGTAGGATGTGCAAAAGTATTGGCCCCCTGTTCTCTCAGCTCAGCTAAACGACTCCAGAAGTTCTCTGATGACGTCTGAATGATCCAATGTTGACCTAAATGACTAACAATGACAGAGTGTACCTGACATTTGCATGTCCTACTTTTCAGTTTTTTATTTGTAAAAACAATATAAAATGTTGAATAAATTTGGTTCCACTTCACGATTGTGTCTCACATCTTGTTGATTCTTGAAAAATATTTTCAGTTTGTTATCCTTAAGTTTGAAGCCAGAAATGTGGCAAAATGTCAACAAGTTTTTTGGGGGCCAATACTTTCGCAAGGCACTGTATCACATTATCCTGGACACTGAACAGTTTCCTGTATATTATTTTTTACCAGTCAGCATAACAATTGGAACACAATCCATGATGATTAGTATTCAAATGATTACATCCCACCTCAAAGTGGTGATGTATTGTAATTGTCAGTGTTCGTGAGTTCGTCCATTTGTTCGTTCGTCCATCTGTCCGCCCATCCGTTAGATAGTCCACCAAATATCTGTTTTGGTTGAAGTACTTAAAATGTACAGTATTTTTAATGGACATTTGA